>NC_064768.1:14247214-14562214 GCF_011397635.1 Epinephelus fuscoguttatus | reverse complement strand
CAGGCCGTTGATGGAGACCCAGGAACCCATCCCAAACAGACACGCCAACAGGTGAGTGAGAAGGGACATGGTGGGGGTGTCTTTGTAGAAGTAGACAAAGAAGGTCTGTTGATTTAAAGAAGTGGAACAGGTTCTAGTTAGTTTAATCCCAAACACGTTTATCACATGAACTCTGACCTTTAAGTCATTTTAATTCAAATCTCAAACTGTTATCACAAAGTCACAAGTACGTGGTGAGCACTTGGTGTCACCCATTCCTGATGATTGGTAAAAATCACGTCCTTCCAAAATAACTCTTAAAATTAGAACTTATCAACACATTAATTTGGTTTCTGGATTAAACCATATTTTTACAGGATATATATGTATGAAATAAATATGATTTATAAAGATATTTTCAATTGCATTTATATTTTTAGAACTTTAAACTTGTCCTGTGCCAGAAAATAGCCTTATCCCAGACAAGAATTCACAACTTCAAACAATTAAATGTGTTAAAAGCCTTAAAAATTGGAAACTAACAATTTGTACTCATAACGTCGGTGTAAAAATGTACTGCTATTAATCATCTTTGTTTTAAAATATATTTTTAATATAAAATGTTTAAAGATGTGTCCCAGATTTTTGTCAGCTCTTTTTTACAAAGACATTTATTCGAGCTTAAAAGTGGTTAGCTATAGGATTTAGGACTCCTGTCTCACTTCTGGTTTCCAAGGCGTGAATGCTGCTCAAGTAGTGGTAAGCTTTTATTTTTTGATAAATTCATTAAATAATATTGTTATGTGGTGTGTCTCAATCGTAACAGGTCAATACTGTAGCCTGTCTAAATCAAAACTAAAGAGTTGTGGTTTGAAAATGAGTATTTTGAAACTGTGAAATTAACAAATATATATATTTTTTTGTCAATCTATGAAGCGTCAACTCCGTCACATCTTACCACTGACTTCCATTATGTTTATATTAATATATATCTTTTCAAGACAAAATGAAATTACTGGAAAGGTTTATATGTTCTCAGCCTAATTCTCAAGAATGAATAATATACAAATGATCATTTTGTGGGTAAAATATTCCCTTAAGTATAACTAGCAATACTACAGTGTAGAAATACTCCATTACAAGTGAAGTTTTGCATTCAAAATTCTACTTAAGTAAAAGTTTAAAAGTATCAGCATCGAAGTAAAAGTACCAAAGGTTAAAGGACTCACTATGAAGCCCATTTCAGAATAATGGATATTATTATATTGGATTGTAATTATTAGTGTATTAGTGTTCATCACCTTAATGTTGCAGCTTGTAAAAATGGGGCAAGTTTTTATTACACTGCTGGGTAGTTTGTGAATATCACCCATACAAATTAATGAAGTTTTATTTTACCAATGATAATATACGATAATATTTGTTGATTAATTTGCAAAGTAACTTGTCACTAAGGTTGTCAAATAAATGGAGTGGATTAAAAATAACAATATTTGCCGCTGAGATGTTGTGGAGATGTATAAAGTAGCGTAATATAGAAATAATAAAGTTATTTCTTTTTTTAAAGGTACTTTTTTTTTTACACTCATTTTTTGCCAGTATCTTAAAATCTCTGCAAATCAAACCAAACCAGTCTGGATGGAAAGAAGCATTCCTGATTTATGCCGATGTCATAGGGACAAAATGTTGGTACGGAAAGTTAATGATTAGCTTAAGAGTTAAAACGTGGTTTTGGGTTTAGGTTAGGGTTAATATTTGGTTAAAGTCAGGACAAGAGTCTGGGTATGGTTTAGTTAAAGTAATGCAGTGTCCTCCTACGTCAAAAAACAAATGTATGTCTGTGTGTTTGGCCGTTTCCTTTACTATTAATGGGAGAAAGCCAAATTTCAGGTTTATCTGCATCATTGCAGCAAATAATTTTAAGTGAGTAAAATAAATCATCAAAAGGTTTACTACACAGAATGTCAATGGTAAACTCAACATCACAGATTAATGTGCTACAATGACGAAGCATCTTTCTGCCAACACTTGTTAAAGGTGCAGTACGTGACTTATTCCTGCATTTGGGTAGTGTTTATTGTTTCCTTGTCTTTTCCTGATCTGCCTGCTGTGAAATGAAGCTCATTTTATTTTGTGCAGATTCTCAGTCAGTCAGGTAAGCTGCAACATGCTATAAATGTTGCACGCACAGTGCCAGATTTCACCCAAGTTATTTTTTTATTTTAGTCAAGGTTCTGGTTAAACCAGCTTAAAACAGCAAGCATACAGCAAAGGAAACATGACCACCTACTGCACTGGTTCCTATTACATAATCTAGGAAAACACCCAACATTGCATTGTTTATTAGGAAAAGAATCTGCATGTGGTCTTTGATCAGAGAAAGAATTCAAAGTGTTAGAAGAGAGAGTTCTCTAAGCAGTGTGTTAGCAAAAAAAGAATTATCTGTTAGGTCTGCATGCACACTCCTGATTTATAGTTTGTTATATTTAGCTTTTAAACATTATAATATTAGAGAATCATCAAACTGTTTAAAGCATGCACATATTTTAATAACAGCTCTGTACATAAAACATGAAAAATTAAGCTAAGATTGAACCATTTAACTATTCAAATCAATTGATCCCAGTGTGGACCCCTGCTGATACTCACATGCTGTTTGGTGTTGGAGAGTTTGGAGTTTTCTGCAGAGAGAAAGAAGCCAAAGTCCTTTGCAGTAAACTCTGTGTGCACCAAGGGATTAAACCCTCCTTAGGGGGAGTGAGTGTGAGAGCATGTAGCCAACCATAACACATGTTTGGTTAACTGATCATTGTCTCAACATGAAGTACCTTCACTGTCTGGACTTTTAGGAGCATCACAAAAACATCACATGTTGTCATTTGCAGACGCATCATGCAGTTTCTTTTCCTAGAGGCGATTTTTGAATGAGTGAGACGCATTCAAGAATCTACAGAATTTGTTAATTCTTCTTAAGGGGATCATGAGAGCAGAGGTGAAAATCAGTGTTTACATGGTTTACTTACACAACTACACATTTCACAAGTTATTTTACTATTTTGGAAAACCGGAATTAAAGCCAATAATCTGGTAATTGAAATGATCATGTGAGGCACTTTTCAAACACTTAAAGGAATAGTTCAACATTGATTCACTTAAAGGGATACTTTGCCTATTTTCCACCAGCTTTATATCATGATAATGTGGGTAGTATGTTTAAAATTACCTGTGGTAAACTTTGCTGTATCTTACCTACTCATCTCTGAGCTCAAATCATCCGGCAGATTTTCACTAGCTCTAGGGCTGTTGTCTTTGGATGTATAAAGAGAATTGGATACAACGTTGGAGGCCCATAGAGCCCATAGAGCAGGCGCACTGGAGACTTCCACTGGTTGAGCCAGCTACCTCCGGTTCAGCGTTCCACTAACTTGAATGGGGACAAAATTATTCAATTGTGAGGCTCTTCTAGACTTTCCAAATGTTATTTGACCAAATGGATCAAATTCTGATAGTGAAATGAGTCATATCACAGGGATTGTCATGCTCAAAAAATGTATTCACTGTTTTATTGACACCTCTTTCACAATATAAGTCTATGGGAAAAAATATTTTTGGTCCCCATGACATTAGGCTCGTTCGAGATGAACTGCGCCTCGCCTGAAAAGTAGACGAGAGCAGGCGGCCGCAGCGGGGGGCGGTGACAAAAAGCTGCGGTGAAGTCGGACAGTTTCCCGACAGTTTCCAGCAGCCTTCAGTCTGGCAGGAAGTCACAGACACACTAACACCTGTCTGGAATGATGTCAATTCATTAAAAAAGTGATCAGACCCATATATCAGTTTGTTGTCACCATCAGTCACACAACATGTTTTCTGTTCACAGAATAACCCTTCAGGTCAGACAAATACAATCTTAATCTCTAAAATTCAACAAAAATTAATAGTTTATCTAAAACGTCATATTGTTGAGTCGACATCTTAATCAATCAGCTGTTAGATCAGGTGAGAGCCAGGCGGTGCAGTTGGTGGAGAGCAACTGCAGCGGCTGGCTCTAAAAACTGCGGCCGCCTCGCTCTCGCGGCTTTAACGCCGTCCACTTTTGTAATACGTCAGAGCAAGTCGGGATGAAGTTGGACTCAAAACTAACCGGCATGCATTGTGCGCCGATCACCGGTGATCGAATCTGCACAGGCCTGGCTCATCTCGAACGAACCTATTATGTGACGGACTTGGGCATTGTAGTTCCTTGGGCGTTGTTTGGTCACTACGAAAATTGGCTTCAAAACCTGATGCACTTCTTGGTGGCCTGGCTGCACGAACTACAGATTGCGCACCCCTTCTAATTCAGATGAATTCTGTCTCCGCATCGTCCATTTCTCACCTAAAATGATTTCATAAACATATTTTAGCTTCCCGTTTAACTGTATTACGACATTGTTTGTTACGGTGCAGCTGGCGGCCGTATTATTTCCTTTGTCAAATCCAGGCCACCAGGAAGTGTGTTGGGCTTTGAAGCCATTTTTCATAGTAGCCAAACACAACTGTGTGGTGCTGGTCACATGATGCCATGGGGTTCAATGATGCAGAAGTGGCGCTGATCATCTGGATAATTTTACACGTGACAGTTGAATGTTTTTGGCTTCATGCTACTGAGCAACTTTCATAGAATTGAACGGGGTCTCGCCTCCAATGCTGTATCCAGGTCTCTTTATACATCCATAGTCAAAATGGATAAGCTCGCATTTCACCAGCCACCAGCAGAAGCGTTTATTGGTTCGATGCTGCGCAGTGCATTCTATTAGTTGTCAGTTTACTTCCTTTTAAGAAAAAATGAATGCCACAGCCCTTTTTCCCTTGTTTCTCAGGTCATGTAACACCAATTCCAAATGTATTGGCGTCTTTCCACTGCATAGCCAGCCCACTTTTATGAAAAGACCATCTTTCCTGCTGTGAAATGCTTCTTAATTGCCGTGAGTCAAATAGGAAGATTGATACCACTACCAAAAATGTCTGTTAAAATAAGACTACAGCCAGTCAGCATAAGGTAAAGATTGGAAACAGTGGTAACAATCTGGCTAATCAAGCAGCCAGAAAAGGTCTAGCACATAACCCTCGTGAAACTTTTGTTTTCCTGAGAATTCATCAAATGAGATGTATTAGTGAGCTTTAGGGCTGTTTCATAGTCGACACAAAGGCACACAGACGCAAATGCATTGCGATGCATGAAGATGCATTGGCCACCATGATGCGTGCTTGCGTCTCAAAATGTGTTGTCCATTTTTTTGATACGCGATGCAGTGATGCGTGTAATACCATGGGTTGCCAGCGGGGGTGATCATGCACTTTTTGTTATCCACAGAAGAATCAGGTATGAAATATGGCGGGCGAGGGGGAAAAACTTTGCGAACTTGTACGGGCACACCTCCATTTATATGACAGTTCATGTGCCCTGCACTAGCTACAGCAGTACTAGCTAGCTGGAATGTCCCAGTGACTCTGCTACCCCCTATTGCGAGCGAGCGATGTATTGCATTTCAAGTGTCGCCCGCAACGCTTGCGTTCAATGTGTTGACTATGAAAGGAAGTACATTGCTCGTGTTGCTTGCTCACATTGCGTGCATCCATTATGAAACGGCCCTTAGAGGTGCTGCTAGTTGGATTTTCTTTGCCTTTGGAGAGAGCCAGGCTAACTGTTTCCCTGTGCTTCCAGTCTTTATGCTAAGCTAAATTAACAAGCTGCTAGCTGTAGCTTTATATTTAGCATACAGACATGAGAGTGGTATCGTCGATCTACTCATCAAACTCCTGGCAAGAGGATGAAGTGGATTTCAAAAAATGTTCCTTAAATGTCACATTTTGGTATGTAACCACTAATCTATATGACCTATATAGACATATTGATTCCCCAAATTAACAAATGGACACCAGTTCAACATTCTTCAGCTTGTCTGTAGTGTTCAGTAGAGATCATTTTTCATTTGATGTCAAGTGAGTTTGGAAAGCTCACCTACACAGAATTAATGTTCTGTTTTCACTATCACTGAATTCAACTCATCACAACTAAGTATATGTTGATAAGTGACAAATGAAGCAGCAATATATGTATATATCCTACATACTGTTCCCTACATCACGAAAGTCAAGCAATGAAGCAAGTCAGACATCACATTAAATAAAGAAAAATGCAATATATAATGAATCCATTTTTACCTCCGCCAAGGAGGTTATGTTTTCGCCGACATTGGTCTGTTTGTCTGCAAAATAACTCTGAATGGATTTTGTTGAAACAGGAAAGGTTGATAATGGGACAAGGAACAGATGATAAAATTTTGGTGGTGATTGGTTGAAGTGAAGTGGATAAAATAATAAAATGGCGGGAAATCTGAGCTGCTTGGCGGAGGTCTGCTCTGTCCAAGTGCTTTTCTAGTTTTTTCTGTGTTAATTGATGAAGTTATCTATTGTTGAAATTCAGGGTTCATACTGCACTGCACTTGAATACCTTACCCGATCCTGTAACCTCTACACATTATACAGAGCACAGCCAAAATATCTCCAATGCTGCTATTCTAAGATAGAAAAAAATATAATTATTAAAAAAAGAGAAAATTTTCAACAAATCTTTATTGTTTACATGTCATTTCATAACCTTCATAATGCACTTTACATTATTTGAATATCGTGAGAAAAAAAAAATAATAAAAAAAGTAAAAGCACTGTTGATCAGTTCAAACATGTTTCAAATCAGCACCAAAGCACTGATAAATTCATAAAAGCAGAATGGCCACCATAAAGTTAAGGCAACATTAACTTGTAAACTTCTGTAGAGTTTAATGAAGTTATCAAATCTGATTTACTGTAGCAGCATGTTTAATAAAGCAACCTTACAAGATTTCGTTGTTTTTGTTTCAAAGACTGAGACACAATCCCTTGTTTACCAAAACTATTTACTTCTTATTTACTACTCATCAAGGCCAGCTACTGTTCCCTTATGGTAACATTACTGTGTATCTGGAATGAGTCAAAATTTAAAGTGATGAGTACATGACATAAAATGTTTGTTTAAAACATTAGGAGAAATACAATCAACTCTAAAGGAAACTGAAATTTGTGAAAACGTGTTTTATAAAATGGCACCAATAAACAATTCTGGCATGAAATCAAGGAATGTCACTGAATCTATGAACTATATGTTAAAGTTTTCAAAATGCTGACCTCAGCATAACAGAATTATATATCGAACTCTGTAAAGCAGGTTGGCTGGGGAGTGCTATTTCACATATGTAAGTATCACAAACAGGTGCTCTTTGGATCCAAGGACATTTGTGACCAAAAAAGGAGGGAGAGGTTAGACTTGGAATTTGTTTTGTCAATAAGTCACAGCCCTGATGAAGAGTGAGTGGAAACGCATAGGTGCTAAGCTCATACATTAAAGGCTTTTTGATGTTTGCAGAGCAGTATGTCTAGGTATTTATTTTTGTTATGACTTATTGACAAAGCAAATTACAAGTCAAACCTCTCCCACATTTTTGGTTATATATCTGACTCTATTGAAACTGTGATTATAATCATACTGTATACTTGCATTGAATAAAAGGAAAGAGGTAGACAGACACTGAAGAAAATCACAGCAATTAAACAACTAATGAAATAAAAACACACCTGTATAGATGGCAATGCAGTTTGCAGCTAACAATATGAATATTTCTCATGAATTTGATTCAGTTGCCACGAAGTGAATGAATGAGTTAACGATTATGTCCCTGAGTAAATAACTTTTCACATGATCTGCTGTTGTGGGGGAAAAAAATCAGCTGCTGTATTTTTCTACAGTAAACAACTACAAAGATTCAAAATACCACACAAAGCACTTGTGGTATTACTGCATCATAGGCATTTCACATCCCCTTGGCCAAATACGCAGCAGCACAGTGCTCCCATTATCTGGGAATGGTTTTATTTTCACAGGCTCAGAGGCCTCAGAATCAGCAGAGGATGCCTCATTGGTGGCATGATCCCCGAGACAGATGTGGTGCTTCACGCAGGAGCCCCAGAAACTGGGTTAAAACAGTCATTTGGTGATGAATTAACAGGAAGTGTGTCTTTAAAAAACATAAAAGCATTGCATATCTCAGTCCTGCAAACTGCAGTTATCTTCACATTCTTTAGCCCAGGCAAACACGTGATAGACGTTGACCAGAGGGAACATGGTGAGGGCTCCGATGAGGGAGCCCGCCTGGATAGAGATGCCACACCACAGTAGTGCGGCGTGACCCGCCTCGTGAAGCAATGTCCCAATCACCACCTTCAGATAGGAGAAGAGTCCAGTGAAAATAATCCAGGAGATGACCTGTAGTGGGCACAAGCACACAGCTGAAGTCAGTGAAGGACATGAGAACAGGAGAAAAAAGAGGCTTTAGCCTCTGTCAGTTAGGGATCTGGTGAGAGAAATCTGTAAAGCAGACTTAAATATCACTAAACCCTGATGAGCGCAAGAAAATGTGTAACAGGGTTGCCTGTTAGAATATTATATGTAACAAGGGTTGCTATAATTAGCTTAAGCTTCAACCTACACCTCTTTTGTCACTATTTTTTGTTGTAATTTAATGCCTTATTGTTAAATATTCTTTATTGTGTGCATTCCTTTTGGAAAATTGTCAATAAAGGCCAAAATGAATTGTTACTGCTACTTATCTACAGTGGTCCTGAGAGCTTGACGCACTGCAATGTAAACTGTTTCCAGGGGACACTGAAAAGTGATGAACACACCTTGAACACACATGTCCCACTAAACAAAAAAACAACAAAAAAACCCTGAGCATTTTAGCTCATTTTCTAACACCACTTACAGACAGCCAGCAACAATAACTTAATAAGTCATCATGTCCCAGTCGTGCGCATCACTTTTGAGTGTCCATTAGAAACAGTTTTCATTGTCGTGGGTGCCTGTATTTGGCAAGTAGGTTTGCACACAGGTGTCTTGGTGTAGCAAAGGAGGACAGAGCAAAACAAGATTCAGACTGAAGTCTGATTTCAAGAATCCCAATTTTACATGTTGCAGGGCTGCTCTGAGGAAAGTCCAACATGGACTGAAACATTTGCACTTTTTGCACTCTGTGTATATTTACATATTTTTTCACTGTCTGTTCAGCCCTGCAACATGTAATAGAGATTTCTGAAATCCAGTCTTCAGTCTGAATCTTTTTTTGCTCTTCGTATGAGTTGTCCTTTGCTACACTGTGACATTTCTTTAACTTCTGCACCCGAAAAGAAGACAAACACAGGACAGTTTATTAAGGTGCAGCTCATCCCATGCATACCATCTTGGTGTTTTGTTGCCTCATGATAAAAACACAGTGCAAAAGATGAGAGACATAATATAAAATATAAAAAATTAAAACAGTTTTATGTATTTTCATGTGTTTTCTTAAATTGCAGTGTTGCCAACTAAGCTTAACCACTTACCAGCGAGAAGAGCACAGGCGAGGTGAGGAGGAAGACGATGAGAAATGTCTCATGACATAATAACAATCTTTGGCAGATAAATGTTTATTTTGGACACCAAAGTTTTCAGGATGTTGAAAACTTTTGTCATACAGACTAAAATGTGTCACACGAGCCCAATCAGTCTTCTTTGAGCATTGGCAGTTTAAAAACAAAATCGGGGAGTGCAGCAAAATGCCGCCTGCCTACTTTTGTTTACACAGAATGCGCCTTTTCGGGGCAATGGGGGGCGTGAGCAAGTAACAAAACATGTAGCTCAGTGTGTGACATAAACAGTGATGTGGGAGGGAAGCCGCTGCTGGTCAGTCCTTCGGCGATTCTCTCATAAGTTGGCCCGTCCTTCACCGTTCCAGTCATTTGACAGTTAATGGCTCCTTCGTTTGCGAGGGCAAGGAGGGCGCGCAATTCCTTGTCTCCCCAGTTACTTATCTTTACAGATCTGTCAGGTTTGCGTTTCCCTCTTGCTACGAGCTGCTCATTCCTGCTATCAGCTCTTTCCTGTTTATCCACCACCAGTGGGTCGCACGTGCGGCATCATCAACAGCTCCTCCCACATGTCATCAACAGCCCCTCCTGTGGCGGAAGGGCACCTCGTTCTTTTTAAACCAAAAAGGTTCCGTCAATATGTTTACCCCTACGCGGCGGAAAATGGGGTACCTCGGATCAACTCGCCAATCCAGCTCTGTGTTTCTATGTCTAAATGCTCACAGCTTTCCGGCAGAACGGCCCCACATTCGCCGAAAATCTGGCAGTGTAAAAGGTGCTATAGATTAGGAGACAGCATCAAATGTCTAGTCAGATTCATAATTTTGTTCACTTACTCTCAGATAGTTCTTCTTATATTGCCACTTTTAGACATTTTTTAAGCAAAGTTCTCACATGTCTGCTTGTGTTTTGAAACATTCAACTTTAAACTCAAAATAAATAAATAAATAAATAATTCTCAAAGTACTGAAAAGGGGTTGTTTTGGTATTAGGCTGAAAAACTCAGTTATTGTGTTGATACATTTTAAACGAAAACTGAGCTCCAGGAATATTTATCACCACTCACCACTAAAGCCATGCCAGCAGAGTTTCCCAGGAGTGGAGGACAGGGGCTGAGCGCTGCTAACGCCATGAGATATGCAGCAAATACTCCCCCAGCTACAGACAAGAAGCCCAGACCAGTGGAGGACCTGGAAGACAAAAAGTGCTCCATCAAACTCAGATTTTATGAGAAAAAAAAAAGGTTTACTGCTTTTAAATGTAAAAATGACTGTCTTACAAATATTTAAAAAGTAATCTATGTGTTCAACCCTTCTTATATTTTCTCACCTCATGACAACAAACATGGCGAGGAAGCAGGCCAGAGGGTTTGCGATGTTGCCAAGGACCACAGAGAGGTGAAAGGTCATGGTGCCATAGGGCAAACAGGAGAAACTCTGTACAGACGGCAGCACCCCGTTGGTGAGGGCATTGGAGATGGCGAGCAGCAACAGCAGGTAGATGTTTCGCTTTGTCCAAAATGTCTGTGGCTGTTCCACCACCTGCACCTGATCCTCAGACACTGGTGTCCCTCCGTTTCGTAGCGGATGTGTTTCCTCTCCATTTTTTACCGCTGTGGCATTGTCAAACTCCTCTGGCAATGCATCTTCCTGTGACTGCGTTTGTCTTCTCATTAAAATCAGGAAACTCAGAGCTGAGATTGACAGCATGACACACAAGAACCAGAAGAAGTTCTGCGCAGGAAAGTTCTCTTTTATATACTCTGGCTGCACTGTGCCATTCACACTTTTACACTCCAGCTTGCCAACGCCTTGTCCTAAAGCCACAATACAAGGGAACAAGGCGCTGAGGCCCTGGCCGATAAAGAAAGTACGGATGTACTGAGGGGGGTAACTAAACATAAAAGGCAGGAAGGTGACGTTGGATGTACAGCAAACAAAAGACAACACGAAGGTGAAGAGCAGGAACGGCAGTGACCTTTCTCCTCCGGCTATTGTGACGGTGTTTGACCAGAAGATAGCCAGAAGACCAGAGGCTACCACTGCCAGCACCTGGATACAGTGGATAATGAGGCGTTCGTTTAAACGTCCTGGAGCACAGTGGTGTGTGATGGTCACCGCTATTGGACCAATGTTCCCAAACGCTATCAGCACTGAGAGATAGGCTGGTAGATTCCACCCTGAAGGAGGGAAAGACAGTTAGGTTGATAAGGAATGGATAAAAAATAACTTAATCTGAACTCCAGCATTTTTATTTTCAGGCTTCTGCATTATTCTGTTGATATGAAAATGCATGACTTGTCCCATTTTATACACGTATTTCATAGATTGACAGGATAATTGTCTTTAGAAATTGGGTCATTCCATACAAACTCACTTAGGGCTTCCCAGTTTATTAAGTAGTTTCTTGGAAAGAAAAAAAAAAAAAAAATCATGTGCAAACTTCTGATAAATTCATGGAACTTTGCAAAATCCTTTCGCTTTACTCCAAACACTCTTTAGTCATGAATTTGTGTAGTTTGGTCCTCAGAGCTAATTTCATCATTTTTGCAACTGTGTTCTAAACTTTACCAAAGAATCATTGTTCTTTTCCAAAAATTAATATCTCCACTAGTTTCCACTAGTTGTATCACATCTAGAAGTCATTTGGTCCTGCATGTAAACGTAATTGCCACATGTCTTGCTAAATATAACTTTGGAGTTGAACTTTGCACTGTTTAAGATATTTTGACTGTTTATTTTCCCAAGAATGATTAAGTTTCATTATGGATTTTTGTGGGTTAATGGGTTTATATGGTTTTTAATGGGTTATGGGTTAGTGTTAATATTCATTACAGATATATTAAAAGATTCAAAGATGTTATATTGATCCATCATATTTTTTTTCTCATCTTATTTTGCACACTTTTCACTGGCTGCTCTATCTAGTAGTTATATTTCATAGTCAGGTATTTTAACCTAGAGGTTTTCTATTATCTGTGAAACCTATTTAGCCTGTTTTTCGCTTGATCCGGAAATTTGCAAGTTACAGCTTGTAATGACTTGGTCCGTTGCACACTAGATGTCATCTTGTAAACAAACTCATCTGTCAAGTCAGAACATTCACTGCTCAGCTTCAATAGTTCATTCCTCTTCCTCTGGTCCCAACTCTGCCAAACCTAAAAGATCATCTTTTCCATTTAGTGTCGGCTGTCTTGTGACAGGCGGTCTCTTTTTCCAAAGGAGCAGGGCTCCATGATCTCGTTATCACATCACATATGACGGAGCATCAGTGATCACAATAGAAAAAGGTCCTGGACTTGACTGTGTCATCCCTGACCATGTCATATAAACTTGTGTTTTTTACTGCTGTATTTGAATTCTTATCAAATAAACTAAACTAAAAACAACTAAATGATGAAATAAATTATGATTGCACGCTTTTCAACACTTTTGGGTATGTTGCAATCCATTTTGCAACAGTCCACCCAAACCTGTTTCAGGTGGGGTTAGCTCAGACTTGCTTTGTTTTCTAGTACTACTAGTTCATGCTGTCAGACACCAGTTCAGAAAAATCTGACACTGAGAAATATGTATGTTGAGTGAAAGACATAAGATTAATATTTTCTCCTGACACATGGAATATGATAACCAGTACGCAACAAACCAAGCCATTATAAGCTGTAACTTGCAAATATCCGTATGAAAAATTTGCTATTTTAATTTTTTTAGGAAATGATAAAGAAGTAATAACATATTGGATTTTTTTAATATATCAGCAATGGATATTAACACTTTAACATTAAAACGTTTCAAGGAAATTAAAATAATCCTTCTTTGGAATATATAGTCAAAATATATATTTAAAAAAAGGATTTTCAACTCTAAACTATACAAGATATGTGACACTTATATTTTAGGCAGTTAAAAATAACTTCTAGATGTGATAGTACTATATTAACACAGAATCAAAATTTGGTTGCAAGACAGTGAGTACTAGAGGGGATATTACGGTTTTGGAAGTAAGAAATTCATAGGTTGGGTAAGACATTTTCATTTAATCACTATAAAACCTTCATCAACAAATATGTAAGATACATGAAATTATGTTTCAAATTATTCTTAAGGTTTCTTGGATGTTCTGTACAAATTTCAACCCAATACGGTAAAAATTAAGCAACCTGTGAGGTTTCGAACACAATCACAAAAATGATAAATTCAGCTATGAGAGCCAAACATCAAATATTCATAACTTAAAAAAAAAAAAGAAAAACATCTGAAGTAGAGCTATGGGATTTTGCAATGTCTGATGAAGCTAATACAAGTTTTCAATTTAAAAAAAAAATCTTTGATATGAACTGGAAGGCTCTTGATAAGCTGGTAAAAAATGACCCCAATACTCACCAATTCACTATTTTTCATATCTAAATAAAAGTAATTAGGAATGCTTCAGGACTGACAACTGGTGCTTTCAGAAAAACTTACAAACTTGAACTTCTCTTGCTGGTGAAATAACTTATTTTGAACAGCCCATCCAGCATTTTTATATTCAGGCTTATACCTCTCTTGTTTCATTATTGATACTTAAGAATTACAGCAATATAAGACAGTATTAGCAACAAAATGAATTTGAAATATCAGAGTACTCATTATGCCACAGAATCACTCCTGTCAGTGTTACAAAATATATTATTGGATTATTATGACACATCGATTACTATTTAACTAGTGGAGGTGCATTTACTATTAACTGTATGTACTGTTGGGTAGTTTAACATACACATAAATCATAATTTTAAATCGATCACATGCTTTTAATGTAAAACTGAATGAATTCAGTAACAATTACTGATGTCGGATAGGCCTATATGTAAAAGTTTAATGTTTTATTCTCAAACGTAATGAGGTATTAAGTGTAATAAAATTTAAATTCTCATATAAGTACAGGTACGTTCAAGATTGTAGATTACTAACGTTTGTTATTCCACCACGAGTAAAAGCAACAAAAATGTGTAGAAATATGTATATTACTATTTTATTAACTGATGCTGTTATACCCGTAACTGCGATGAATTCTATAAATTTACATTTATTATTTCGTATTTCTGAATTGCGAAACCATCACATTAGTCTTGTCACAGCTGTGGTATTAAATGGAACATATAACCTTAGCTTGGGTCGTTGGGTTCAAGCTAGCATCGCCAGGTTTAGGCTAAAGCCCCACTAAAGTCACCAAATATTGAATATTAAAGCAAATGGATGCAAATGATAAGATTGCTTTAACAGAAGCTTGACTCTAATAGACCAAAGGCCAGATAAGGTGAGCATATGTTATCTCTAAGCAGAAGTTGGACCACTGACCTTCGGGCAGCACATTGACAACCACCGGGAGCTCGACCCACAGACTGTTGACGGAAATCCAGGAGCCCATGGCGAACAGTGCCACCAGCCCGTGGGTCACCGCCGCACTGCGCCACCAGCTACCGGACATGGTACCGCTTACTCCGGCCAAGTGGACAAAGAAAATGTTGGTGGACCGTCCGGCTTTGTTTGGGTTAAACAACAGTGTGTTCTCTAACACGCCGTAACCTGGAGTCGTGGACGCTTACGCAAAGTTCCCGCCCCTTCAGATGCCTTCGTGTACCCCTCGTAAATTGCCATGTCACGGTTATATCAAGCTACTCTCGTGGGCTAAGGCGTTGTTCATATTTTCCGACAAGACCTGAAAGCACCACTGTCAAAGAAAAGCCTCATGGACTTGCAGGTTGGAGGAAGTGGGTGCGTTTGTTTTACTGCCCTCTGACAACGGAGGCGGGCGGCGTCACAGAGACACAGCTAGGTTTGCTTCATGTTTATACTGTGTCATAGTAAATATATCAGTTATACAGAATTATAAATATGTCTATAGCTTACATACAACTGTAAAAATACTAATAACCATAACAGGAAATCAAATGGCTGCTGCTCATTATAAGGCTTAGGGACACCATAATGTTCTGTAGGTATTTTGGGTGGGTTTGGTTCCTCTATGGAAAATTAATTAAGGCACTGCCTTTTAGCACAGTGACCCCAGTTGGCCCTTTTTTCATTACTGCTTCCTTGTATTGTTGAGTCCCTCCCAGTCACTGCATTTAAAAGAACGAACTCATTGACATGGCTGATGCCTGTGATGCAACCGCAGATAACCTTCAAATATGAAAAACACAAGACTCATTGTGTGACTAACAAACCCAAACCCTGACCGATGGTGGAGAACACAGCCGTGAACTTGAACTTAAACTGGGTTGATTTTGCAACACAGAACTCTCGTCTCAATAACTTGACATTAGCTTATCCTTTTCTAGTTGGTCTTACAGGTTGAGAAAGTAAATATCAACCGAATATGAACAAAGATGTTTATTTTGTCAGTGGTTTATACAACACATTTTAAGTCAGCAGTGATTGGCTGACCTCTGCCTGATTAACAATGGGTATAATCTTATGTAAAAAAAAAAATAATAATAATAATGTTTCCTTTTCAACAACAAAAGTTATTTTTCTAGAAAGTCATTGTTACAATACAGCACCATACAAATTATACCATATCAAAACCATATTAAAAGTATAAGAGCCACAAAATCAAACCTTATAATTTCAACAAATGACACTGAAAATACATTGTTTGTGTGGCAATGTTGAGGTCATTGTGTGTATTTCTGCTTAGTTTCTAATCATATGAGGAAGTCAGTCACATGTTAACACAAGCATACGCTCTCCCTCAATATCACGCCTCATCACAATGAAATCTCTCATGTGCTGCTGTGTTCACTCCATCCAGTCGTAGCCTTTGTTTTTGTCTTTTTAGGGGCCCAAACAAGAGAGTACCCAGGTTTAACTCGAGGGAGTGCGAGCTTCAGCTTCAACACCATCTGTGTGCTGTTGTGGAAAGTACAATACAAGTTTGGGTCTGTGTTGTTCAGGACCATTTTCTGGTACAATATCTCACAACGCATCGCTTCCCGTTTCTCAGTTCGGGATTTCCCATCGAAACGCAGCATCATTTTGTCGACGTCCTGCTGCGTCTTGCATGGCCCTCCGTTTCTGGTCACTGTAGCTTTTATGTACTCTATATCCATGTTCTCCTCACGCTCTTCTTCCACCTTTGCTTCCTTTTCCTTCTTATCACTGTGACCTTTCTTCATCTGCGGACTGTAGGCATCTTTTTGGCTGGTGTGGGGATTGTTCTCAGCATAAGATTCACCGTCAGTGTCATCAGAGTAACCAGAATGGTCGTTGTCTTCCTGAGAACGTTTGGGGGACTTCTCAGTTTTTTTCTTCTTGTCAGGGTCTGCATGACTGAAGGGATATTCTGCCATCAAGACAGAAAATGTGCAACTAACAAGTTGTGAGCTCAAATCTGGTGAGGGGACTTGAGAAAATGTTCCTCCAGGCAGGAAATCCCTCAGGTGTTCCTCAGTGACGCCAGCAATCACCTTTATCATCCTTTTTAAGCAAGCTCTGATTAGGTCTCTGTTTGTGTGCCACTGACCGCAGTACTGAAACACTCCTTCGTAGGTTTTCTCTTGCAGTGGGAACTGCAGAAAAACATTTGTTCCCCCTTCAGGTTCCAGCAGTGTTGAAGGATCTTTGGACCAATCCAGGAACTTTTGGTAGAGACAGAGTAGGTACTGGCTAAAGAGGGAGTACTCTCCTCCGCTCTTCAGAAGCTGCCAGTAAGGGCCGAGGATTTTGCAGTACACGATGGCCAGAACACACACAAGGCTCTGTATCACAGAATCATTAGCATCAGCAGCAACACATTCCAGAATAATGTTAGGGCATTCGTCATTGGTCATTGACAGAAGGTCAGAGAGGAAGAGAGCCATCTCTTTGTGATGGTGGATAAGACCCGCTGCAGCTTCAAAGTATTTATTGAATCGGTTCGACTGATTTACTGCAAACTGGGACGGGTTTTTCTTTTCCTCACAGAAAGCTATCCAGTGTCTCCTGTAGTTCTGTGTGGCAGGGGTTCTCGGGCTTAACACATCACAGGCCATGTGGATGTAGCGTGAAGTGGCACTCTCTGAAAAATTCACAAAGTCCTTGAATTTTGGAAGCTTGTCACGGCCCAGTTTCTCTCCCGTCGATAGAATGATGTCTTTTTCAAAGTTCATGATCTGTTGCTCAACAGCGTCGTGCACATCAACGAGGAAGTTGGCGTTGTAGTTTAAAAACACAACGGGATAAACAACTGAAAATTCTTCACAGAGTGAGTCAAGTTTTTTCTCAAACTCGGCCAAGGCTGGGTGCTCCTTGCATGTCAGCGCGTACTGATTTTTGAGGAGATCTAAGCAAACTTGCTTGCATCCTTCGTTTTTCCCACCGTACACGCTTGACAGCTTCTGGACAGACAGCATTGCAATGTCAAGCAGGGTCAGGGCCTCTTGTTGGTTATCTAATGTTTCTTCTTCACTGTTGGATTGATCCGTATCCTCATCACTTTCGTCACGTACAGAGACATGATCTTTCCGTATTATTTTCCTCACAACTCCTCTGTTCGTCCCAGACTGCTCGCCTTGCATGATTTCATAGGTCTCATGTTCCTCCTTGATTGCAACTTTTTCGTAATTTCTGGTGTCGTCTTTTTTCGGGCGTTTCTTCACAAGAAATTTTGGTGTTTTTTTCCTCACCAGTTCAAATGGACTTTGAAGCAGATTTTCCATTGCTGCATTCCTCCTGTGTCTCCTCGTTTCATGATTGCGGTAAAGCTGTTTTAACTTTTTTATCTTGGCTCTAAGGACTTGATATGCCCTTTGAATATTCCCATTCTTACAAAACTCAGGGTTGAAGTTTCTCAGCCACTGAACTAAAAAGACTGGCGTAATTCGTTCCCTGGTGACAAAGTTGCTCAACTCTAGGATCAATCCATTTGTGACTTCAATTGACTGCGCTCGCTCGGAAAAATCTGTCATTTCCAAAAGATCTTGTCGTTCAACTCCGATGCTGTCACATATCGGGCCAACAAAGTTGAAGTTGACATCTGATTCCAGGAAGGTCAGCCTCGCTTCACTTCCAAGACTCAGTGTAGTCGCGATGCCTCTTTCGACCAAACGACGAAAGTCAGCTGACTGGTGACTGGGGAAGATTTTCTTGAGCCAATCTATGATGGCAATCCATGGAAAATTATTGTCCTCTATCATAAGTCCTACTTGAATCAAAAGTCTGTTCTTGCATGATGCCCAGTCAAGCTCTAATCCTTCTCCCGTCTGAGGACCAATGAAGTCTGCAACAAGCTTCCAATAATACTCATCTCCTGAAAAACAGAAAAGTTGGCACGTGAGCAGAAAAGTAGTGCTTGACTAAGAGGTTGCAAACGAATGGGTGGAAATAGGATTGCTAATGCTAGAAAACTCAAGTGATACATGTATTATACAGAGAACTGGGTCACAGTCATCTTAATAACAGCTTTATTATGTGTGCATTTTACTTACTTAGATGAGCTTCAGTGACGACGGCTTTACCACAAAGGGAGAAATCTTGGCCCTCCTCCATTGTCCGCTGTTTCAAAAGAAAGACCATGTAAAAAAAAAAAAAAAAAAGATGCAATCCTCAGCACCTAGATGCATAACCACTTGAAGAAGAAAGAGGATGTGTACAGTATGACTGCAATCATACCTAAAATCTGGGTGAAACTGAATAGTTCAATTGTGATTTGTGTTTTAATGTTCATATCTGGCACCTGGTCACTATCTTTTTATGAAGTCCCAATCTAAACTGAGCGCTGTGAGGGTCACACCCATTACTGTCCCGAACACAGAAAAATAAGAAAATACAGGTAGGGAGTCTCTGCAGTAAAATACATCGCCACTCACTTCTAGTTGGTCATGGGTTACTTCTGTATGAGTCTATCCATTGTTTTTTCTTTTAGTAAAATTCTGCATTGTATATCTTTAAGGACACCCACTCATATATCAGTTTCCATGCCTCTGTGTTCATTCAATCCTAAAAAGCACAGTAAACAAGTCTAAAAGCTATCACTACAAATGAAACAACACAGGAACAAGTTTCATACCTACAGTGTTATCCTGGAGAGTGCACCCCTGCAGAATAATGCCTCCTCTTGGCATTAGCATGCACAGCAAGTCGACACTGAGGCTCTGTGGGAGACGTAACTTCTTTCCTTTCCTGAAAAAGACGATGAGTTGAAAACATTTTACTCAATCTTATGGTTAAATTGGTGCAGTTGAATTGTATTGTGTTATGCTGAGAGGTGTTTCTAACACGACTAATATAAATCTTATTGATCTAAATAGGGTGGACACAATTTTACTAAACGCCCCTCGTCATAACAATACATTACAACAGCAGCGCAGACTACAGAGTTCAAATGACAATAAAGCGAAAAGGGCTATTGTATTAGACTGTGGTGTTTTTTTTTGTTGTTGTTGTTGTTGTTGTTTTTTTAGAAAAGTGTATCTAATAAACTGGTAAAAATGAGTGTGCATCTGTGTTACTTTGTGCCACTTTGTGGAATCCGGGGCTCCATGCTATGCAGTGAATCCCTCCCCACCACACTTGGATATTCCACATTAGCTGTACACATGCAAAAATAACACTGTTTTCTCTCTTTGCCATAAATAAGGATATCAATAACAACCTGAAGACTATCTCTGTGGTTTGCTGGCTCTAACTTAAAACAGAACTCACGCATTACCGCTGCATCTGCAAATCAATGCTAATGTTGCTCTTTCTCTGCATGCTAATGTTAGCCTTGTGAGTGTTAGCACCAACTTTACTTACAGGAAAGTCAGCATACTGTACTACAATCGTCCGTAATTAATACCAGATAGAAGTGCTGTGCTGCGTGCTGTAGCATGCACAAATAATTCGACATTAATAAGTGGTAAAGTATTATTTTAAAAGTGTAAACTCTTACCCCAAAACTAATGTTACATCACCGTGCAGTGTATCTTCGCTCCTCTACACCACAACACAGCGTGGTGGAGTCAAAACAGTAGGTTCGTCGGTGATTGGATAGTTTTACAGAAGGCGGGCTGTTGTCGAAATCTCCACCAATCACAGGGGGACATGAAATGCATTGTGGGTCTACTGCTGAGGTTGTTGTTAGCCGACTTGGTGAACTAGCAGCAGGTACTGTGAGATAACGAAATACTATTTTTTTTATTTGAGAAAATATTTCTGTCAGTAGTAACGTATTTGTTGTCAGCGTTGTAACAGTCGCCATTGTTCTGTTTCGTTATATTGCACGGCGAATCTCTAACTATCTAGTTAATTGTAACAGTAAGGTTAGCTTGGTCAACGTTAACAGACAATATGATCGGTTTGGCGTTAGCTAAGTAACAAATTAACGTCACCATTGATGCTATTGAAGAGGTATAAATGATTAATTTTTAACTAACGCCACAAAAATGTTAAATGTTGTATTTGATTTATTCGATAGTCGTTTCCCCCCTCATTGTATACAAATCTGGGATGAATGTGACTGTCCTTTCCTCCATTTACACATAATCGAGGACGCAGCTTCGAGACGGACAACACATTTTCAAAAACGCAGAAATCGCTGTATTTCTTGTCCTCGTATTTTCTAAACTTTTCCCCACTTCTTACATGTTAATGGACCATTAACAGCACATTATCCATGGATTCATACAGTTTCCTGGCTCACAAATGGGCCACACACGCTTAAAGAGAAACAAACCCCTCACTCTCAGTACTGGCAGATTGCATTAAACTCTTACTGTATATTGTTACAGTTGCACTAACGTAAAGTTTATTCCAACATGATTAGAACCATGAAATAGCATCAATTAGAAAAAACTCATTGGAATAAGTAACTGCACCTCAAATCTGTGCTCATCTAGTGACATTTGAACCACTGGAAAGCACTGTTTGCTAGCAAAATATGCTAGATATGAGATAAATGCCACATGTGACTTGTAGTGCAAAAACTTAAATATCAGAAATGTAGGAATGATAATGATAATGTTTTACTCATACAGCAATGTGCCACAAGAAGTCTCATTGGATGCAGGGAAGTAAATAGAAACTCTATACACCTGCCAGTTACTTTGTGTTTCTGCTTTTCTAAGTCATACCTTTTAAAATCTCAACCATTTATCCACCACTTTCAACAAGCCTCAGCCATTAGCTGTCACACTAACTCTTAGCAATCCTACAAAAGACTTACATATACTTATGCACTTTTTATAAAACCAGCTTTAAAGTTGCAGTAACATTACCTTAAACCTCATATATATTTCTTACCAGTCTATGGGCAAAACCATCCACTGAGTTGCTTAAATTCAGTGCTTTGAATAGATCAAAGCACTGACTGTGCTCTGTGTTGAAAGGGATGTTTCCATATCTAGATTTTGAGCATTTTCCATACATTATTTTGGTAATCTGTGCAGCTAATCACATAACTCATCATCATGGAGCAGTGTAGGATTCTGTTGTCTTATACTGTCCCCTTTAGCAGTGACTTAGTTAAGAAATCTGGACTTTTATGTGTCATTTCCAATATACTTATATAAGAAAATCTGCTTTTAAGGCATCAGTGTGAGATTTAAGTTTTGCGAAAAACATGGAAATTTGTACTGATCTGCTGTACGTAAGGATGCACAATATTGGATTTTTTGCCAATATCCGATATGTTGATATATAACAACTGATAACAGATACCGATGTTGATGTATTCACTTTTTTCCCCCCGCCAAATTTTAGTAATCATCAAGTCTCTTCTGCAGCAGAATTAACATCATGTCATACATGCATACTCCTATCATGATGGCCCACCAGCAGATGGAGACATGAAATACAATACTTTCCACTGTATGTAATATCCATTCATTATGCAAAATAAGAAAAAGCATGTTTGGCAGTTCTGATAGTTAATTTTAAAGCCAATATTGGCTGATACAGATGACATGCCAATATTATTGTGCATCCCCCACTGTAAGTAAGGCCCTGTTTACACGACAACGGTCTCTCTGAAAACGGAAAAGTCTGTCCTTTGCGTTTTAAAAAACTTCTGCATTTATATGTCATTGAAACGATCCCCGTTCACACGGAACCGCAAAATCTACTGGAAACGCTGTAGTATGCACGCCAGGCCAATGGGTGGCAGTGTAAATTTTCAAATGTTTGCGGTTTCAGGTGGCCAGATCGCCGTTCTCATATAAACGGACGGCCAAACCGCAACAAAAGTTTGCCGTTTTATCCAAGAATCGTTGCCGTGTAAACGGCCTCTAAGACACAAGATAAGATTGCAATCTTTATAGTTATTCTGTTATATTTATTTACTTTCTCTCCATCCACTCTGCTACTGTGTACTTAACATCCTTATTCACATTAAATCACCCACACAGATGCAAATTGATCTTATTTTTTATCCTATTTTCAGATGCCAGTTTGTCACTTCTCAGCCAATGTCCAGTTGTCTTTGAATGACGCTCATGATAAGACAAATTAGTAGTGGATGATGGATTCCCCGGAAGCAGAGGCTTCAGCCCACAGTGAGACAAGAGGTGACACCACACCAAGCACATCAAATACATCAGGTCAAGGAGAAGATGGACCAAAGCTGAAGAAGGCAGCTTTAAAGAGGACCACTGGTAACCTTACAGATGCCAAAACCAAGAAGCGTAAAAAGGCCAGAGTCTCCAGGCCTGCCCAGCTTGGCTACACTGTCCATCAAGGGGAAGATATGCTTCTCGTCATTTCAAGTTCTACCTCTCAGTATGATGGTTCCGCCTGGACTCCCCCAAAGAAGGGAAGCAAAAAGAAGAAGAAGCTAACTAAAGGAAAAGTGAAAGCTAGTCAGATTAAGAAAAAAAAGACAGTCCGTGCCAAGCCTAAAGTGGATAATAGTCCTGTTGCCAAGGAAAAAGAGGACGTTGATTTGTTTGTGCCAAAGGGAGCAGCAGACAATAGATGGGGTCAAAGTCTTCCTGAGGAGGTGCTAGTCAATATATTTCAGATGGTTGTCGTACAAGATGGTGCTGTACCATTTCTATGCAGGTAATAAACACATTTTTGATTTGATGTATCTCAGTGAATACTTAAATACCAAACATTTATACTATGACCTGATTGAGATCTAGCATACAGGGCTGGAAGATCCTCTATTTCAATATTATCGTTTGTTAACTTTCAGTGGAAATATAAAATGAGTTTTGTCTGTTTAAATGCGTAACAGTTTCACACATTCCATTGCACTGAACATACATTTCATTGTTTTATGTATGATTCCATATAAATTTACTAAATTTTCTTAACCATATCATCCATAAAGTATCAGAACATAGTGTAAATACAGATAATAATTTCACAACTTCAAGGGGGCATCTGAAGATTGGCCCGAAGAGTCTAAAGTCCACATATGTTCAATTTAATAACGTAGAAGACAAAATAAACCAGCAAATATTCACAATTTATTTCAATGAGTTTTTGACATTTGGGCTTTGGACAGAACAATACTTTACACATCTGTTTCGAAACATGCGTTGCAGAGGGACGTGTAGGAAACATTTTTCAGTCAAACTCCCGTATGCTGTCTAACTTTGAAAAGAAATAAAAGTAATAAATAATAATATAGGTGTCATGAAAATGATTTTGTCATCCAGCTTGTAGTGTTGTGTTTTTTGGGAACCGTAAATTCCCCACTGAACTAAATCCATGCATTTCTACACTGTTTCTGGCGTAGGGTGGCAAGAGTATGTCATCTGTGGAACGCCGCTGCCTCCAGTCCAGTTCTGTGGCGCAAAGTGACTGTAGGTCACTGCTGGATTGCACCAGGGAAAAGCCAGCTACCTAAAACTGAGAAGAAGGTTAAGGACACTTTCAGCTGGCTGGCACAGAACAGGTGTGTGTCGTTAGATTCATGACAAGATTTAAAATACACATAATGGGAACTGTGATTTAATTTGTGCTTAGATTTTTTTTAAAACCTTGAAAAAGAAATAAACTGCACTCTGTTGTTCTGTAGATTCTCTCGCCTACGAGACTTCTCTCTCTGTCACTGGACAAAGAATGTTACCTATGCAGTAGAGGTAAGTCATCAAGACTAGATATCTGTCCACTTAGATGGATAATTAATCAGGCTATGTGAGGACTTGATTGGAATTATATTTTGGCATTTTATAGACAAAACAGTCGAGACGATAATCAGCAGATGAATCATTATGGGCCAGTGTTTAAAGTCAGCAGTTTTTTTGTTTGTTTGTTTTTACAAATTATTGTCTGATACATTATAGGTTGCTGTTTTTATTTACACATTTTGTATTCACCGAATCTTCTTTCTGCTTATGTTATGTTCAACTTTAGGTCGTGTCGCAGTACTGCCCCCACCTTTGCTCCCTCAAGCTCTCCTATTGTACAGGTCTGACAGCGACAGCCTTCCACAGCCTTGGTCTGCACAGCCGGTCTCTGCAGAGCATGAATCTCCAGTATTCAGAGGTACATCACAGACCAGCTCAGTTAACTTTTTTTTTTTTTTTAAGATTATAAGTTATAGAATTAGTTATACAGTAAAAATATTTTGTTGGTGGTGGATGCATCGTCACATGTATCATCTGCTGTCAACTTTAAAGCTGACAGCATCAGGTTAAGAATATTCATTCAGTCAGTCAACCAGGGGTGTAAGGGTACACAGAAGTCACAGTTAGGTTCATATTCTGGTTTATGGGTCACAATTTGGTGCAAGTTCGATATAGTGGGAAAAAAAATACATAAGGATAAGTTTGTTTTCATTTGCTTTGAACAAACAATAGTGCAGGTATCAAAGACAAATACAGTCGTCCTGCTGAGGACAAAAGCAACTTAGGTAAACTCTTTTCATTAATATTTCACAAACAGTGTCCCAAAAGGCAACAGGTCGCTACAAACTGTAAAACTGAAAGTTGTCTTCTATGATATGAAATCGAAAATACATAAAATGATAAAGAATAAAACTTGTGCAGTAGGAGGAGTGTTTTAATTAGTTTGACCTTCCCTGCTAATGTAAATGTCAATTGCTTCAGTAATTGTTCTATCTAGTTCTGCTTTTCGTTCTAAAGCATTATGTGCCGCGGTAAAGCAGTTAACCTTTATTCATACAAGGTGATCCAATGAAAGCAGTTAACACCCTTTTGCACGGGGGCTCTGTGTAGACAAGACAATTAAAACATTTATGTTTGTCTACTTACAAGACTAAATGAAGGATAAGAATACAGTAGGATAGGATGTTTAGTTATGGGAAGCTATTGGCCAATTTGATACACCAGTAATTCCCAGCAGGTGTTCATTTACCCCCTGCTTAGTAACACAGTGAACTGTAAATGTGTCGACAACTTGCTCTTGTTGTAGTTTCAGGTTGAGGGACTCCTGGAGTACCTTGAAAATCATGGGAGCCAGATCAAGCAGATGTTGTACACTCATGGACTAAAGAGTGACAGACTTCTGAATGCCATCACCGTAAGCCCCCCAACTCTCCTTTTCTCTCCAAATCCTGTTTTTTTTTAATGTATACACTCCGCACAGCCCAAGCTACAGAGGTAAGATAAACCTGGTGTACACTCAACATATTGTATTTTCAGAGGGGAAACTGTCCTGATTTGGAGTTGCTGGAGGTCAACACAAAACTCGACAGTAAACATTGCGAACTTCCCATTTGCATCCAGGCACTACAGATGGCATGCCCTAAACTCAAGGTAAAAAAGATGATCTAATATTCCAAGTCTCTATGCCATTGTAAATAAGACAGAATTACTATGGTAATTGTATGATAATTTTTTATGTATCTGGCACAGTAATTTCTTTGCTTTGGAGGTGGATCACTGCTGAATGAAGAAACTAATTCTTATAAATGATTAATTTTGCAATTCTTGTGTACATGTTAGGTTTAACAATTTTAAAGCTGAAACAATTGCAATGTCAGTCAACAACAAAAAAAGAATTGGCATCACTGAGGAAATAATCTACAGATTAATCAATAAGAATAATCATTAGTTGCAGTCCTAAATTTTGTCTTGTCCCTTATCAGTAGTACATTTTGCACTTTGCATGTTATGCGTCAGTGTATATTGTATGTGCATACTGTTTTTACCCATGAAACTTGTACATCTGTTGTTCATCCCATCAGACCTTCCGTATGCTGAATGTCAGACCTCTGCATAAGATGATGCGTAGTGGTGCCGATTCAACTTCAGGCTTCCCGTTACTGGAGGAACTGTGCATTGCAACTGCCTCTTTTTCCTACATGACAGACAAAGATCTGTGGGACATCCTCTTCGGCTCCACCAGGCTGCGGGTTCTGGACCTGCGAGGTTGTTCTCGAATCACACCATCCGGTCTCACAGCTTTACCCTGTCCTGGTAACTTCTGCAATGTATACTTAAACTTTGGTCAATTAGGGTTTATGAAGTCACTTAAATGTGATTTAAAAAGGGCCCATACTGAAAAGTTTAGTTTGATCTTTTCATACTTAATCCACAATGACCTGAACCATTCTTTCCTACATAATACTTTCAAGCTCTTGTACAATAGTAATTATTTTGAATTCCCTAGTAAAATACCCATTTATTAATCAATGCCTCCTTTTGCTGTCTGTGATTTGGCAGAGCTTGAGTGTCTGTTCTGGGGACAGTATTTCAGCAGCAATGTTGGGTTGTCATCAACTAAGAAGGGGCTTCATATGGTGACCCAGAAATGGAGGCGAACACTGCAACAGCTTGACATTGCAAATCAGCTCTTCACTGAGGAGGACTTGGAGATAGCAATGAGTCACCTTGCACATGCCACAGAGCCAGATACCTTACGTTCACTCAACCTGAGTGGGACCAGGATCACACCATCTGCCCTCAGGTACTCCCTCTTAACTCTACTAATCCAAATACTCAAACTATGCACCAGCACTGCAGAGACAATCTTGCATGCAGAACTGAACATGAATCAAACATTCACATTTGTAAATCCTGAGTGCTGCAGGTTTACCATTGTCACTATCTTTCAAAGGAATTCACAGGAAAAAAAATGGTTATCTGTATTGTTTTTTTACAGGCCAGTCATCGTCCATATGACTGCTCTAAACTACCTCAACCTTTCATCCTGCCGTTATCTTCCAAGAGGGCTAAAGAGAATTTACCGGGGCCAGGAAGAGATTCGCCAGCTGCTGGACGGATTGGAGTAGTTGTCATATTCATTTGGTTCAGGAAATTGTAAACTAAATTTGCAAGGCATATGTGGATGTCTTTAAACACACCTCTTTGTGGAATAGCTTCTTTAAGTAATGTTGGTATTCTTACCACAGATGCTTTTGTAAATGTTGTATTATATGTATACAGTTCACAGAAAACAGGCAGTTCATGCAAAAGCCCTCCTTACTGTGCTAGAAGGCAGAAACCAAGGGTTGGGATCCAGTTGAAGAACCTGCTGCTGCTGTATTAAGGGGGGAATGTCACCTAAATTAAGATTTCCAATATGTTGTCTTCATGGTCTAGAAAAGGTTCATCAGTATGTGTGAGCATGAGCTACTCTCTCTCAAAGCCAGAAACCAGAGAAGTAAGTCTCAAACTTGTGATACCATTAAGTAAAAAGCTGCCCATAGACAATGAATGGGAGTCTTATTTTGTCAACCCACAGTTTCTTTTTTATAACCATATAAGCTTTCATCTCTTGTGGTGTTTTCAGTTGTGAAACAGAAATTGTACCCATATACTCAGAACATTCACCTGGGTCCTCAACAGCTGGTCTGCAACCCTTAGGTGGTCCTCGGAGTGACTGAAAGGGGGGTGCCAAATTATTTTATTAGTGTGATCTTTTTTTTTTTTTAATGAAAATATGTCTGAAAATACACATTAATACAAATCCAACAAACTTTGCCTTTTACAAAAACGTACCTTTGTGGAACTTGATTTTCCTTTCTCAACTACCTGAAAATCTAATTCAGATCAAAACAGCAGCCCGGAACTGATATGGCCCTCTGCCCGCCAACCTCCATCCACCCTTGGAAAGACAAGCTGTGCGCCACTAACCAGGGTCAGGCATCTCGCTAAGGTAGTCATCCACAGATATTGCTAAGCTTAAGGATTCACGATGCCTCCACACATGTTTACCATCAAAAAATTATGTATAAATGTATGAATTTGTCAATAATTATTTTAATGGCTTAGTATTGTACTTCAGGCAGATATTTGTTATTGTAGGCCCAATATATGTAGCAGTGGGTCCCCTGCTCTTAAACATCATTCCCAATTCATTTCATGGAGCAGCTATAGACTTTGTAATTGATGACATCAAAAATTTGAGTTTTGGCACTCCAGTTTTCAAATGTGAGTGAGAGTTGTTCATGTTACCAATATTTTTGGACTATCTTAGGCTATAAAAATAATGTATTCATTTTGAGGAAAGAGCAGTGACTACATTGAACTTGAGGGGTGACATTGGCATGTTGGTTGAATCACCTTAACTATAAACCTACAGGGACTTTCAGTTGTGTGTACCAGGATTTATTGGATGCAATTTATAACTCTTTTATATTTTTTACACCATGTTACAGTAATTCAGACAAAACTTTGTAAAGAAATATTTGAAATTGAAAATAAATGTTCAACGTCACTAAAAAGTTGGTTATATACTTTGTCTCCACTAGAGAGTGCTGTACTCTCAAGCAAAATTTACAGAATGAACAAACGTGGTGTGTTTCTCTGCTGAAAATGTACACTTGAATGTTTCCAAATGAGAGACATATTTTACACCCCTGTATGAAAGCACAATGTATGAATTTGACTTTCTTTATTGTTGTTTAACATAAAGTGTTATGGTGCTTTAAGGACTCCTTACGTTTTCCAACCCATGTGAGGAATCAGGACATTCTTTTACAGTATGTGTTGTAAAACTGGTACACATCAAGACCAGTGATAGATCCAAAACTTTCAAAATGTTCAAACCAAATTCTTGAAAGAAAAACGTGATAAAGTACTTAAATCTTAGTTGTTTATTGTGCAGCACCAATTAAACTATTCAAGCAAGAAAGGTTATACAAAAAAAGTGCATGGCTGGCTTCCAGGTGAGGTCAAGTCACAGCACAGTTAGCAAACAAAAAAGATTGCAGAAGGAAAAGCTTTTGCCTAATTGCTAAAAAACACAGCTTAAGTTGAGTTTCTACATAAGTGGTAAAAACTATGTTCAGCAGAACCCTATACTGTTAAATCCATGTTAAAACTATCAACTCCGTAGACCCCACAAATACCATGAAAAACAACATTAAAACAGGAAAATAAGTACATGAATCTGAAGTGTTTGACACTGCAGTTTCTGCCATATATGTAGTTAAAGGACGTCATAATTTGGTTATTACAAAGAGACTAAAAACAAGAACAAATACATGCTGTACTTTTTATGTGTTAATTCTTAAAGTCCAGTGGGTTTTTTTCACAGCAGGCATTTGGCACATCTAACACAGCTTTAACTAAGTTACTATGTGTAGAAGTTTTATGTGATTATTAAAATCTTCAAATGACAATTTTTCAATCACTCTTCTTCAACCTTGAATAACTAACAGTAACACTGTACAATATGCATGTATCCTCTTAAGAGGACAACCTAAAATTCACTTAAAAGGAACATGCAGTAAAAATATGTTCTTCCTAACAGAGAAAATGAAATGAATTACAATTTTGACTCATCTAAAGGTTTTTAAAACATAATGCAAGCTAAACATCAGAGTAAATGCTAGTAGAGATGTTTTCTTTCCTTCACTTGTGCAAAGGGAGTAAAGTGAGGCCTGTCTTGGGATCTGTGATGCACCTTTCGACCAGCTGAAGATAGGTGAGATTTTCTTGAGTGTTTGGATCAAAGAAGCCCTTGGTGTCATCATCAGGGTCAGACAGAATCTGATTCATTTCTTCATTAAAGTAACCTCTCTCGTATGCCACCTGTACAGGTACTCTGTGACTGTGCACTGGGTCAATTATGCCTCCTGTGGCAATTTGTGCTTCCAGGAGACGAATTCCATGATCTTTGACGATAAGATCCTTTTGCAAGGCCTGGAACAAAGAAATTGTGTTTCCAGTGTAGGGATCTTTGTATCCTGTAACTCCTCTTTCTGCTGAAAGCAGTTTGTTTTTCCACTCACTGCCAACCACTCTTTGAGCTACAGCTTCCTCTACAGAAAGTTTCTTGTTGTTCACGGGGTCAATGACAAAGCCAGTGGCAGCTTGGGCCTCCAACAGAATCAGAGAAGTACCAGGGGTCAGCAAGCCTTTGCTTTTGGCTTCATAGATGCTTAAGGTCTCTTTGGTGGACTGCAGGTACACTCCTGCAATGCAATTGGTCCCCTCAAGGTATTTGCGCACTGAGTCCATTTCACTTACTTCTGTCACTGTGACTTTTCCAGCAGTAAGATCTTTGTAAAGGTCCTCATTGATGATTTCTGATTCAAGCAACTCAGTAGCAGTGACATCCTTTCTGATTCCATGGAATTTTTTAACTTCAGTTGTCTCCGTGACTGTAGTGGTGATGGTAGATTTTGTTGTGCTGCTGTCCACTTTTCTTTCTGGTGGTTGACACATGACCATTGATGGTGGTGAGGTTGTGATGGTCTGCAGCTCAATGATTGTCAGGATGATTTCCAAGAAGCGTTCAATGGTGATTGATCCAGACTTGTACTGTTGCACTAGCTCTCTTCTCTTTTCTTCAGTGATGTATTTGGAGTAGAGGAGATCCCACAGAGACACTGTTGTCCCTTGGTATTTCCCTCCTGCCTTGGTTGTTGTTGTAGATTTCAGAATGAGTTTTGTTTTCTCATCAACAAAAAAATAAAACTCGCCTTTCTTTACAATTACCAGTAAGCTAAGGCCTGTGATGGGATCTGTGATACACCTTTCAACCAGCTGAAGATAGGTGAGATTTTCTTGAGTGTTGGGATCAAAGAAGCCCTTGGTGTCATCATCAGGGTCAGACAGAATTTCATTCATTTCTTCATTAAAGTAACCTCTCTCATATGCCACCTGTACAGGCACTCGATGGCTGTGCACTGGGTCAATTATGCCTCCTGTGGCAATTTGCGCTTCCAGGAGACGAATTCCATGATCTTTGACGATAAGATCTTTTTGCAAGGCCTGGAATAAAGAAATTGTGTTTCCAGTGTAGGGATCTTTGTATCCTGTAACTCCTCTTTCTGCTGAAAGCAGTTTGTTTTTCCACTCACTGCCAACCACTCTTTGAGCTACAGCTTCCTCTACAGACAATTTCTTGTTGTTCACAGGGTCAATGACAAAGCCAGTGGCAGCTTGAGCCTCCAGCAAAACCAGAGAAGTACCAGGGGTCAGCAAGCCTTTGCTTTTGGCTTCATAGATGCTTAAGGTCTCTTTGGTGGACTGCAGGTACACTCCTGCAATGCAATTGGTCCCCTCGAGGTATTTGCGCACTGAGTCCATTTCACTTACTTCTGTCACTGTGACTTTTCCAGCAGTAAGATCTTTGTAAAGGTCCTCATTGATGATTTCTGATTCAAGCAATTCAGTAGCAGTGACATCCTTTCTGATTCCATGGAATTTTTCAACTTCAGTTGTCTCCGTGACTGTAGTGGTGATGGTAGATTTTGTTGTGCTGCTGTCCACTTTTCTTTCTGGTGGTTGGCACATGACCATTGATGGTGGTGAGGTTGTGATGGTCTGCAGCTCAATGATTGTCAGGATGATTTCCAAGAAGCGTTCAATGGTGATTGATCCAGACTTGTACTGTTGCACTAGCTCTCTTCTCTTTTCTTCAGTGATGTATTTGGAGTAGAGGAGATCCCACAGAGACACTGTTGTCCCTTGGTATTTCCCTCCTGCCTTGGCTGTTGTTGTAGATTTCAGAATGAGTTTTGTTTTCTCATCAACAAAAAAATAAAACTCGCCTTTCTTTACAATTACCAGTAAGCTAAGGCCTGTGATGGGATCTGTGATACACCTTTCGACCAGCTGAAGATAGGTGAGGTTTTCTTGAGTGTTTGGATCAAAGAAGCCCTTGGTGTCATCATCAGGGTCAGACAGAATTTCATTCATTTCTTCATTAAAGTAACCTCTCTCATATGCCACCTGTACAGGCACTCGATGGCTGTGCACTGGGTCAATTATGCCTCCTGTGGCAATTTGCGCTTCCAGGAGACGAATTCCATGATCTTTGACGATAAGATCCTTTTGCAAGGCCTGGAACAAAGAAATTGTGTTTCCAGTGTAGGGATCTTTGTATCCTGTAACTGCCCGTTCTGCTGAAAGCAGTTTGTTTTTCCACTCACTGCCAACCACTCTTTGAGCTACAGCTTCCTCCACAGACAATTTCTTGTTGTTCACGGGGTCAATGACAAAGCCAGTGGCAGCTTGAGCCTCTAGCAAAACCAGAGAAGTACCAGGGTCAGCAAGCCTTTGCTTTTGGCTTCATAGATGCTTAAGGTCTCTTTGGTGGACTGCAGGTACACTCCTGCAATGCAATTGGTCCTCGAGGTATTTGCGCACTGAGTCCATTTCACTTACTTCTGTCACTGTGACTTTTCCAGCAGTAAGATCTTTGTAAAGGTCCTCATTGATGATTTCTGATTCAAGCAACTCAGTAGCAGTGACATCCTTTCTGATTCCATGGAATTTTTCAACTTCAGTTGTCTCCGTGACTGTAGTGGTGATGGTAGATTTTGTTGTGCTGCTGTCCACTTTTCTTTCTGGTGGTTGGCACATGACCATTGATGGTGGTGAGGTTGTGATGGTCTGCAGCTCAATGATTGTCAGGATGATTTCCAAGAAGCGTTCAATGGTGATTGATCCAGACTTGTACTGTTGCACTAGCTCTCTCCTCTTTTCCTCAGTGATGTATTTGGAGTAGAGGAGATCCCACAGAGACACTGTTGTCCCTTGGTATTTCCCTCCTGCCTTGGTTGTTGTTGTAGATTTCAGCATGAGTTTTGTTTTCTCATCAACAAAAAAATAAAACTCGCCTTTCTTCACAATTACCAGTAAGCTAAGGCCTGTGATGGGATCTGTGACACACCTTTCAACCAGCTGAAGATAGGTGAGATTTTCTTGAGTGTTTGGATCAAAGAAGCCCTTGGTGTCATCATCAGGGTCAGACAGAATTTCATTCATTTCTTTATCAAAGTAACCTCTTTGGTATGCCACCTGTACTGTGACTGTGCACTGGGTCAATTATGCCTCCTGTGGCAATTTGCGCTTCCAGGAGACGAATTCCATGATCTTTGACGATAAGATCTTTTTGCAAGGCCTGGAACAAAGAAATTGTGTTTCCAGTGTAGGGATCTTTGTATCCTGTAACTCCTCTTTCTGCTGAAAGCAGTTTGTTTTTCCACTCACTGCCAACCACTCTTTGAGCTACAGCTTCCTCCACAGACAATTTCTTGTTGTTCACGGGGTCAATGACAAAGCCAGTGGCAGCCTGAGCCTCCAGCAAAACCAGAGAAGTACCAGGGGTCAGCAAGCCTTTGCTTTTGGCTTCATAGATGCTTAAGGTCTCTTTGGTGGACTGCAGGTACACTCCTGCAATGCAATTGGTCCCCTCGAGGTATTTGCGCACTGAGTCCATTTCACTTACTTCTGTCACTGTGACTTTTCCAGCAGTAAGATCTTTGTAAAGGTCCTCATTGATGATTTCTGATTCAAGCAACTCAGTAGCAGTGACATCCTTTCTGATTCCATGAAATTTTTCAACTTCAGTTGTCTCCGTGACTGTAGTGGTGATGGTAGATTTTGTTGTGCTGCTGTCCACTTTTCTTTCTGGTGGTACATGACCATTGATGGTGGTGAGGTTGTGATGGTCTGCAGCTCAATGATTGTCAGGATGATTTCCAAGAAGCGTTCAATGGTGATTGATCCAGACTTGTACTGTTGCACTAGCTCTCTTCTCTTTTCCTCAGTGATATATTTGGAGTAGAGGAGATCCCACAGAGACACTGTTGTCCCTTGGTATTTCCCTCCTGCCTTGGTTGTTGTTGTAGATTTCAGAATGAGTTTTGTTTTCTCATCAACAAAAAAATAAAACTCACCTTTCTTCACAATTACCAGTAAGCTAAGGCCTGTGATGGGATCTGTGATACACCTTTCAACCAGCTGAAGATAGGTGAGATTTTCTTGAGTGTTGGGATCAAAGAAGCCCTTGGTGTCATCATCAGGGTCAGACAGAATTTCATTCATTTCTTCATTAAAGTAACCTCTCTCATATGCCACCTGTACAGGCACTCGATGGCTGTGCACTGGGTCAATTATGCCTCCTGTGGCAATTTGTGCTCCAGGAGACGAATTCCATGATCTTTGACGATAAGATCTTTTTGCAAGGCCTGGAACAAAGAAATTGTGTTTCCAGTGTAGGGATCTTTGTATCCTGTAACTCCTCTTTCTGCTGAAAGCAGTTTGTTTTTCCACTCACTGCCAACCACTCTTTGAGCTACAGCTTCCTCCACAGACAATTTCTTGTTGTTCACGGGGTCAATGACAAAGCCAGTGGCAGCTTGAGCCTCTAGCAAAACCAGAGAAGTACCAGGGGTCAGCAAGCCTTTGCTTTTGGCTTCATAGATGCTTAAGGTCTCTTTGGTGGACTGCAGATACACTCCTGCAATGCAGTTGGTCCCCTCGAGGTATTTGCGTACTGAGTCCATTTCACTTATTTCTGTCACTGTGACTTTTCCAGCAGTAAGATCTTTGTAAAGGTCCTCATTGATGATTTCTGATTCAAGCAACTCAGTAGCAGTGACATCCTTTCTGATTCCATGGAATTTTTCAACTTCAGTTGTCTCCGTGACTGTAGTGGTGATGGTAGATTTTGTTGTGCTGCTGTCCACTTTTCTTTCTGGTGGTTGGCACATGACCATTGATGGTGGTGAGGTTGTGATGGTCTGCAGCTCAATGATTGTCAGGATGATTTCCAAGAAGCGTTCAATGGTGATTGATCCAGACTTGTACTGTTGCACTAGCTCTCCTCTTTTCCTCAGTGATGTATTTGGAGTAGAGGAGATCCACACAGAGACACTGTTGTCCCTTGGTATTTCCCTCCTGCCTTGGTTGTTGTTGTAGATTTCAGAATGAGTTTTGTTTTCTCATCAACAAAAAAATAAAACTCGCCTTTCTTCACAATTACCAGTAAGCTAAGGCCTGTGATGGGATCTGTGATACACCTTTCAACCAGCTGAAGATAGGTGAGATTTTCTTGAGTGTTTGGATCAAAGAAGCCCTTGGTGTCATCATCAGGGTCAGACAGAATTTCATTCATTTCTTTATCAAAGTAACCTCTTTGGTATGCCACCTGTACAGGTACTCTGTGACTGTGCACTGGGTCAATTATGCCTCCTGTGGCAATTTGCGCTTCCAGGAGACGAATTCCATGATCTTTGACGATAAGATCTTTTTGCAAGGCCTGGAACAAAGAAATTGTGTTTCCAGTGTAGGGATCTTTGTATCCTGTAACTGCCCGTTCTGCTGAAAGCAGTTTGTTTTTCCACTCACTGCCAACCACTCTTTGAGCTACAGCTTCCTCCACAGACAATTTCTTGTTGTTCACGGGGTCAATGACAAAGCCAGTGGCAGCTTGAGCCTCCAGCAAAACCAGAGAAGTACCAGGGGTCAGCAAGCCTTTGCTTTTGGCTTCATAGATGCTTAAGGTCTCTTTGGTGGACTGCAGGTACACTCCTGCAATGCAATTGGTTCCCTCGAGGTATTTGCGCACTGAGTCCATTTCACTTACTTCTGTCACTGTGACTTTTCCAGCAGTAAGATCTTTGTAAAGGTCCTCATTGATGATTTCTGATTCAAGCAACTCAGTAGCAGTGACATCCTTTCTGATTCCATGGAATTTTTCAACTTCAGTTGTCTCCGTGACTGTAGTGGTGATGGTAGATTTTGTTGTGCTGCTGTCCACTTTTCTTTCTGGTGGTTGGCACATGACCATTGATGGTGGTGAGGTTGTGATGGTCTGCAGCTCAATGATTGTCAGGATGATTTCAAGAAGCGTTCAATGGTGATTGATCCAGACTTGTACTGTTGCACTAGCTCTCTCCTCTTTTCCTCAGTGATGTATTTGGAGTAGAGGAGATCCCACAGAGACACTGTTGTCCCTTGGTATTTCCCTCCTGCCTTGGTTGTTGTTGTAGATTTCAGAATGAGTTTTGTTTTCTCATCAACAAAAAAATAAAACTCACCTTTCTTCACAATTACCAGTAAGCTAAGGCCTGTGATGGGATCTGTGACACACCTTTCAACCAGCTGAAGATAGGTGAGATTTTCTTGAGTGTTGGATCAAAGAAGCCCTTGGTGTCATCATCAGGGTCAGACAGAATTTCATTCATTTCTTTATCAAAGTAACTCTCTTTGGTATGCCACCTGTACAGGTACTCTGTGACTGTGCACTGGGTCAATTATGCCTCCTGTGGCAATTTGCGCTTCCAGGAGACGAATTCCATGATCTTTGACGATAAGATCTTTTTGCAAGGCCTGGAACAAAGAAATTGTGTTTCCAGTGTAGGGATCTTTGTATCCTGTAACTGCCTCTTTCTGCTGAAAGCAGTTTGTTTTTCCACTCACTGCCAACCACTCTTTGAGCTACAGCTTCCTCCACAGACAATTTCTTGTTGTTCACGGGTCAATGACAAAGCCAGTGGCAGCCTGAGCCTCCAGCAAAACCAGAGAAGTACCAGGGTCAGCAAGCCTTTGCTTTTGGCTTCATAGATGCTTAAGGTCTCTTTGGTGGACTGCAGGTACACTCCTGCAATGCAATTGGTCCTCGAGGTATTTGCGCACTGAGTCCATTTCACTTACTTCTGTCACTGTGACTTTTCCAGCAGTAAGATCTTTGTAAAGGTCCTCATTGATGATTTCTGATTCAAGCAACTCAGTAGCAGTGACATCCTTTCTGATTCCATGAAATTTTTCAACTTCAGTTGTCTCCGTGACTGTAGTGGTGATGGTAGATTTTGTTGTGCTGCTGTCCACTTTTCTTTCTGGTGGTTGGCACATGACCATTGATGGTGGTGAGGTTGTGATGGTCTGCAGCTCAATGATTGTCAGGATGATTTCAAGAAGCGTTCAATGGTGATTGATCCGGACTTGTACTGTTGCACTAGCTCTCTTCTCTTTTCTTCAGTGATGTATTTGGAGTAGAGGAGATCCCACAGAGACACTGTTGTCCCTTGGTATTTCCCTCCTGCCTTGGTTGTTGTTGTAGATTTCAGAATGAGTTTTGTTTTCTCATCAACAAAGAAATAAAACTCACCTTTCTTTACAATAGACAGTAAGTTTAGGCCTGTATTTGGGTCTGTGACACACCTTTCAACCAGCTGAAGATAGGTGAGGTTTTCTTGAGTGTTTGGATCAAAGAAGCCCTTGGTGTCATCATCAGGGTCAGACAGAATTTCATTCATTTCTTTATCAAAGTAACCTCTTTGGTATGCCACCTGTACAGGTACTCTGTGACTGTGCACTGGGTCAATTATGCCTCCTGTGGCAATTTGCGCTTCCAGGAGACGAATTCCATGATCTTTGACGATAAGATCTTTTTGCAAGGCCTGGAACAAAGAAATTGTGTTTCCAGTGTAGGGATCTTTGTATCCTGTAACTGCCCGTTCTGCTGAAAGCAGTTTGTTTTTCCACTCGCTGCCAACCACTCTTTGAGCTACAGCTTCCTCCACAGACAATTTCTTGTTGTTCACGGGGTCAATGACAAAGCCAGTGGCAGCCTGAGCCTCTAGCAGCACGAGAGATGTGCCAGGGGTCAGCAGACTTTTGGTCTTGGCTTCGTAGATGCTCATAACTTTCTTTGTAGATTCAACTCTGACGCCTGCTACACAATTTGTGGCCCCAAGGTACTTCTGAATCGATTCCATTTTGTTAACATTCTCCTCAGTTACTTCACCTTGTATAATTTGTGTAAAAAGCTCCTTTGAGATAATCTTTGACTCATACAGCTCACTAGCTGAGACCTGCTTTCTTAGTCCTTTGAACTTTTTTTCTTTGGATGATACTTCAGTAATGATAACGGTGAGTATTTCAATGATCTCCTCTATTGTCATGGTTCTTGTTTTGTACTGTTGTATGAGCTGCTCCCTTTTTCGTTCTGATATGTATTCAGAGAGCAGCACTTCCCACAGTGTCACCTCTTTGCCTTTAAATTTTCCTGCATCAATAGTGACAGTTTTGTTTTTGAACGCAAGCTCTATTTGCCCATCTGTGTGAAATTCATGGGATTCGTCTTGATACAAGGGTAGCAGAAGTAGCCCAGTTCCAGGATCTTTCTCACATCGCTTTATCAGCTCAAGGTAAGAGAGGTTCTCTTTGGTGTTTGGGTCAAAGAATCCCTTTGCATCATCAGTTGGGTTCACCAGAATTTTGCTCATTTCTTCATCCAGGTATCCCTTTTTAATAGCAACATGAACAGGCAGCCTGTGACTTTGATTTGGGTCAATGATTCCTCCAGTTGCTATCTGTACATCAAGGAGACGAATGCCATTATTTCTTTGAATCAGCTGCTCATCCATGGCTTCAAACAGTGATATTGTTGCATCTGTGTATGGATCTTTGTAGCCAGTGACTGCTCGTTCAGCTGAGAGAAGCTGCTCAAGTACATCTGGTCCGATTACTTTCTCCCTTGCTGCCTCATCAACAACATAGAACTTATTTGTGAGAGGATCAATGACCCATCCTGTTGCAGCCTGTGCTTCAAGCAGTTCAAGTGCAATGCCAGGTGTCAACAGATCCCCCTTTTTTGCTTCATATATGCTCATTACTTTCTGTGACGGATGAACCTTAATTCCAGCAATGCTTCCAGTTCCCTTTAGGTATCGTCTCACAGATTCACGTTGGATCAGTGCTTCAAGGGATAGTTTTCCTTCTTTCACTTGTTCAAATGTATCTGCATCAATGATATCAGAATCAAGGAGTTGTTGTGCAGAAACAGGTTTTCTCAGGCCCATTATTGTTTTGGGAATTTCACTCTCCAGTTTTTCAATGGTGGAAATCACTAATGTGGTTATGGTTTGTGTGGTTATCTTCCTTTTTCTGTATTTTTCAAAGAATTCAAGCTGCTGATCCTCTGTAAAGTACCCAGAGTGGATCAAGTCCCACAGAGAGACAGATTTTCCTGAGAAGCGTCCTACTGATACAGTCACAGCTGTCTTTTGAAACTCTTGCTTTATCTCTGCATCAGTGTACATTTTTGGCTTTGTTTCTGTAGCTTTTGGTTTGTCATTCAGTGGCAGGAGAAACAGTCCTGTTTCCCTATCTTTTACACATTTACCCAACATTTCCATGTATGTCAGATTTTGTTGTGTGTTTGGGTGAAAAAATCCCTTTGTGTCATCAGTTGGGTCTGATAGGATCTGATTAAGTTCTGCATCAAAATACCCTTTCCTGTATGCAACCTCAAGGGGTAAGTGAAGACACTTCACAGGATCAATGATACCACCTGTAGCAAGCTGGGCCTCAAGCAAACGGATGGCGTGCTGCTTAACAATGAGATCCTTTTGCAAGGCTTGAAAGAGTGAGATCTTTTGACCAGTGTATGGATCTCTGTAACCAGTGACAGCCCTCTCTGCACTCAAAAGCTTTTCATGCATCTGTGGACCAATGACCTTCTCTCTGAGAGCTTGTCCCACTGTCAGTTTTTTGTTTTTCAGAGGATCAACAATGAACCCTGTGGCTGCTTGTGCTTCAAGGAGGCAAAGGGCAGTGCCAGGTGTGAGAATGCCAACTCTCTGTGCCTCATAGATGCTTAGCTTCTGGTTAGAGGGTTGCAGTACCACCCCAGCCACACAACTTTTCCCTTTTAGGTAGGCTCTCACATCGTCCATTTCCATCACATCAGCACTTGTCATTGTTCCCTCGAGCAAACAGTTGTATGTTTTTTCATCCACGATTTCAAGATCCAGAAGATCCACAACAGAGACATTTCCTCTAAGACCATCAAATTTTAGCCCTGTTTGCTGTTTTATCTCTTTAGTCTCAATTATCTCTGAAATGGTGACAATGAGCTCCTCAACTGTGATTTTCCTTGACTTGAAGAGCTTGAAAAACTCCTGTCTTTTGTCTTCAGTCAGATACTCTGAATTGATAAGATCCCACAGTGTTGTGTGCTTGCCCTTGAACCTGCCATACTTAACAGTAACTGTTGTTGCTTTGAATGTTTCCCTAATATTGTCATCTATGTTGATTTTTTTACTTTGGCTTTTGAGTGGCAAGAGGCACAGACCTGTACTAGGATCTCTGACACATCTCTCCATAAGCTGCAAGTATGTCAGGTTTTCCTGGGTGTTGGGATCAAAGAATCCTTTGGTGTCATCACTCGGATCACTCAGGATCTCATTCATTTCCTCATTGAAGTATCCCTTCTTGTAAGCCACATGAACAGGAATGCGATGGCTGTTCACTGGGTCAATGACCCCACCAGTGGCAATTTGTGCCTCCAGGAGTCGAATGCCATGGTCTTTTACGATGAGATCTTTTTGCATGGCTTGAAACAAAGAGATTATTTTGCCATCATATGGATCTCTGTATCCAGTGACTGCTCTTTCTGCTGAGCGCAACTTTTGACAAACGTCAGGCCCCACTATTTTTGCTTTAACAGCATCATCCACTGAAAACTTCCTGTTTCCAACAGGGTCTATGATGAACCCTGTTGCTGCCTGTGCCTCCAGTAGAATTAGGGCAGTTCCTGGCATCAGTTTTCCTTTTTGTTTGGCCTGGTAGATGGTCATAATTCGAGAATCAGGAAGCAGAATGCCTGCAATGCTGTCTTTCCCCTGTAAGAACGCATTTACATTTTCATCTTCTATCACTTCCTTCACCGTCATTTTCCCCTTTTTCAGATCCTCCAGAACCTCATTACTAATGATATCTGCCTCCACAAGCTGTTTGGCTGTGACAGTTTCTCTGATGCCCTCAAAGACAACATTAGTTGTTTTCACAGACTTCTCTATGACTTCCAGAACCATTGTGACAATGGTCTTGATATTGAGCTTCCCCTCCCTGTACTTTTGAATGATGTCTCGCCTCTGGTTTTCATCAAAGTATTCTGACATCAGGAGTACCCACAGAGATACTGTCATCCCCTCATATTTCCCACATGTCACGTTCACCTTCTCCTCTTTGAAGATCATTTTAGTTTGGTAGTCAATGAAGTTGAAATTCAGCCCATCTGACTTATCGAGAAGAGGGAGGAGGCACAGTCCAGTAATGGGATCAATGACGCACCTTTCCATCAGCTGAAGGTAAGTTAGATTATCTTCTGTGTTTGGGTCAAAAAACCCTTTTGTGTCATCTCCTGAGTCCTCTAGTATGGCATTCATTTCTTCATTGAAATATCCCCTCTTGAACGCCACTTCTGTTGGTAGTCTGTGACTGTTGATCGGGTCTATTATTCCACCTGTAGCAATTTGTGCCTCAACCAAGCGTATGCCATGTTCCTTTACAATGAGGTCTTTTGACAGTGCTTGAAACAGGGATATAGTTTCACCTGAGTATGGGTCTTTGTATCCAGTTACTGCTCGCTCAGCAGAACGCAGTTTTGCGTGATATTCTGGGCCAACAAGTTTGTTTTTGACGGCCTCATCCACAGTGTATTTTTTGTTTTCTACAGGATCAATCATGAATCCAGTTGCTGCTTGTGCTTCTAGTAGAACTAGTGCTGTTCCAGGCATCAGTATACCTTTCTTCATGGCTTGATAAATGCTCATTCTCTTATTAGAAGAGAGTATAGCAATGCCTGCGATACAGCCTTTGCCCTCCAGGTACTCTTTCACTGTTTCCATCAACATCACATCCTGTGTTGTGGTCTTTCCCTTCTGAAGGTCATTGAATGTTTCTTCATCAATGATCTTTGATTCAAGGAGCTCGGTGGAGGAAATACCTCTACGCAGACCTTTGAAGGTGATGCAAACAGGAAGGAGCAACAGGCCTGTTTCAGGCTCCACAGTGCATTTCTCTAGGAGGCTTTGATAGGTAAGATTTTCTTGCAAACTTGGATTGTAGAACACTTTGAGCTCTGACATCTGTTCATTGAGCAAACCTTTTTCATAGTAGCCCTTTTGAATCGCCGATTCAACCGAAATATTTGTCTTCTCAATAGGATCATACAGGCCTTGTGTAGCGATCTGTGCTTCCAGCAGCCTCAATCCATAATCTCTTGGGACTAAATCTTTTTGCATGGCTTGAAATACAGATATCGTTTGGTTGGTGTAGGGGTCTACATAGCCACTGACAGCTTTCTCTGCTGCTAGGAGTTTCTCTTTCATCTCTGGTCCAACTACTCCTTCCTTAACAGCATCTGCAATTGGAAGTATTTGATTATTTATCGGATCTACGATGCCCACTGTGGCTGCTTGTGCTTCAAGCAGGGCCAATGCTGTTCCTGGCTTAAGCAGGCGTTTCTTCATGGCTTGATATATGGTAATCTTCTCCTTTGTTTTCTCCAGAAATATGCCAGCCACAGGTCCGTGGACTTCTGTGTGGCCATTTTGCTTAGGCTCCATCTTGGCCTAAAGGGCTGTGTAACACAAAAACAGTTGCTTAAATTGGTTTGGATATTGCATGCAACAGAAAAAATGTTTGGGTCCACTTCAACATTTTAAACAAATTTGCTTATAAAGAGACTATTTACAGGATTGAAATTACATGCCTTTTACCAGCTGCACATAATGTTAAGAAATGTTCTCAGTAGCTGAGGCTGGAGTTTATGTTGCTGTTGAATTGCACTGCGTTACACAGAGAAGTAGAGAATGATTTCATTTAGAAATATATGATACCATTACCAATACCAGTGCTCTTGAAGTTATACTGATACCAACAGAGTACTTGTATGGATAACTGTAATGTTAGCAGTGAGTGGTGTGTAGTTTAGCCATACTTTCGAACAGTTTGAATGGTTTGGTGGCATCTCAGCATTTTGAACTGCCAACTGCCAAACATCATGTTTGACTTCATCACACCACAGACTGTATGGGTTGTGGCTGCTGCTGCGGCAGTTGTGTGAGTCCATCTATTTTGTAGAAGAATATACTATTTTGGAAACCTCTCTCTTTGTAACATTATACAGTTCAACAGCACAACTAATTGCAGCCTCCAAAATAACCAAGTTTAATGGTCACCTCTCTAAAACTGTCTCAACAAAAACTGATATATAATTTTGACAAAGGTAGGATTTCTTTTCATCTAAATTTATATTAAATTTATAAAGTGCATATCAATAAGAATTTCTCCAAAAACGATGTAGTAAGAAGTTTTGTAAAATGATTTTTTATTTCACAGTTATGTCTCTGTCTTTCTTGCACTTTAAGTGGACATTAAGGTCCACCTATTTATCTCATTGAAAGTGTAGGGTGTAGACTGCTTTTAAGGTTACTGCGGTATAGAATCTCCCAAAAGCCACAGTGGGAGTTCCCTTTAATACTTTTGCATTATCTTGCAGTTGTTTTTCATTTCTTTTCATTCCCTTGAACTGTGTTCCCTGTGTTGGACACTGTTTATTTCTAATTGTGGACATATTGTAAATCCTGTTTACATTGTTGTGCTGACTTTTATTCCTCCCTATATGTCGGCATACATAAGTTAACATCAAATGCAAAGCTTGCTTGATTTTAACCTTGTATTGTTTGGCTAAGAATGTACAATTTGTACTGTTGGTTATTGGTAGGTTATTGGTAGTATTGGTAGTATTGGTTAGAAGAAGCCAAAGGTAAAGTGTGTTTTTGGTCTAGACCAGGGGTCTGCAACCTTTGCCATTAAAAGAGCCATTTTTGACCAAAAATAATTTGAAAAAATCTGTGTGGGGCGCAAAACATGTTTGAGCCTTATAATCAAGGTAAAGAGCCTAAGTCTAAATTAGCGTATACTTATGGTCTAAATAAGCATTTGTTAATATGTTTTACCACAAGGTGGCCACTGTGCAGGGCACAATTTATGATTATTTGGTACTTAAATTTTGCAGAGCTGGCAGTGAGAGCAAACAAATCTGTTCACGCACTACTACATTCTCTATTTTATTCAATTTACTTTTTGGGATTTGGCATCCATAGCTAACCAGCCACTGCTATTGAGGTTCAGCAACATTTGGATTCATAGAATGAATTTTTATAGACTTCTTTTCTCAAAGGCTCAAGGAGCCACTGGACAGGGGCTAAAGAGACACATGTGGCTCCGGAGCCACAGGTTGCCTACCCCTGGTCTAGACTAATGTGATGTATATACCTAAATTACCTAGAATACCTTGCAAATGCTTCTTGAATGAAGGGAGGAGCCGCTTACATCTTTAAAGCATTTCAAACAGACAAATGTGAACATGATGTTTACTAAAGCTGTCTTATGCTAATTTAGAATTGCAGCATATACATATATATATATATATATATATTTCCCCCAGGTAATGCAAGCACTTTTTCGGGGAATGCAGATGAACTACAAACAAATGTTGCACCTTGGCCCTTGAGTGAATATGGAATATACTGCGGCAAAATACTTTCAGGTACACAGCCTTCAAATCAACAGTGCCTGTGCAAGAACAGAAGGTAAAGTTTTTTTTGTTTGCTTTAAAGTAAGAAGTGAACTTGAATGGATCCCAAAAGATACGTTTTACAATATGTGGTCTGTCTTTCGAACCTTTTAGCTTCCTTATGACTCTGTGGGCAGCCTCAGATCCTTGGATGCTTCTAGCTGTACCAACGTCAGGATGAAGACCAAAGGTACCTCGGCTATTATGGTCTGAGCCCTGAGACTTTGAAACTCCGTCCCTGTAGAGATAAGGCAAGTAAAAAAACTTTTTGTTTACACAATCTCCTCCTCACAAGCATGATTATCATTTGGCTTTGTTGTTATTTAATAACTTTATTTTTTTATTGTAGTTGTAATATATATTGCACCCTTTTATTTACCTAGTTTATTTATTTGGTCCAAAACAACACCATAAAATCATACCAGATATCAGATAAGTTATCAACAAAGACGAAGCGAGATAATAACAAGGGTTATATTCGGGGTAGGAAATCAGCATCAGCCAAATGCTGGTAAAATATGCAAGTGGCTGCTAGATCTGCTTCACTCACCAGCCAAAAAAAACCAATGATAATCTGTTAAGTTGCTGGTTGACTGTTGAATCCAGTGATAGGTGGTCAAAAATGTTAATTTCCAACCCTAGTGACATTTATATTGATGTTGTATACAGTAATCTCAATTGATACAAATGCTCTTTCGCTATTAAAGTAAATTGCCCGGCTAACAGAAAAGAGGAATTAAATGTTTTTGTCACATGAATAGTATTTTCACTTTGACAGTACAGAGGCATTTTGGTGTAGACAATAAGTGTGATGCATATGGGACATGTGAATAAAAGTATTAATTAGTTTAAAATTATTTGAAATACCTTTAATTCAATGAGAAATACATAAAAAGATATTTATCTAGTGAAACATTGTACAGTACTGTCACAGTAACTCAAATTGAGGCCTTTATTCTACATAGCTTGCAGCACCTGTTTTTTTGAATTCGTATTTTAGCTTTCCTTATACATAATCCCTGCATTAGTCAAGGGTGCACATAAATTAAATATAGTAATAGGTATGAACTTTTTCTTCTCATTTCATCACGCCCTGGCACAGATTAGAAATGATTCTCTGACAGGTAATGAACTCGCTTCACAAGAATCATGTATTTGCTTTGGCATTAGTAAACGTAATGCTTTGAAACTGAAACAGCCAGACGTCCTGTGTTGTGACAACATGCATGGAAAAAGCTGAAACACAAACACTGTGCAGGTCTTAAGGCTTCACACCTCATCATTACAATCCTCAATATTCACCCTCCCTTTACCTTTGTGTCTCGTCTCCACCAGCTCCTGCCTGTCTATGTTGTTGTGAAATACTCCACTATGTTGGAGTACTGTAGTGCAGTGGAGTGGCATGTACAGTGGAGTTAATAGAGTTCTTTTTGCTGAAAGCAGCGTTACGAATAGTGAAAATGAACTAGAATGAAGTGAAAGATGCTTAATTGCTTGTTAAGCTGCAGAGTTGGGATAATTTTTGGTGGGATTTCCCTGAGCACTTCCTTTCACAGACAATTAGTCTTGTGATCCATTGGTTATGGCTATAGCCACTTGTGTGTGTGTGTGTGTGTGTGTGTGTGTGTGTGTGTGTGTGTGTGTGTGTGTGTGTGAGAGAGAGAGAGAGAGAGAGACTGTAGATGGCTCAATTCCGCATCAGTTACACAGCCACGTTGCAAATTTTCTACCAGCTTAGTATCATAATGATGTAGATGGTATGTGTGAATCAGCTGCACTGAAGGTGAACCAGAAGGAACTGAAAGATGCTAAATTGCTTGTTAAGCTGCAGAGTTGGGATCATTTTTGGTAAATTTTCCCTGAGAGCACTTCCTTTCACGGACAAGTAGTCTTGTGATCTATTGGCTTTACTGTAGACTGCTTAACCTACAGACTGTACTTTTGCATTTTATTACTCATGCCGCCACTGCGAACACAATGAGTATAGAAGTGGATCAGTAGACAAACCCGCCCCCCTCTCTCTTAAACTCTGATCAAACTGTAAAACTAGGTGGTGCTGATCAAATATAAACCATGATTCTGTTACTGCACTGCCTATTTCTCGCCTAACATGTTTTCAGCTGTAATTGTGAGAGTTTATAAACAGGAAGCAGGCGCCATACTGTTTCCTGAAAATTGAAAATGGAGGCTAAAAAAATGAGATCAAACTGTGAAACTAAGCAGTGCTGATTAAATATGAACCAAGACTCTGTTACTGCATTGCCTGCACCTGAACTGTTAACTGTAATACAAAATTGTTTGTTACCAGCTGGCCGCCATTGTATTAAAGGGACGAGTTTGCATACATCACCTACCAGTGGGAGTGTTTAGTGGTCTGGAGTCACGTTTTGCATTATGGTCATTGTGGGTTTTCTACCTTTCAAGCAAAAGAGAATGCCACAGTCTTTGCTCTCTGTTTCCCTCTTGTCATGTAGCACCAGTTTCAAAATATTTGCATCTGTATTTGCATCTATATGAAAGGGCCATCTTTCCAGTGGCACATTCTTTGAGGATGTTTTTCTGTTCTGGATCCTTCAAAACTAAATAAGAAGATACAGTTATACTGTAAAAGACTAACAGAAATCTCCATCACAGTCAAGTTTGAACACATCCACCTCTTAAATGACCTCACACAAATAAGTGGTGTGAAGAATACAGTTTCATATAAACCAGTGGCATTTTCCACCCCTTTTGTTGATAGGTTAATGACTGTGTTTTATATGATACATGATGTCATTGCCTCCAGTAGGAGTGATGATGTCACTCTCCGAAAAAAAGGGTGTGGAGGGAAACTCAGCCTTAAAGTTCACAAACCTGCTCACTGTTTTAATGCACAACAGAGTGGGTACATCTAGACAAGGCTCCATTCTTTGCTTTATTATTTCCACATGTTACTCACTGTAGGAATTTTGTCAGAAAATCACCTTCATTAGCTTCGGTGCATGGCATGGAAATCACCAACTGTCATTCCAGCATTTTTGCACAAAAACTCATGAGTAAAAATTGGACACTCCTGTCATTCATAATCTCAGTTGACTCAAGGTGTGCACTGGTTTTCATGCCATGCAACACTTGTGAGGTCACCATGCTGCAGTTGCGACATCATGACTATGAGATGCTGCAGGCCAAGTAACACAAATGTCTTCTCAAGTAAAGTGAACTGAAGCCTGCCAATTTGTACAACAACAGCAGTCACACGGTGCAGCAGTATCTCTGTGCTTTGTTTGAGACCGTCACCCACTTTGTAAATGTTTGAATGATTTTAAATATGCGGAACATTTATTTCACATTTATTACACCATGGGAGCTCGCTTATCATATCATAAAGGCAAATACATTATCTGCATTAAGCTAAAGAGTTACCAGAGTGTTAAGATACCGTTGCTTCACTGTATTGAGTCAAATTCACTTTCCTGCCCTGAGGGAGCATCAGTCAAGTGCAGTTAGCATACACCTCTTTTTGGGTCAAGTAAACTCTAAAGTACAAACAATAGTTAAACACTCAGTGGCCACTTTATTAGGTACACCTGTACTATCTAATGCCATAACCTCTATCTTTGCAAACCTCTTAATGTTCTTGTGTTGTTGACATTGTCAGAAATGTGTAAACTCAAGTATGTGTTAAAAATGAAAGATGGTAAGTTTTATAATAAAAATAACCATTTGTCATGTTTGATGAAACGTTCATCAATCCTGACAGTAGTACAGACAGACAGACAGATAATCTGTGAAAAAAAAACAAAACACGTTTATCCTCCTCCTCATAGTATTCCTAATGGCATCTGCAAGAACCTATCGCACCTAAACAGAAACAACCAATCAGAGCTGAGGAGTCTCTAACGCACCTGTCAATCATGTCAGTTGCTCCATGAAATGCATTAAAACTGTCAGACTCGGCAGAGCTAATAAAGTATGAATCAAGATTCGGTTAAGAAAGTTTTTTGACCCAGCCACTGTGTTGGAAGCAGTTGAACAAAGCTCTGAGCACCGTCAGCGGGCTGGGTCACAAACTTTCTCATTTTACAACTAAACAGTACATTAAAATGTTTCTGAAAACAATATAGGTGAGAAATAGTCAATGCAATAACAGAATTTTTATGGATGTTTGGTGGTTTGAGTTCCAACCCAGTCTCCTAGAAATTACATCTGTGTGTAACTAAACTGCTTTCTTTATTACCTTGTTATGGCAATGTAATGGCTGCCTGGATCATGTTCAGGAGACAGTGTTTCTTCAGGGTATAGGTATGGGTAGACAAAGTGTAAGACTTTGACATCAGAACTTCAGGTTTGTGTTCAATCTGTCTCAGGTTTAGACAACACAAGCACTTTGGTTAATATTAAAGACAGGTAGTGTTTTCAGTTAAATGTTAATAAAAAGGTATATCAACAATTCTGTAGTCACTAGGAGTGAATAGGAGTGATTGACATGACTGACAGCTGCGACTCCTCAGCTCCGATTGATTGTTTTAATGATTCTTGCAAATGCCATTAGGGGCACTAAGAGGAGGCAGGGGGGTTATGTGTCTCATGTACTACTGTCAGGATATAATTACAGCTTCAGCAAATATGACAAAAAGTTATTTTTGTAAAAGTTACCAACAGTAGCTTAAAGGTCATGGGTAAAGGTGTTGTACTGGTCTACATTATATTGAGATGTGTTTCTATTTTTTTCCTCCCATTTAAATACATCAGTTGGGGCTAGAAACAGCTCTAAATATACCGCAGTCCATTACAACACCACAGTGCCAAAGCTTATAATTCAATCAACACCTCTGTGACAGTGTCAACAAAAAAACGTACATGTAGGCTTTATGGCAGAACAATTGGTTTGCATTAGATTGTAGGAGTACAGGAGTGTAGACACACCTCATTATCTGTTTGGAATATGTTTATAAAGAAATCCTAATTTGAGCTGCAGCTAATTATTAATTTGCCAGTTATGTTCTTGAGTATTCATGTGATCTCCTGCTCCTTCTGTTTCATAAACTTATTGAACCCATCCCTCTGGACTGCCCCAGCTGCTGTTTCACCATGCTCACCCCCACCAATAAAAACAAGCTCCTAAAATAATTGGCCTCCCCACCTCCAACCTGCCAGCCCTTACTGACACTGCCACCACTTGCAAAGCACTGAGCAGAGCACAAAACCCCTCGAACCCTGCTTCATCCTCCTCCCCTCTGGCTGCAGGTGCAGACAACTACCATGCAAGAAATCTCGCTTTGACTGTGACTGTGAAAGCCAAGTTCCTCTAGAGCAGTGGTTCTCAAATGATGTGCTGTGATGCCAATCTCAGTGTGCCGTAGGATTTTGTGATAACCACACATTATTATTGCAATATTCAACTGAGCCTACACAAGAAGTTATGAATTAATTTTTAATTGACTGTATCAGTATGTTGTGTGCACCCATTTCCTAATAAAGAGGCAAACTCTGGCTAAACAATGTAATGTAATTTAATTTAATATAAAAGACCTTAACGGGGAACCTATTTGTCGCCGTTCTTGTGTGGGAATTTTAAGTGCGTGACACATAAAAAGCCCCAGTTGGCAGCTAGTGTGAGAGATGACAACATTTAAAAGGAGAAAACCGTGAGTGGGACATTGGATCGCTTTATTGTACGGAGAAAATTACAACAAAGCACCAGCAAAGACGACCTATACCATCGAAGGAAAGACAGTATCATGAAAGGTCTTATTTAGTCTTGTCATGTATTGTCTTATGTCGTGATAAGAGTGATAACACATGTTATAGAGGCTGTTGTGCACAGATAAATGCAGGTGTGGCTTGAGATTTTGGCTTGCTCTTTGGTGTGCCTTGGGCACAAAAAGTTTGACAACCACTGCTCTAGAGGACCATAAAGAATGACTGAATCTATAAAACAGCAGACAACATCTTGTGACATCATAAGATATCTTAGTCTGACCTATCAACAGTCCAAAACCAAAATATTTCATTTACAGTAATTTAAACAAGAAAAAGGTAACAAATTCTCACATTAATTTCCTAACAAACATTTAGTCAATTAATCATTAAACTTTACAGTTTTAATTTTGATGGCACCACAGTTACTTTAACGGGTCATGAGACAGCTAAATTACGTTTGCATTCATTCTTTCAATCCAGTTGCCTTTGACTTTGACCAGGTGTTTCATGACATAGACAACTTTTTAAAATACACTTGATACCTGTAGTTTAAAGGGACAGGTCATCCCCAAATCAAAAGTGCATATTTTTCCTCTCACCTGTAGTGCTGTTTATCAATCTAGATTGTTTTGGTGTGAGCTGCAGATTGTTGGAGGTATCAGCTGTAGAGATGTCTGTCTTCTCTCCAGTGTAATGAAACTAGATGGGCACTTGGGGTGGTGTTCTAGGGGCCCAAAAACCAGAAATTTGAAAAACTCAACAGCAATGTCTCATTCCAGAAATCATGACCCGTGACCTAATTTGAGGGTGAACTGTCCCTTTAATAAGAAAAAAGGCATATATTCTTGCACTGAGAGAAAAGTAAAACTGATTCACTGACATTGATTTACTGCAAAAAGTGAAACTTTTCTCATGAACTGCATAATGACTGACATGTTACACCTACTTGTCTGGATGTGTTTCAAGGCTTCTAACTGTAGCTTCTTCTTAGCCAAGAATCTGTCTGAATAAGACATGTATTGCCACGACTCAGTGGACCTGCCACCTTTGTACTTTGAAGAAACAGAAGTTGTAGACCAATCTTAAGATTAACACCTCTCTGCAAATTTCTCCTTCCCTTTGGGTTACACACAGTATAAGTGGCCCGTTGCGTCACATCTTACAACGCTCAAATCTTTATCACGGCATTCTTGACACCCTTGCAGCAATAAAAGACACAAGACTGGATGATGGCATATCATTTGTTGCGTAACAGTTTCTGTAACTGGAAAATGTAGGATTGTCATTATGTGTGTCAACAGCCTTGAGGTGCAGACACAGTGTTCAGACTTGTTAGCGGTGACATGCAGCCTACATTGCATCAAACTTTGTTTTAACAAGTGTGGTCAAAGGTAATTGGTGAGGAATGTTTGCTTTCCCTTTTTATCAGAGGGGTGTTGGCTGACAGTACAAGATATACAAAGTTATTCTTTCACTCTTGGCTGTTTTGACACTATCTCTTTCCCACCAACAAGAAACTAAGCTGCACTTTACTTTCACTGAAAAGGTTAGCTTTTCCTGGTGAAGACTGATCCTTTTCTTTGGAACTCAGAAACAAATAAAACTACTGAATTCTTAATCATCAATATTTATAAAGTCTGCTCTTACCTCAACTCTCACTGTGGTTAGCGCTAGTCAGCAGTTGGTCTCAGCTGGTGTGCGAGACATTGTGAGGTACTCCCAACATCTCTGAGGGAGTCCGCTGTGCTCACTGGTCAGATATACAGCAGGTCAGGCTTTTAAGTCCCTCCCCTTCTGAGGAACACCCTCCTCTCCTCAGACTGTGAGGGAGTAAAGGCTAGAGATCTCTTTGCTCTGAGCTCAGGATGTCAGGAATTCCTGCAGACTTCCTCAGTGTGTCTCCATTGTGCTCTTAAACAATAACAAGCAACTAGATTTAGCTTTTCTTACTGTACTTTAGGTGAGTGATTTATTAAACTGATTATCATTTAACCAGAGCTCAAATAATGGATTGTAAGTAGTGTAAGTCTTAAAGATTATAGGCTCTTCCATCCTCTTTGTCTTTTACTGAAATGATTTTTCTTTTAAAAGTGAGCAGCGATGCAGACACTCATCTTCCTTATCTAATTAGCCAGGCAGTGACGAGGGGAGCCGGATGCCCTGTGGTTACACAAAGCTTTGTCTTTGTGTGTGAACTTCCCACAGGTTTGGCAGGTTTTCAATTTTGAACAGCAGAGACTTGACAGATCAGGAGAGCCAAGGGGCTTTTTCTCCTCATTAAGAAATCAATTGCGTCACTAAACAAGACAACTTGAACAGAAAACATCTGCTATGTGTTGCACAAACCAGATGCAGAGACATAAGTCATGTTATAATGACAATGCTGAAGTCTGACAGTAATCAGTGACTAATGTACAGGTGGAAAAAGGTGTCTACTGCAACAGGTGACAACGAAGTTTGCTCAATCAAGCGTGAGAACACAAGAATGGCACCTAAATGTCATGTCTCACAGTATATCCGCCCTGTGATTGGGATCTGCTTCATAAATTAATGGGTTCTTTCTTAGCCTGTATGCTACGCCCTTTCACCAAGTTCACTGACAGTTGGGTCAGTAGTTTTTCTGCACTCCTGCTGCAAAGGGACAAACAAACCAAAAAGAAAACATGACCTCATTTGCAGAGAAAATTAGTGGCTCATAAGAGCAGGAGTCAGTCTTTTAAAAAAATCCGATTTTCTACAGGTAGGGCTCCACATTTGTTCTTAAAATTTGCTTATTCATGGTCCATAATTGTGTATTTTTATAAAACAAAATGAACCCATTAGCAAATTTATTGTAAATGGCTCAACATATCATTGAAAATATCACTGGAAAAACTCAATAAGCTAGAAAGGCACAGACCTACCCCAATGTTAACGAAAGTGAAAAATAATTAGTGTATCCACCCAGAGATTCAGATCCACTCAAAAATAAGTACCTTCTTGCTCCATGCTGCACCCTTCCACCGAGATTACAGGACATCAGGTCAGTAGTTTTTCTGTAATCCTGCTGACAAACAGACAAACAAAAAAACAGAACAGGAAACATTACCTCCATGGTGAAGGTGAAGAACTCACTCTTTTGAAAAATCTGATTTTCTACAGGATGGGCTCCAAATTTGTCCTTTAAAATTAATTGATTCATGGGCCATGATTGTGTATTTCCAACCCAGTCTTACTGCCAACTCATCAAATAACACCACTTGGTCAGTGGACTGTCGACCTTAAACAGTGACACACAGAAACACATTTAGTGGCGGTATGAAACGACCCAGGTGACGGCATATGTTGACACTCTGGGCAACTACTGCTAATATAAATAGTGAGAAAGTCCACATTGGACTGGTAAAAGGGGAGGTGGATGGGTCAAAGAAACTGGACTTTCACCCGGGAGCCTGTTCTTTGTGTCCAGCATGAAACCAAAAGTCAATCTGGTTGTCTCGATAACGACGACAACTCAGTAAACTAGAAGAGCACCTAGAAAGCGCAGAGGTGAAAAATAATAAGTGTATCCGCCCTGTAATTCAGATCCGTTCCAAAATGTCTGGGTTATTCCATGGCCCGAACTATATCCTTCCACTGAGTTTCATTAAAATCTGTGATTCAACATATTGATCACTGATGGACACTGTTGGAGGGTCACTCTGACTCTGTCCAAGGACAAAGGCATCTAAAGTCTTGTTTGATGATAAACACTGTCCGCATTGCTGCTCTTGATCAGGTCATATCAAATGGGAGTAGCAGAGAGGATCAGGAAGGGTTACTTCATAAGTCTATTGTAATTGGAGGATGGGGTTCCAGCCACCAATGAAATGTGATATAAATTTGTTGAGCACATGCGTAAAATTGTGTCACTTTGCAAACTGATTCCCATCTTGTTGCTGCAAAAAGACCTTTGTTCATCTGCTGACTTTGCCTCCAAAACTGTGATTTCTACCATTAAAGATTTTCCATCAAAAATAGCACTCTTCTAAAACGACAGAACAACCAGTTAAACATTTAATTAACACTTATGTCAAAAACACTAATGATCCTAACCTTTCTGTTACCTGAGAGTTGCTTCATAAAAATGTCAACTCAAGGCAAACATGACATGTATGGTAAAATGTCAAATGGCAGACAAGTGATTAATTCACTCCCTGTGGTAGATTACTTGAGCCAATGCTTTTTTGGCTACCAAGTACATTCCTCACCTGTGCCAAACTCTTTTGCAAGCTGCCTTCTCACATTTATCTCCCTGCATCATTACACTCAATGGGTGCTGTCGTTAAATCTGGGCGCGGTAGCCAAGAACTCCTGAAGAAGTAGTATCTGTGAAAATCACAGGAAGGGGGGTGTTTTGATGACATGTAGGAACACAACTTAGCCTGACTTGGAACTAGATTGATAAATTCTTGAGGGTTCACAGGGCACTTAATTAAGATTTGATTGATTGAATTAAGATTTCTTTTGTAGACCAAAAGGGGATATAAAGGATACGCCCTGACAGCTAATATTTAAATGTTGGCAAAGGCTGATTAGGATGACAGCAAACTTGCCACACTGAACTAGGGCAATTTCGATAATAAGTTCATGCCACTTTTATGGGTTATTAAAGAAATGTCAAGCATATTGTTCTTTGTTGCCACATACTTCAAACAGTAAAAGCACAGATTGTTGCAATTATTGTGACCACCTCTAATCTCACTTTACCAACCTGTAGTTCTATAAATCTTTTCACTGTTAAACTTTGTTATTTGTCAATAACATATTTTAGTGCATTGTGTAACTGAATATGAGATCTTTTGTTACCAGTCTGCTGCCATATTGTTTACAGACAGGCAACTATCATTTCATCACTCCATAGCAGGAGCGTGTATTGGTCTGGTGCGGCGCAGTGCATTCTGGTAGTTGTAGGTTTTCTACCTCTTGAACAAAAACACAGCCCTTTTATTCTGTTTTCTGTGGTCATGTAGCACCAACTTCAAAAGTATTTGCTTCTTTCTTCTGCATAGGCAGCCCAGTTTTATGTGAAAACCATCTTTCCAGCAGTGAAATACTTCTTTAAGTACAATACAAGTTCCTCAAAACTGTACTTGAGTAAATGTACTTGGCAGTACTTAAATACTACTATAGTTCTTGAATTTCAAGACAAATACCTTTTACCGCTTCAACCTTGTTTTTTAATCCTACTTAAAATATGTACTTAGGTGCAGTGCTTTGCTCCTCACATGCTGTTTAAACAATCAGAAACCACACAGGCTGCTGTTTTATGCTTTCACACAAACAGGGACATGAATTACAACTGCAGTGTTTATACAAGTAATTGCCGTTATGAAACTGTAAATAAAACTTCAAAGTGCTGAGCTGCACACTCTGCATCTAAATTAGTGTGCATATTGATAGTTTTATATTACACTATTACAGATCTTTGCATCAAACCAGAACAGACCTGTGCCAATGCTGTGGACCTTTAACAATGAACCATTTGTTTTTCTAACTTCTACTATCTACTTGCCAAACATCCTGCACACTTCCACTGAATTCTATAGAACAGGTTTGGGCAGGTTTTACACGAGTTATTTGTTTCATACACACAAGCTTAATCAGCCTGCTGAATACACAAAACACACAAGCAGAAATACACATAAACACATAGTTCTGTTCGACATTGTGGTCCAGTTTTCTATTTATTTATATATTCAGCAGACAATTAGGATTTATTGAGAATTGTGTTTCTGGCCACCTGGTGAATGTAAGACCAATATTCATTCTGATTTCTGAATAAAATAAAGTGTCAAAAATAAAGTGAGCACATATTAGTAGGTGCTGGGCTACTGGCCCATGTCTGATAAGCCAAATAGCGTAGGAGAAAAGCAGACTCTAAGCGCCATTAAATCCCCCTAAATCTTACACACTGCCCCTTTTATTGCATATTTACTTAAGCTGAATTCTAAAATAAAAACTTTGGGTGTTTATTTTTAACAGTCTGTGTGGGCATTTTCACCTCTGCTAACTTGAAGCTCTCAGACTTGCCACATTAAAATGGCCATTGAAATGAGACATTTGAAATCAAAGCAATAAGAAAAATCCAGCATGCATCTACTGTGTGATTACACTGCAGAATGGAAGTGGCCCTGACATCAGGTGTGTCTTCAAACATTTTTTTCAAGGGAGATCACACCTATCGTGTTAGGTTCTGTGGAAGTTGCCTCATGAACAAACATAAGTCTTAAACAATTGTGGTTAAATCCACTCATCACAAACACTAAAGAGAACTACTTGACCAGATTCTGTTTTGACAGAAGAGAAATCTAATAGAATGCTGAACCTCTTTTTATTTTAGGTTTGAGTTTGTACCTTCAATGTGTTACATTTTGTTCGAATCACAGAGCTAAGTATTTATTTCGGTTAAAAATACATACCTGTTTATTTAACAAGACTTAACGCTATTCTAAAGATATTTTCAGAATGCTCAGAATTAGAAATCTTGTTAGCCAATAAAAGGATTTCATTTAGTTTACATCCTACATATGACCTCTAAGTCATTTACAGCTACCAAATTTATTTGGATTAAGAAAGAGAAAGAGTTGTTACTTGGGCAAGGAGTTAAAAACTGTGGGCTTTTGTGCAGCAATTGGAATATTCTTTTTCTTTATCCAGATGGTCAGAAAAGCTTTTGAGGATTTTGGAAATTCCCCTCAAAGAGAGGTTAGTGTTGTTAAAGCTACTCTTACCTTTCTTGGTAATGCAATGATTGGTTGGAGTTTTCTTAAAACCATATGAGAATGCATTTTAACCTAAACAAAGAAATGCGTAAAATTTCCAGAAAGGTAAATGTCTCTTTAAACCGTATGTTTGGTTGCCATGTTTTTGTTTTTTTCTTTTTCAGAAAAGCAGGTATTTAGCTCTGTGAAAACAATGAGCTAATAGAAGCTAAAAAACATTTATAAAGCTGGACAGAACTGAAGGGTCAGGTGGTGCTTCTCTTTGGGTTCATTACTAAGAGAAACACCTTTTTCCATTACACATATTGATCCATTGCTGATATATGGAATATTCATTAAGGCCTGGCTGCATAGATGCAGAATCAGGAGGTAGATTGAGGAACCCACCTCAGTGATTCTTGGCTTTAGCACAGCACAGATATGCTGTGGCAGTTGGAGGCTGCTGTCATTGCTCTGAAACCGAACCAAGTTTGGGGCTTAAACTATAAGCTGCATTAATCAGACCTTAGATGCCAATTACAAAACTGACCACACCGGGGCAGGTTATCAGACAGAGATGTAAAATGACCCCCCCACCTCTCCTACACAGGAGCAAGACACACATTTTAAAGTTGTTTAGCCTCTTTTTGTGTTGTTTTGCATCTTTTACAGTCCTTATGAATCTTATTGTGTTTTTGTGTCTCTTTGTGCTCATTTTGTGTCTTTTTGGTCACTTTGTGACCCTCTGTGATGGTTTTGTCCCTTTTTTTGTAGTTACTTTATGTCTCTTTGCAGTTCCTTTGCATCTCTTTGTGGTCATTTTGAATTTCTTCCTGGTCAGTAGATGTTAATTTGAGTGACAGTGAGGTGACAGTTTGAATGAAATTTTGCACTTTCCTGAGAATGGAAGTGACCCTCACATAAGGTGTGCCTTATGACAGGCCAGACATTTTTCAGAAGAGATCATGCGTATCTTGTCAGGTTTTGTGGAAGACACCACATGAACCTGACTCATCAGTTCTGATCACTTCCTTTTTGTAACAGCATATGTATTCATATTAAACTGTTCAGTGCGAGGCTTCTGGGTTTTTAGGCTTTGCATTAAGTTATCCTATTACATTTGGAAATAAAATATACAGCTTAAACTGTGTTCAATATGATTTTGTCAGCGTCGCTCTCTCAACAAGGCTGCACATACAACTTAACACGAAACATGTTGCCTGTCCCTTCCACCCTCACACCAGAACATTCTACTCCAGTGAGACATACTGGAAGGCAGCTACGCTAATGCTAGCTCGTTGCAAGATGGTCAGTAATACCATTACCAGATCCTCTGATAACATTCAGGTCTGCTGTTTAGAGCCACTTTGGATTTGCGAACTTGCCGCTGACAGACAGTACGCAGTTTTTCCCCGTTAAAGGGTTTTTTTGGGGGGAGTTTTTCCTTATCCGCTGCAAGGCTCATAAGGACAGAGGGATGTCGTACGCTGTAAAGCCCTGTGAGGCAAATTGTGATTTGTGATATTGGGCTTTATAAATAAAATTGATTGACTGATTGATTGAAATTAAACAACACCGATACTATGCACTCTAATGTCAGCTCTATTGTCAGTAGTAATGGGATTCTCAGGTACAGCTCCATCATTATTAAAAGTAAAAAATGATTATACTTTATGATGTTAGTTTAAATAAATAAACAAATTAAAATAACAGAAAATCAAAAAGTAAAAAAATCAAGGACATTTCTCTGGCCTTTCTACTTTTTTTGCCATATTGAACCAAACCCGGGGCGGCACGGTGGTGTGGTGGTTAGCATTGTCGCCTCACAGCAAGAGGGTTCCCGGTTCGATCCCGGGCGTGGGAGCCCTTCTGTGCGGAGTCTGCATGTTCTCCCCATGACAGTGTGGGTTCTCTCTGGGTACTGCAGCTTCCTCCCACAGTCCAAAGACATGCAGATTGGGGATTAGGTTAATTGATAACTCTAAATTGTCTGGCACCTTATCACATATCTTTATGCAATTAAGTGACTGACCTGCTGATTTTGGAGGAACTTAACATAAAACTGCTGTCACTGTTAGTATCCGCATCTCTTCCCTCATAATCATCTGATATCCTCAGATTGCTGTCTCGTTCCTGCCAACAAATACAGGAAATAACCCTGGCTTTAAGAGAGCAGAGACAATCAAACTCTAGTTGTCATGGAACAGTACAAGTTACCCTCAATCATTGTTATCACCACATCTGCTGTCACTGCAACAGATTCTTCTCCTATCATAACATTGTAGGGAAAGGCAGAAGGGTAGAAACTCTGAGGACAGACAAATCTACTCCCACTCACAGTTTTATGTTTGTACTGACATGCTTCTTTTAGGTGTGTATCTTAAAGGGTATTTTTAAGTGTTCTGGTAAGATGTCAGGCTTTTTCTGGAACAGTTTTGTAAGTTAATACAAACTGCATTACTTTATTGAGGGAGGTGGTGGCCAGGCAGCCTCCCTAACACCCTGGGCCCCTGGGCCTGTGCATCTTAGGCCCATTCAGTAATCTGTCCAGGACCCCACCTACTTCCTGCAGCGATTTGGCAGGAATGAAAATAGGTAGAGCTCCCAAGTTTCATGATGAGAGAAGCAGTTTTCACTTCATCAAGATAAAGAAAGTTTTGAATGACGATAACATTATGGGACATGGAGACATTTTGTTTTGATTCAAATCTACCTAACTGTACTTTTTAAATGACACTAAATTAACACGTGCTATCAACAAAAAAATACTGTGTAAAATCGAGGCTATTACAATATGGATAGATAGTATTTAGACAAATACGTTTTTTATTTGAGTGTACTCTAGTTAGCCGTCCTCATATATCTGTCATTGCCTACTTGAGAGCAAAACATTTCTTACTTAAGGCTCCTGTACTGCAAGATATTGCTCAGTGTGTTCCCAGTCAGCCTGAAACTAATGCAGCAGGCCAGGAATGTTTTTCTATTGTCCGCTCTTGCCAGCACCACGCCCATCTCACTCTGCTCTGAGAGCCCCTGGCTGCCTCACCTCATTAATATCTGTCCTCTGTACTTTAGGAGCATGGAAAAGTAAGTTGCCAGGATTGTATGCTTTTGTGCTGATTATTTAAAATCATAAAGACTCCCTCTATTGACAACATACTCTCTTCACTGCTTGCGTGCAAACCCTGTCCCCCACTAATCCTTGTCCTAACTGTCACTTTAAGTCTATACCACAGGGGCATAGGGGTGGATTGTCCCAAATATCCTAATCTGAAACTCTGAAAGAAGTGAGAACCAGTAGAGATCTGGCTGCGCAATAATGTTGACCTCACACATAGTTTGTTGTCTCAGTTCATTTTTAGTTTTAACTGAAGAATTTCCTGCACTGATTCTTGAAAACACTCATTATCTGTTGACTGTTGAAACGCTTTAATCCAGGCAACGACACGTCCCCAAATGTTCTATGTTCTGCATTCCAGGACCACACTGGACAGGTTGTATCAGCCTGTGTTATCTCAGGCGCACCCAGCCTTTCTCTTCACATGCATCAATAGTTAACAAAAGTCCTGACAGTTTTCCTACTGGCTGGGCGCCCCCTGACAGTGAGCTGTTTGCTCACTCCTTAATTACACATGTCAAAAGCACTCAACTGTGAAACAATGAATAGAAAAGTAATCGTTAACTAATTTGGGGTTATCTACTCATTCTATATTCTATCTTGAATTCATCAAGGTGACACCACCCCGATGGAGGCAAGATAGCTGACAATAGATAAGGGGCATGAAAGTTAAAGGAATAGTTTTACAATTTGAGAAATATTATAAAATAAATACATGTACAGTAACAGCCACTCATTTTGATATGTGCAACTCAGTTCACCCCAAAATCAAAAATACATAATTTTCCTCTTACCTGTAGTGCTATTTATCAATCTAGATTATCTTGATGTGAGTTGCCGAGTGTTGGAGGTATTGGACGTAGACATGTTTGCCTTCTCTCCAATATAATGGAACTAGATGGCACTCGACCTGTGGTGTTCAATGCCTTAGAAAAACAAAAAAAAATAAATAAATAAAACTCAATAGCAATCAGAAATCATGATCCAGTTACTCAAGATAATCCACCGATCTTGTTATGAGCATGCGCGTGCTTATGACAGCACAAGATGTAAATATTAGTGGCATCAGCTGAGCTGCAATGTTAGCTACCTCAGTGGTGCTTGATGTTAGCAGTAGACAGACACCTCCTGACCAGGTTGGCAGGTGCAAAATATTTTCTGCATAAAACTACTCACAACAAGGTCTGTGGATTATTCTGAGTAATCCGGTCATGATTCGTGGAAAGAGACATTGCTGTTGAGATTTTCAAATGTATTTTTGGCTCTTTGAGAACCACAAGCTGAGTGCCATCTAGTTCCATTATATTGGAGTCAAGGCTGACATCTCTACAGCGAATATCTCCAACACTCTGCAACTCACACCAAAACAATCTAGACTGATAAATAGCACTACAGGTAAAAGGAAGAATATGTATTTTTGATTTTTGGATGGACTGTCCCTTTAAGTGACTTATATGAATCCCAGGTAGTATAAAATCTGTTTAACCACTAATACAGGATATCTAAATATTCAGAGTTGAGCTGGAAATATATACAAAAGGATCACTTTTCATTTTTCATAATAAAAAGTTATATTTATCAATAACTTTTAACCATCTAACTTACCACTCATACTGTCATTTTTCTCTTGGCTGCTAGTACTATAATATTTTACTGTAGCATGTTATATAATTGCATATTTTTTGGATTGTGTTAAAATGTTGGGTGTTCATATTTTACAGCCTGCATGCAGCATTTTCATCTCTAGTAACCGAAATGTTTAATTTACAAGTGGCTCATTTCCATGAATCAACTGTTAGATTTTGATCAGAAGCTCTCAGACTGGCAACATCAAAAACGGCAATTGAATGTAGAATTTAATATCAAATCGTCAAAAAAGCGCTTGCATCTATTGTATGGCTGTAGCTGCATGCATTGATGCCAAAAAGGAAGTGACTTTCACATCAGGTGTGTCTTCCAACAGTCCAAAACATTTTTCAGAAGGTAACATGCCTTTCTTATCAGGTTCTGTGGGAGATGCCACATGAACCTGGTTGATCAGTTGTGATAAATATCACTTTCTTTTTCAAGAGGAAGGATGTTTGTTTGTAGTGATCCAGATCAAGCCCAGATTCTGTTTAACAGAAGATAAATCTAATAGAACCTGGAACTCAGATTACAGCCTCATGCCAACACATACAAGAAATAACAAGGAGAAGGAGTTAAGGAGAGCAGAGATAATTAAACTCTAGTTTCTGTGGAACAGCACACATGACTACTTAATGACAATTAATCATGGTTCTCACCACATCGGCTGTCACCATCACACACACACACACATCGCACTTGTGATGAAACTGATCCAACCAGCCCGCATCAACACATACAGTATATTTGGGATCTGCTGATGACAGTGGCTCCTGTGGCAAACTCAGGCTTTTCACAGCATCCAGTGATCTCTGATAACCATCCAACTGTGAACTATGTCCCAAAGACAGATACTTGCACCTTATTTGAACATTTTTAATTTGAATTTTTATTATACCCGTTGGCATTTGATGTTAATATCAAGTGGTAACTTCCTGGATCGGAAAAATTAAGCTAATGCTAAGTGCCAACAACTGCAGTTCCTTCAATGGCCACTTGAGGCGGGCTCCAAGAGTGAATCAGTCTGTGAATGAATATGCTTACAACCTGGTATAATAACAATATAATATTAAGCTAATTTTCCTGTTAATGAGAACTGTACAAGGGATGACTTTTTATATAACTCACCCGTTTGCATTATTACGGCTTAAAGTTGTGCATAACAAGTCACAGGTCACTACCATGGTGAAAACTTTGGTTGGATAACTTAACCATGGTGTAACCCCAGATCCACAGACTATAGGCATAGCCATAACTGTCACTACTTTAGTGTGTCTCCAGTTCATGACAGTTACGTTAAGAGTGTACTAATGCTTTTGTTGCCTAAAAAAGTCTTGTTAGCATTAGCATTTTCACAGTTAATCATAGCTGTAAATGCACCATGCTAGCCAAGCTAGCAGCAAGCAACAGTTATCTCCACCCTCTCGTCCAAATGTTGTCACTTCCGGTTCAACAATTCAAGATGGCAATGGCCAAAATATCAAACTTTAAGGTTGAAAACGGGAGTCCACAACAGGCCCTCAGGAAGTGCACTGAACTTTGAAGCCAATTTTCATATTGTCCAAACAGTGGAATTACAATGTCAGAGTCCATGATGTGAATCAATTGGGCCAAAAAAAAAAACCTTTTTCCCATAGACTTATATTGTAAAAGAGACATCTGTAAATCAGTGGATAAATTTTTTTGAGTGTCACAACCTCTGCAAAATGATTCGTTTCACTATCAGGATTTGTTCCATTCAGTCCAATAACATTTGAAAAGTCTAGAAGAGTTGCAAGAAGCCGGCAGAAGTCTCCAGTGTGCTTGCTCTATGGGTCCAATGATGTGGGCCACTGAGCAACTTTCATATGAACAGGGTATCACCTCCAACCATAGACTGTAAAAATAATGGACGTAGCTACCATGAAGTCTCCCATTGGTTTGTGGGCTGCTGTTTTGAAGCCTCAAGTGCAGAATTTCTGCCATCATGGTCTTGATTTTTTTGGAGCCAGAAGTGACCATATTTGGGCAAGAGGCTGGCACTATGGAGGAGTGAGGGGTGAATCTGACAGAGAAGCTGAGGGCAGTATCAGCAGACAGCCTGTCAATCAAAGCAGCCTGCCCTTAATTATGTATAACTTTAAGCCTTGATAAAATGCAAACAGGTGAGATTTTTAAAACTTCACCCCCTGTACAGTTGCTATGATGAGGGAAATTAGCTGTAGAGACCAAAACTGTGTTTTGTACCAGGCTGTAAACATGTTTAGTTCTGCTGTTACGTTGGAGATTTTCACATGACGATCTATGGGGATTAACCAGCTTCTGGAGCCAGCCTCAACTGGCCATTCAAAGAACTGCAGTTTTTGCAGCTGCAGTTTTTTTTTTTCACCCAGGCCTCACAATGCCACGGCTTCTCACTGACTGTGTTTACAAGGTCTTTAGTATCCCGGTTTTGAGGCTTATCCCGGCTTTGAGCATATCCGGGATATGGTGTTTACATGGAACACAGAGAAACCCGGTTATTCATATCCCTGTATAGATGATAAATACCAGCCACCCATTTTCTGATCACTGCATCCTATCTGCGCAGGTATGTGTTACGTCTTTTACGTCTTTTGTTTACAACAGATTGAGTGGGACATGTGATATATTTATTATATTTAGAAGTAAGACAAAAATGAGACCTCTTCTTGGGGCTTGTAGCGGGCTTAGCGTTAGTAAATACTCACGTCGCATTACAGCTATGGCTCATCCACTTCATCTGTGTCTTCTGCTGTCTAAACACGTCTCTTCGTCACTCCAAAAATGGGAAGCTCTTGTTGCTGCTATGTTGCTTGTATATCTGGTGCGTCACTCTGGCACCTGCGCACACAGCGGGCAGCCATCAGAGACCGGGATAAGGCGTATACATGCTCCAGTATCCCGGCTTCTATCAGAGTACTCCAGGTGGCAAAACCAGGTTCCTTGAAACCAGGAAAAGGGCATAACCAGGTTTCTGAATTCGGGATATGGTGTTTATATGCACAAACACATAAATGGGATACTTAAAAAACCCAATCAAAACTGGGATACTGAAGACCTTGTAAACACACTCACTGATGTCTGGTCTGAAAAGACTTCATGATTGGACAGGAGCTTGTGAGGACTAAAGCTGTGGCTGGCTCAACCTTTACAGAAATAAAGCAGTGAAACATTTGCCAAACATTTTTGGAGTATTCCAGTAGCTTCAGCCATCTGTAAAATAAAAAGCTGCTTATGTGTGCACTGTTACAGAGTTACATAACCGTCTTTAATGGTAGCCTGTCTGAAGTTATGAATTTCCTCAGAACTACTTACACAAGCCAGACAGGCATCTTGGCACTACACACAGAAAACCCACACATACTGGACTGTGTTGGCGTGTCTTTACCAGTTATATTAAATTTAATTCTGGAAACCTTCTGCACAGTATAAATACTAATTATAGCCCTGATTTGGCCATGGCTCATTTTCAAGATTGTGCACTCTGTACTGCTAGTAAAAGCAGACCACAATAGAACATAGGAGTTTTATTGATTGACATCTCTCACCTCCAGGGTGTCAGACCTATGTAATATAATATGTAACATATTATTCACCTGGAATCTGGACAGAGCTGAATGCAGCCCTTATGTTGGAGGTGGTGGAAATCAGTACAAGGTCATATGTGAAGGTCAGGCATTTGCCATAGTTAGTGTTGCTCAGTAACGTAGTAAGAATTTCAAAAGTCTTAAATCTTGAAGACTGATATCTTTTCACTCACATTATGGAGTTTAAACAAGTAAAAAAAACCTACTGAGAGCAATGACAGACATCCTCTTACAGTAAAACTTGATGATCAGGGCTGTGGCAGGCGAGGGTGGGTTTGATGCTTTCATCACCTGCTTCAACAAAGACGTAATGCGCTGGCAGTGTTGAACTCTGTAACCTGTTCTACACATGTGCATTCATACACCAGTGTTGACTTAATGTATGTTGCATTTAGTTTGTGCTGATTGATAGCTGTTCTTTTCTTTGTCCTCCTAAAAAATTCTTTCATCCTAATCCCTAATGTTTATACTAATCCAGTGAAATATCTCAACATTTCATGGCTGCAGCTATGAAGGTAGAACATGTGGTCAAGCACATCAAAGGCAGGTGTGTCTGGGCCTTGCCCAGGCAGAGCCAATCCACCCCACCCTATTTGCAGAACATTGTTTTTTTAAAAACTCACGCAGGTGCCATATTTTTTATTCTAAATGCCTGCAGCAGTAACATTTACCAGATGGATTGGCAGCACTTTGTTTTAGATATTCATAGTTCCCAGATGACTTGGGTAATCATATGACCTTTACTTGAATATCACCATCAGGTTGACACTTGTAGATTTGCAAAAAATGTCTCAGTAATTATTGGTTGCACTGCCATGAAATTTGGTACACACATTTATGTTTCCCTCAGGGTGAACTGTATTTACTATGGGTAATTTCCTAACCTTTTATCTATTATCATCCTCATTTAAAAAAAAAGACAGTCCCATTAGCCTTAGCCGTACTGTGTGTTCATCACAGACAGTGAACATGGTAAACATTATGCCTAAAGTATGCCTTAAGTACAGTCTGTCTTCTTAATATGACTAATTAAAGGTTCAGTGTGGCTTTAGAGGGATACTGTATATAGGCAGAAATACAACATAATATCATAAGATTGTTTTCCCTAGTGTATAATCACCCTAAAATAAGAATCATGTGTTTTCGTTACCTTAGAATGAGTCGTTCTATCTACATAGGAAGCAGTGTTTTTACCAGTTTAAATCCATTCATCCATCGATCCATCCATCTTCTAACCGCTTCATCCTCTTGAGGGTCGCGGGGGGCTGGAGCCTATCCCAGCTGACATTGGGCGAGAGGCAGGGTACACCCTGGACAGGTCACTAGACTATCACAGGGCTGACACATAGAGACAGACAACCATTCACACCTACGGACAATTTAGAGTCACCAATTAACCTGCATGTCTTTGGACTGTGGGAGGAAGCTGGAGTACCCAGGGAGAACCCACGCTGACACGTGGAGAACATGCAAACTCCGCACAGAAGGGCTCCCACACCTGGAATCGAACCAGGAACCCTCTTGCTGTGAGGCGACAGTGCTAACCACCAGACCACTGTGCCACCCCCAGTTTAAATCACCAGGTCCATTTGTTTTGGAGAGGAAGAAACCCTTGTGGATAACTTAGCTCCTGGTTAAAACCTCCCGAACAATGAACACTGACGGAATTCTAATTGGGCGAAGTTTCAGCTGTTTGCAATTTGCAGTCCTTGCCACTAGATGCCAATGAATCCCCCTAAATGTTACACAATGAATCTTGTAGATCTTTCAAAGGTCTTATGTTCTCAGTAATGTTTCTCCCTAGGTCAAATGTTCAGTCTATGTTTGCCTGGGTCAACACATTGAAAGCCTCCACCTATAGTTTATAGCCCTCTAATCTCTGAGAACAGTTATCTGCATATGCCATGTGATGTCATACTCCTTAAAACCTACGCCCTCAAATTTGTGGGACAGACCCTTTACTTGACTTTAGATGTTGGTATCTCCAAAGTAGCTGAATGGATTTTTACCATTCAAACTGCATCAAACATCCATATCCATTTATTCATTTGCAATTTGAACTGTGGAGAAAAACCCTGACTCCGTTTCTTACTCTCTGTCCTATGTTAGTTCAAGAGACATATGGCCCTGAGAACATAGCAATGACCCTCTCAGAGCTGCTTGTGTGGTATGGACAGCAAAATGGCAGCAAATAGTTCATTTAAACTTGCTGTATGAGTTTTTTGGTCATTGGCCTTTCAGACTAATAATGAAACTGAAAATGGTGGCGGTGTGTACAAAAAACAGATGTTTCCACAGTAAAACCCACCAGTGATAGCAGAGGGAGACAGACAAAGACAGAGGACGTGACTCATTTAGTTGAAGAATTCTCAGGAATTCAGAGGCCCGCATAGACACACAATCCTCACCTCCTGGCAGCTGCACTTTAGTGAACTCCTTGTAGTTGCTGATGCCAACATTATTCAGTCTGATGAAAATCCCACCAGCATGGTGAAGCCAGAGGGGCATGGTGTCAAACCGTACGCCTCCTCCTGGAATCCTTCATAAAGCTCCAACAGTATAGTGACAAATATCAGTGACCAGCAATAGACCAGCAGGATCCATATGATAGAAGTAGTAATAAGAAATATGAACATCTTTTACTCAAGTAAACATACTCATAAAAGTAAAAGTACTCCACTACAAGTAAATGTCCTACTTAAATAAAAGGACAGAGGTATTATCAGCTAAATGTAATTACAGTTTCACCAGTAAGAGTACTTTTAGATGTTTTATGTTTTAATATGCAGCTAAACTCAGACAAGACAGAGGTATTAATCTTTGGCCCCGATCACCTAGCAAGGAAATTACAATCCTTTACTGTTCCTCTGGCAACTAATATACTATCTACAGCGAGAAATTTAGGCATCACTTTTGATTCTCAATTGAACTTTGAAGCACATCAATAAATCCTGCTATTTCCACCTAAAAAATATTATATATCTATATATAATATTATATATTATATATATATATATCAAAATCAGATCAGCTGTGTCTTCTCCTGACCTAGACATGCTTATCCATGCTTTTGTATTCTCGCGCCTAGATTACTGTAATGCTCCGTTTACATGCCTCAGTAAATCTTCAGTAGCTCAGTTTCAACTAATACAAAATGCTGCAGCTCGTATTTTAACTGGGACTAATCGTAGGTCACTTATCACACCAATTCTCAATTCTATCCATTAGTTGTCAGTCAACTTCACAATTGATTTTAAGATTCTTTTAAAGCTCAACATGGTTTTGTGCCGAGTTACATAGCTGAGCTTCTGACTACCTATGCTCCAAGTCGTGACCTGAGATCCTCAAGCCTACCCTCACTAGTCGTCCCTAGATCAAGGCTGGTAACTGAAGGTGACTGGGCTTTTGCCATCAAGGCCCCAAGGCTCTGGAATTCTCTGCCTGAGGTGATTAGGCTGGCTAGCACATTCCCCATTTTTAAATTGTTGCTTAAAACCTATTTTTTTATAGGATAGCTTTCCTGTTTAATGCCTGATTTGTACTTTTTGACTTGTAACGTTTGTGTTTTATTTCCTTTTGTTCTATTTTTGCTTCTGTAAACACTATTTTCTTTAGCTCTTAACATTTTTTTTAAATATTGTATTGCTATTGTTATCTTATTTTTATGCATTTTGTGAAGCAGTTTGTAACCTTGTTAAGATAAGTGCTATACAAATTATTATTAATATTCATATTAATATATGTTGTATATACAACAACAAAAACACCTTACACGGCATCTCACAAATTTTCATACTGGACCACCACAAAAGTGCAAGAAATCAAATAACTAAAGCTGTTAAGTAAATATAGGGGAGTAAAAGTATAAAACTGTGTGAAATTAACACACTTCAGTACAAGGACCCTAAAATTGTACTTAGGTACAGTATTACAGTGTTTGACAAGTTTCTTCCCACTGATTGAATATTACAGTAGTGTGGATTTGATGCTTGACCCCTCTTCACTTTGCATAACAGATCTTAAATATCACAGAATAAACCATCTCACCCTAGGTTTGTGCTTCTCGTACTCCTGGACAAGCCAGTGAAGGGGAGTGAAAGATGTTGGGCCAGGAGCTCAAAGTGTGCTGGCTCCCCCTTGTGGACATTATTACAACATGTACAAAACATGAGTGAAAGACAGAGGATGAGAGCAGGAAAGGAGCCAAGGGGGAAAGTGTAGTGTACCATGACTGTTTGATGACATTTTTAATGATGTACTATACTATAACTTTTTAGGAATTTTTGATGACATACTGTTACTATGATTTTATGAGTTGTTTTCATGACATACTATTCTATGACTTTTTTTTTGTTTTAGTTTTTATGACATAGTATACCATGACTTTTTAATGCCCTTTTTTGACAGACTTAACAATGAGTGCTGTATGACATTGTTATGACTTTTAAGATAAGACTTTTAGTTAAGACTTTTTATGATTTTTTAAATGATATACTGTTATGACTTTTTTTTTTTTCACAACATACTATATTATGACTTTTTAAAATGAATGAACTATAACTTTTTTAATTCTTTCATGGCATTTCTTTGTGACATACTACACTATGACTCTTCTGTGAAATTTTTACAACAAACTATTGTTGTATTCATGTCATCCTATACCATTTTTATACTTTTTATGACACTATAAGTATTATACTATACTGTACTATACTATGGCTTTTTACAAATAATTTTTTTGACATACTATGACTCTTATATGAATTCTATAACATACAATACTATGACTTTTAATGATTTTTTGATGACATATTATGAGGACTTTGATTTTTTTCATAGCAGACAGTACTCTGACTTTTTAATGATTTTTTTTATCATTTATTAATTTTTTATTGTTCCTTTCATTGCATACTATAATATGCAATGAAAAATGAAAGGAATACTTTTATGACATACTATAGTGTGACTTTTTAAATAACATTCTATACCCTGACTTCTGATTAATCTTTGTCATGGTGTACTATACTATGACATTTTAATGATTTTTATTTTATGGACAGATGTGAATTTCACCTTGATTTAATAAGTAAGAGTCTTTTAAAGTATGAATTTAGGGGTGATTTTCCCCGCTGATGTAATTACTAACTGATGCTATTCTGCCTAATATGCTCTATTTTAATACTTGGCAGATAAATATTGATGTACTTTCACTTGTACTAGTACTTGTAATGGAGTATTTTCACATGGTGTTATTTTTACTGTTACCTAATAGACCTATCTAAATACATATAATTCTTCCACCTGTGTTTACAGACCATCAGTGGATGGCTGGAGTTGAAATGTACAGCCACTAGATGTTTGTCTTATACTGCCTTTCAAAAAACCCCTTCCCTCATATGTTACATGTATATCATTAAACTGGAGGAGATTCATGTTGTCTTTTTGTGTGCTGTAATTTGTACTTTCTTGAAGGAAGCATCTTTCTAGGCGATTAAAGAATGCAAGGAAACTCTAAACCTCTAAAGTAAAGCTGCATGTACAGCTGTACTGGATAATCGGTGTTGATTCAAATTAATCCATCTAATAGAAACTTAAAGATATATTTGTAAAGCCTAAATATCTGTCGGCATTTAAAAATGAATAAACCCGAGAGAGAACATTTCATTTCCATGTTTATTTACATAGCATAAGGTGTTACAATAAAATTCCATGTCACCATTTTATTATAAATACACCCTTTTCAACAAGGCTTGACAACCCTCATTAAAATACATCCTTCAAACCTTTTGAAACATAATAATAAAACAAACGCTTTAATGGATACTATTTCGTTTTTGCACTTTTTTTAAATGTTAGTAAATCATGCAAAGCAGAAATATAGAGTACGAAAATAAAACGATATAGATCGTATGTGTTGCTTTACAAAGGAGAATTAAAATCAAAACAGTATATGTGGTGGAAAATACAAATACTGGGTCTGGTGGCAAAGCTTAAAGATCTTTCTCAAAGAAATGTTAAGTCATGGCTTTTAGCAATAGTGCTCTACATAATCATCAATATACAATACGTACATTACTTACTGTATCTGTGTAGGGAAAAAAAATATTTAAATCATGTAAATCTTCGCTATTAAACATTCAAACCACACATTTTAGCCCTGTGTAACTGCCAGATTTATGACACTGAAATGAACATTTATTATTTTAAAGTTAGATCATGGCATACTGTTTTGGGACTGTAATAAGGCTTACCTGATAACACAGTAATCATACCATTATGGGTAGCATTGCTCATTCAGTCATGCATCAGTCAGTTTACATTATAACTGCTGTACCGTCTTACAACACTCAACACCCCACTGAAGTGTTCAGAGTATTTTGCAGGCACTTACAAAGCATGGTTTAGGCCTTTAAATGAGTTCAAGATTAAAGTTTCAAAATGGTCCACAGTTAAAAGAATCTGACAAAACGTTGAATGAGCAAGAATGTTTCCGTACTGTTGCATAAAATCATAGATTGCAGTGAAGGTCAAATTCCAAATTAATGACAAGGGACTCTGGAAGACATCTGAGCAAAGAGCTGGAGACAAGATGAACCCTGGAGATGATATCTGAAAAATTCAACATTGAACAACAACATTAGGACATTCAGGACATCAAAGACACTAAGAACCTGTTTACACTTGGAATTAACGTGTATCAGTGATCTGAATACAGGTGAACAGCTGAGGCACATCACTGTTCACACCTGTGTCTATTTTTCGTCTCCAACTGTGTATTCAGATTTCATCATTGCCTATGTCACTAGAAGGTCAAAGGGTCCAGCACAGTTTATACGTCCACGGTCTCTGTAGGCCCTCGCTAGTCATGTTAGCAGTTGTGTCAGTACAGCTGCAAATATCACTGTCAGCAGAATTCAACATGTACTGAGACCCTACATCCTAATGAGGTAAATACATGTTAGGTTTGCTGCACCTTCTCCTTCATTTTGCTTAAATTAGACCTGTTGTCCTTGTTCGTGGACACTTTTTTGTGCCGTCTAGTGATAGTAAAATAACAAAACACGAATCCCGACACTTATGTGGACAAAGTATAAAACCTGATCAAATTTATGGTTGAAACTTATTTATTAATGCTCAATAGTGTTTGTAGCTTGATGTGGCATGCAAATTTAAACAATTTAAGCAATAGTAACAAGCTGAAATGCTGTTAATTAGGAAGTACTTGTTTGAGGACATTGGAAATTAATTATCATCTCGTTTTAGGACATTGTTTGCAGCATTTCACACAAGATAGGTATGGCAGACTTTTCCTACAGCCAAAAAGGACATTCCTGGCTTGGACTACGGAGCAATGAAAGGTCATACAGGGTTACAAGCTGAACAAATCACAGGGCTTTCAGATATGTTGCATTATTTGCAATTCTGTGTTTGCACAGCCATGTTCAGGCACCGAAACAAACAGTTTTGAACAGTTTTAGACATAAACAGTGACCCCTAACCCATAGTTACAAAACATTGAAGAAACGCAACATTGTTAGTAACTGTATTATTGCACAACAATGTTCAGACTATGCTATACCTTTTTACACACTTGTGACTTCGAGGACATCATTTTTTCCCCAAAACTACTTACTGTTCAAAGACAACTCTTAGTTTTTTAAACTTATCAGGTTGTACTAATCCCAAATAACTAGGTAAAATTAAAAATGCATATGAATCGATGAAAGCTCGGGTCTCAGGAGGCTAAAGGGCAAAAGGACAGATGGTCACCCAACAATTCATCAAACTACTCATAAAATGGGCAAATTATAGTGCACCAAAACAACCATCTTATTCTACACTGATGACATAGTCCTTGTTGGAACGCATCAACGTTTACACTATAGTCAAGTGCGTCCCAGACCATCTCCGCAAGTGGTTTGCGTGATCGGATCACAATGCGTCTTGATGGTTGTTAGCACTTGTATTAAGCACTGTCCATCTGAGATCAAATCACCCGATACACGTTAATACTAGGTCAAAGCAGGCTCTAACATGGCACAAACATTTCAAGACACTGAGAAGAGAGAAGAGAAGTGAGACATTACATAAAAGTATTCTCTTAACATACCTTTTTAAAGTGTGCAGAAAGGCAGGGGCTTGTATGTGTTGGTCTTGAGATTGGATGTGTAAAGTCCAGAACTGTCAGATGGTGTTAATGATCATAATAGGCTGCATAATCCTTCCATTTACGCAAGCTTGCACTTGAGGTCCATTTCACAAGGTTAGGATGTTGCTGTAACTCCAGGTTATATGACAAACATTTGGGAATGGTGTAGATATTGGGAGATTATATGTGGCAGTGTAGCCCAGGGGGGAAAGATCTTGAAGCTTGGCATTCTTAAAGCAGACACTTTTAGTGTTTATTCCTCTTAAGGAGAGACTCCTTATTCTGCTCAGCAGAGTGGCATTTATCTTTCTTTAGTTAACTTTTTTCCTCCAATATTCAGAAATATACACATGTACATAATTTTTTTTGTTTTTACACCCAATTTGGTTCTCCTTAACAATCAGACTAATGAACAGTTTACAGTTTACAGTTCGGTTATAGTGTAACACGCACAATATCGTAAATGCTTATGATACTAAATTTTAAAAACCAAAAAAAAAAAAATCATGTACACTTGAAACTTTTGTGATAGATAATACAGCTCTTGCGTATGCTGCTTACAGTACGGTAATCAGAAAGTCTGATAAGATATCATGAACATAACTAAAAGTAAATGTGACACATAACATTAAACAAAATTATTCAACTTGTATAAAATTAAATATTAAAAGTCCTGTAACAACCACATGCAGAGCAGAATGAAGGTAGTCCTTATTCCACTGAGAAGTAGGCATCTGGTGAGCACTGTGGCTTTATAGTGAATCCTTCCCTTAAAAAAACTCATTCGTTAACTTTCAGACTCATCAGAATCGGCGGCCATAGGTCGTTGAACTGTAGACGGTAGAGGAAGAGAAGGTTGCTGTGGCGTCAAAGCTGCCTCTTCTGGATCCTGACCTGGAACCAGATCTGGAGCCAGAACGTGACCCAGAGGCGGAGCCTGACCCGCTGATGCTGTAGGGACTGTAGAGGCCTTTGCTTGATTGGGATGATGCCTCCAGTAGTCGCAGACCAGTCCCCTCCTCTATCATGCTTCTTTCCATAGCATCCTTGTAAGAGATCTTAAGCTTGGTTTTAGGGCATGTGAGGTATTTTGAGTATGCGCTAACATCTCGTAACTTCTGTGCAGTGCGTGCATCTAAGGTGCCCTTCTTCACAGCCTCGTCTATGGAGACTCTGCCCGTAGCATCCGGTTCAATTAATCCACCAGTGAGATACTGGACCTCAAGGAATCGCTGCCCGGCCTCATAGTACAGCCAGCCCTTCTTTAGAGCTTGGGCTGCTGACATTTTGGTTTTGGTTCTGGGATCCTCAAATCCATTGCACGCCTTCTGGGCTAGACTGATGCGGTCCACCATGATTTTATCCACAAGCCCTTTGTTCATTGCATCTGCAACAGCAAATTTCTCTCCGGTATTTGGGTCAATAATACCTCCAGTGCAAGCCTGAGCTTCCAGCAGCCTTTGACCTGTTATATTGTCCACAAGGTTTCTGTGTATGGCCTCTGTGATGGACACCTTCTCCAGTGTTTCTGTGTCTAAGATTCCAGCCACAGGTCCAGTCTCCTCAGTTGGGTCGTTCCATGTGGTTGCTGGTGTTTTTATAGAAGGTACTGGGCTCATGGGGTAAGAGGAAGAGGAGCCAAAGGAGGATGAACGGGATCTGACACCACTCATGTTTCCAGAAAGCATGTCTGCAAACTCTGTGATGGACAGAGTTCCTGCACGGTACTGGTCCAGAGCCGACTTGTCAATCAGGCCCTTTGTGATTGCATCGTCAATGTCGTACTGCCGACCAGACCTTCTGTCAATGATCATAGATTTCACAACCCCATCTGATGAGGTGATGGTAATTTCCTCCCACTCACATTCCTGCTCTGCAAGCTCAAGATAGGTCTGGTGGTCAATTAGCCCTTTCTGGTATGCTTCGTACACGGACATCTCTTTGCCTGTCTCTGGATCAACGATGACAACCCTACGTTTGCGAACGGAGGACTTGGATGATGTCTTCCTCTCACGCTTCTTCTCTTTGAGCAGCAGGAGAGAGAGGCCTGTTTCTGGGTCTGTCATACATCTCTCCATCAGCTGCAGGTAGGTGAGATTTTCCTCAGTGTTGGGGTCAAAGAAGCCCTTTGTGTCATCAGATGGATCAGTGAGGATTTCATTCATTTCCTCATCAAAGAGGCCACGCTCATATGCTGTTTCAACTGGCAAGCGATGGCTCTCCTGTGGATCGATGATCCCACCAGTAGCGATTTGAGCCTCAAGCAGACGAATGCCGTGGTCTTTCAGAATGAGTCCCTTTTTCATAGCCTGGAACAGTGAGATGGTCTTGCCAGAATAAGGGTCCTTGTAGCCTATGACAGCTCGTTCGGCTGAGTGAAGTTTATCTTTAAACTCAGGGCCAACAACACCCATCTTAACAGCTTCAGTGACATTTAGTTTCAGGTTCTTGATAGGATCAATTACATATCCTGTGGCGGCTTGAGCCTCAAGGAGCTCAAAGGCGGTCCCTGGTCTGATCATGTTCTTCTTCATTGCTTGGTAAATAGACAAACGGTCTTTGCTAGATTCTACATACACACCAGCTATACAGCTGGTACCCTCCAGGTATTTTTTCACGTCTCTGCTGACCTCCTCCACTGTGATGACACCATCATTGAGTTCATTGTATGTCTTTTGGCTGATAATCTGAGAACGAAGCAGTTCGTCCACAGTGACTTGCTTTCTGAGACCCTTGAAGAGAAGTCTTCTGTCTGCCAGTGAGAGTAGCCGCAAACCACTTTCTTTATCAACTCTGCATCGTTTCAGTAGCTGGGCGTATGACTGTTTTTCTTCCGTTGTTGGATCAGTGTAACCTCGCACATCGTCAGTAGGTTCAGATATTCTGTCAAGTGTCTCCTTGTTGATGTAGCCACGCTGCATGGCAACATCTGCGGGCAGGCGGAAGTAATATTCTGGATCAATTAATCCACCAGTGGCATTCTGGGCCTCCAAAAGCCTCAAGGCATAATCTTCAGGAACAAGGTCTTTTTTCACTGCCTGGAAGAGAGAAATCACTTTGCCGCTGTACGGATCCTTGTAACCTGTAACTGCTCTTTCAGCAGAAAGTAGTTTATCATGGAGTTCAGGGCCCACAAGCCCTTTGCGTACGGCTTCATCAACTGTTAAAAGTTCATCTTTTATTGGATCGATCATGAATCCTGTTGCTGCTTGGGCCTCAAGGAGATTCAAAGCAACTTCGGGCTTGATCTGTCCATTCTTCATAGCCTGGTAAATGCTGATCTTCGGAGGACTGTCTGACATGATTCCAGCAATGCAACCAGTGCCAAAGAGGTACTGCTTGACTGATGGCATTTCCATTACCTCACGAATTGTCATCTTTTCTTGTTTCAAGAGGTTGTATGTGTGCAAGTCAATTATTCGAGCACTGTAGAGCTCCTCAATAGTAATTCTCCTTCTGATTACATCACATGACATGGCCTGCTCTGACTTTAGAGTCTCTCTTTGTTCAATGATTTCAATGATGATGATTAGCATTCTTTCTTTTGTGATTAGTCCAGAGCGATACTGCTCCATGAGGCGCCGTCTCTCCTCCTCTGGAAGCATATTTGAGTTCATGACTTCCCAAATTGTCATTGTCTTTCCTGCAAAACTCTTATGAGGGATCTCAATTTGAGTGTTGGCCAGATCTGTTTGGGCTTGCTCCTCTGTGTACTGATAGGATTTCTCAACAGGAGCAGGAGCTTCAACCTTTGAAAGAGGCAGGTAACACAGGCCAGAGTTGGGATCTCTTACACATTTCTCCACCAACTGCTTGTAAGTGACACTCTCATTGGTGTTGGGATTGGTGAAGCCTTTAACGTCCCCTGACGGTTCATTGAAGGATTTGGACATTTGTTTACTGCAGTAGCCACGCTGAATGGCCACATCGATGGGAACACGGTGGCTGCTGACTGGATCAATGATCCCTCCTGAGCTGAACTGAGCCTCCAGGAGAGGAATAGCGTGCTCTCTCAGGACAAGCTCTTTCTTCATGGCTTGGAATAGAGAAATCTTATTGCCTGTGTATGGATCTTTGTATCCAGTCACTGCTTTTTCAGCTGAGAGAAGTTTCTCATGAAGCTCTGGGCCAACAACTCCATCCTTCACGGCATCATCCACAGTGTATTTCAGATTTTTGACCGGATCAGTTATGAAACCAGTTCCAGCTTGGGCTTCAAGTAGCGCAAGCCCAGTATTTTGCTGCAGAGCATTCTTCTTCATTGCTTGATATATGCTTAACTTCTCATTTGTGTCTGGCATAGTGATACCGTCAATGCGGTCTGTGCCCTGCAAGTACTTACGGACCTTATCAGTTTCACTCACTTCTTTAGGCGTCTTTTTACCCTGCTGGATTTGGTCAAATGTAGCCTTATCAATGATGTTGGAATCAAGCAAAGAGCTGGCAGTGACTGGTGCCCTAAGGCCTTCAAAACAGGCCTCCTCCTTTGTTTTGTCCTCTTTTTCCTCAACCATTGTTGTCACAATCGTTATCAACCTTTCAATTGTCACGTGCCCCATTCTGTACTGGCGAATCAGCTCTATTCTTTGCTCTTCAGTGATGTATTCAGAGTGTATGATCTCCCAAATTGTGACTTTTCTTCCTTTGAAAGGGCCATACTCCAGCTCCATAGTTGTATGGTTCAATGTCTCTTTTGTCTTAGCCTCTGTAATCTGTTTGTCTTCTTTTGGCTTTGCAGCCTTCTTTGAAAGAGGAAGCAATGGGAGTCCAGTTTCTTTGTCTGTGACACATTTATTCATAAGCTGGGTGTAGGTTGAATCCTCTTGTGAGTTAGGATCATAGAACACCTTTGTGTCCTCAGTGTTTTTGTTCAAGGTCTTGCTGATTTCCTCATCAAAATATCCACGCTTGCAGGCAACCTCATGTGGGATGCGATAGCTTTTCACAGGGTCAATAATCCCTCCTGTTGAGAGTTGTGCCTCAAGCAGACGGATGCCATGATCTTTCTTAATGAGGCCTTTGTTCATTGCTTCAAACAGAGACACCTTCTTTCCAGTATAGGGGTCTTTATAGCCGCTGACGGCTCTCTCTGCTGACAGAAGTCGTTCATGCATTTCTGGGCCCACAAGACCCGACTTAACAGCTTCATCAACAGGGACCCTCTCATTTTTGATGGGATCAATTACAAATCCGGTCGCTGCCTGAGCTTCAAGAAGGTTCACTGCAGTTTCTGGTGACAGTAATTCCTTCTTCATGGCTTGATAGAACGACATTTTCTCCTTGGTTGGTTCATTCAAAAGTCCGGCAATGCTTGGTGTTCCGTGTAGTGCCTTCTTCACGGGCTCCATCTCAGAGATCTCTTTAATGGTTATCTTGCCATTGCTCAACTTGTTGAACAAGTCTTTGTTTATAATCTTAGACTCTAACAGTTCACTGGCAGAGACTGGAGCCCTCAAACCAATAAACACATTTTCATTATCCTTCTCTTTGTCTTCCACAACTGTAATGACAATTTTGATAATCTTCTCTACAGTAATCTTGCCTGTCTTGTACTGACGAATCAATTCTCTTCTTTGCTCTTCAGTGAAATATTCTGAATTTATGACTTCCCAAATAGTGACAGTTTTACCTTTGAATTTTCCAAAAGGTACAACAACATTTGATGTATTGAACACGTCTTTAGTCTCCTGATCTGTGTATGTTCTCTCAGTCTGAGCAGCTTTCTCTGTTACTGGTAATATCAGCAGTCCCGTCTCTGCGTCCTTAGTGCATTTTTCGAGCAACTGTTTGTAAGTGAGTTGGTCCTTAGTGCTGGGGTCAATGAATAATTTACAGTCATCACTGGGATCAGTGAGTCTCTTGTTCATGTCAGCATCAAACTGACCCTGCTTGTATGCAGTCTGAAGTGGCACTCTATGGCTATTGATGGGGTCAACAATCCCACCAGTTGCAAGCTGTACATCAAGGAATTTTGTGGCTTGTTCCTTTTCGATAAGTCCCTTCTTCATTGCCTCAAAGAGGGAGATTCTGGCTCCAGTATAGGGATCTTTGAAGCCAGTGGCTGCTCGCTCTGCAGAGAGCATCCTGTCATGGAGCTCAGGGCCGATTAACTGATCTTTAACAGCTTCATCAACAGTGAGGAGTTTATTTTTCACCGGATCTACGATGTAACCAGAAGCTGCTTGAGCTTCCAGCAGCATGGTAGCAGCGTTAGGAGTGATCTTGTTCTCTGTCATAGCCTGATAGACACTCATTTTCTCTTTGGATGGAGTCAAGATACCTCCAACACAGCTCTGACCCTTAATACAGGACTTAACTTTATCAGTCTTTCCGAGCTCTTGCACAGTGACTTTGCCCTTTTTCAGTTTGTCAAATTCCTTTTTGGTCAGGACACCAATGTCATGAAGCCTTTCAGCAGGAACTTTCTCTCTAATCCCATCAAATGCAAACGGTGATTCTGTGTCTTTCTTTGCTCCATCTGCTTCAACAGAGCCATTAAAAACTTTCTTTGTTGTTCCCACCATTGTCATGGCAACTAACTGCTCCTTAGGAACCTTATCAGTCTGGACTTCAGTTTCGTTCATTTTGGATGCAGTCTGTTTGGAGGCGAGCTCAAGACTCTGAAGTTTCTCTCTGAGCTTTTTGTTTTCCTCTCCCAGGAGTTTTTCTTGTTCAAGCCTTTTCTTTTCAAGCACGTCCATTTCTTTCTGCTTGTTTTTCATCTCTTCCTCAGCCCCCTTTTGTTTCTTTACAGCTTCGTCCATAATGGCCTGAAGCTTCTTCTTCTCCTCTTCCATTACCTTCAGTTGACGTTCTTGTTCATCCTTGAGGGCTTTGGCCTTGTTCACTTCATCCTCAAACCGCTTCTCCAGCTTCTTTTTCTCATCCTCAACAGCCTTTTCTCTTTTCAACAACAGCTCCTTCTCTGTGAGGAAGGACTTCTGAAGAATGGCCTTCTGTTGCTCAATTTGTTCTTGTTGGGCATTTTCCATCTATTTGGAAAAATAAGAACAAAATCAGTCGACAAAATATAATTCAGTCATTACATGTAACAATTCAGCAATTTTGGAAATATCATTGTTTACATGATTCTGTTTAAATCAATCTATAATAAGAACTACAATAACTAGAGCATTCATTCCTTTTTGCAGCAGAAGGATAAGACATCCATCTTTCCTGTCATCATCTTAGGTTACATTACCCTATGTGTTGCGCAAACATGGTATTTTGCCATAATTATGCCAGTATTATCCAGTAATGGCCATGGGAGACTGTCGTATGCGTAACCCTGCATATATTGATCTTAAATCAAAACTTAATAGCTAGAGCGTTCATTCTCTTTGCAGCAGAAAGCTTCAGCTCCTGTCTTAGTTTCATCATGTTTGTTTGCTCATGATGATGTCATTACCCTATGTTATTTGCAGTGTAAAACCATGCAAAAACGCACAGTGCCAGAGGAATGTATGATAAATCTATCACAGTGCCTTTTCACGCTGCTCATAAAAATGAGCATAATTCAAAAACAAAATAATGTACATAGTTCAAATAACTTAAGGAGTTAAGATATGTTTATGTTTATACATTTAGAAATCTTTTGGATCAGTACGTTTGTGTTTCAAAACTTTTAACAATTATTATGCTTTATTGGCTTACATAACCTTTTAGCATAGGTTATGCAGATTTTAGGGATATGAAGCATTTGAGGATACACCAATAAATGACATCACAATAAGCCAAATACTAATCTAGGCACTGGCAACACAGCTAGCTGTTTTCCCGTTTCCAGTCTTCACGATCAGCTTGCGTCTCCTCATGGTAGCTTCATATTGAGCATACAGACATGAGAGCAATATCAACCTTTTCATCTGACCCTTATCATTCCTACAGTGTTGTACATGTGACCAATGAAATACTGCAGTATTGTGTTTTAATGACATCCATATAAATTGCTGGTTGTTACTTTAAGTCTCAGCAATTTACATGAAAAGTTACATGTGCTCTTACTAATACTACTGTTAGTGTTTTGAACAGTACTATGTTTATGTCAAAATACCTCTTTAGATTTTTTCTGAAGCTCCTCTGCCTCTTTTTTCAGTCTCTCCTTCTCTTTCTCGAGGTTAGTGATGGCTCCCTTCAAGTCATCGGCCTCTCTGGTGCTCTGCAGCCTTTGTGTCTCTAACTTCTGCACAACAATTTCTGAGGTCTGTTTTTCTGCTGCCTGAAGACGATCTTTCGCTTCATCAGCTTGTTTCTTGAATTTCTTAGCCTCCTTTTCGGCTTTTGACTGAGCGTCACTGAGCTCTTTCACCCTCAATTTCAGTTTCTCTGCTTCAGCTGAAACTTCGAGTTGCCTCTTTCTCTCAGCTTCCAATGATTTTTGGAAGTCCTCTGTCTCCTTATCAAGGCGCTGCTGAATCTGCTGTTTGTCCTCTAGTAGTTTTTTAGCCTTTTCCTGTGCCTGGTTCTTCTGTTTCTGGAGCTCCTCTGCCTCAGCTTTCAGTTTTGAAGCCTCTTGGATGGCCTGCATTTTCTCCTTGAGCATTTTCTCTGCAAGTGCTCTCTGTTCAGCTAAGTCAGACTCAGCGATCTGTCTCTGTCTGGCTGCTTCCTCAGCTTCTACACTAAGTCTGGCAGCTTCCTCCGCCAGGCTCTTCATTTTCCCTGCTTCCTCTGCAAGCAACTTCTGTGTATTATCTTTGTCTTTCTGCATGAGGCGCCGGTTTTCTTCCTCAAACTTAAGCTTAAGTTTCAGGAGCTCATCCATCTGGATCTTAACTTTGGACAGTTCTTCCTCCACCTGTGCCTTTTGTTTGACGGCATCATTTACTTCCCCTTTAACCCTCTGAAGCTCCTCATCCAACACAGCTTTCTGCTTATCAGTCTCATCAAGCCGCAGTTTAATCACTGTAAGTTCCTTCTCGACCAGAGACTTCTGTTTAAGTGCTTGTTCTGCATCTTTTTTGTGCTTGGCCATGTCTGCATCAGCCTGCTTTTTCTGCTTCAGGGCTGCTGCCTCGGCTGCTGCCCGCTTCGAGGCCTCCTCCTCTGCTTCTTTCTTCAGTTTTTCTGCATCTTTTTGAGCTTTGGCCTGTTTTGCAGCTTCATCCTCTGCAGCTTTTTTCTGCTTTTCAGCCTCTGCAGCTTTTTGTCGGAGCAGGGCAGCCTCTTCCTCTGCTTTCTCTTTGGCTTTCTCAGCTGCTTGTGCAAGTTTCTTAGCATTTTCAAACTCCTCTTTCAGCTTTTCCTGAGCAAGGTTGCCTTCTTTATTCTTGCTGAGAACCTCTTGGGCTTTCTGCTCTGCGGAGCTGCTTTTCTGTGCTGCCTCTTTGGCCAGAAGTGCTTGCTTCTCTGCCTCTTTCTCAGCCTTCTCTTTCTGTTTATTGGCCTCAGCAGCTTTCTTTTTGAGGCGCTCAACTTCCTCCTGAGCGGCTTTGCATTGTCGAGCCGCCTCCTCTTCTGCTGCAGTGATCCTCTTCACCTTCTCCTCAGATTCTTTCCTCTTCTTCTCTTCCTCTGCAGCAAGCTTTTTCAGTTTCTCAGCCTCTGCCTCGGCTTTGAGTTTGCTTTTATGTGTCTCCTCCGCGATGCCCTTCAACTTCTTCAGTTCTGCCTCCAAATCTGACTTGCCTTTTGATGCTTTCTCAAAGTTGATCCTAATGATGTTAATTTCTTCTTCAACCACCTTCTTTTGCTTCAGAGTTTCTTCCACAATATTTTTTTGTCTCTGTAACTCAGAATCAGACGAGCTCTTCAGGTGTGTGATTTTCTCTTGTATGTCTTTTTTATGCAGAGCAGCTTGATCCTCCAGCATCTTTCTCTGATAAGCTTCATCCTCAGCTTGTCTTTTCAGTCTTTCGTTTTCTGCTTCTTTGGCTTTCAAGGCGATCTCAGCTTCAGTCTTCAGACGAGTTGCCTCGTTGATGGCAGCCAATTTTTCTTTCAGTATTTTCTCAGCTTCAGCTCTCTGCCGTGCTGCCTCCTCCTCTGCAGTCTGCCTCTGTTTCTTTGCCTCTTCAGCGACTGATCTTAGTCTCACTGCTTCATCGGCGAGTTGTTTCATTTTCAACGCTTCAGACTCGAGAAGCTGCTTGCTCTTTTCTGTGTTTGACAGCGTCTGCTTCTCAGCTTGAATCTTCATCTGCAGAAGAGCATCCATTTCACTTCTGACTTTAGCCAGCTCATCCTCCAGTTGTTTCCTCTGTTTTTCGGCAGCGTTCACTTCATTTTTTAGACGCTGGAGCTCATTGTCCAGCAGCCCTCTCTGTTGTTCAGCATGGTCAAAGTCAGCCTTGAGTCGTATACATTCCTGTTCTGCAGACAGCTTTTGCTGGGCTACTTGCTCTGCAGTTTTCCTCTGTTTTTCCAACTCCTTCTCTGCATTCTCCTTCTGTTTGAGAGCAGCATCTTCAGCCTTAGCCCTTTTCTTGGCATCACGCTCTGCCTCAACTTTCTGCCTCTCTGCTTCCTCTTGAGCCTGGCTCTTCTTTTGAGCTTCCTCTTCAGCTTGTAGCCTCAAGCGGAGAGCCTCATTGGCTTTCTGTCTCCATGTTTCCAGCTCTCTCTCTGCTTGCTCCCTGGCTTTGTTAGCCTCCTCTTGTTGCTTCCTGAGCTTTTCAGCTTCCTCCTGCAGCTGAAGAACAGTGCCCTGCTCTTTCTTCAGGGATTCTTCCAGTTTTGTTGCCTTTTCAGTGAATGATTTGGAATGGGTTTGCAGCTGTGTGGCAGCAGTCTTTTGAGCCACCTCCTCTGCTACCATAATCTGCCTCAGTTTCTCTTCCTCCGCCTGTTTCATGCGCCTCTCTGCCTCCTCGGCTTGCAGTTTGAATTTCTGCAGGTCATCCAGTGCTTTCTGCTTCTGCTTTGCAGCCTCTTTTTCTGCCTCTGATTTACGTTTCAGCTCATCTTCTGCGTTCTTCTTTTTCTGAGTCTCTTCGGCTACCTGCTTGCGAAGTCTTTCTGCATCATCCTGAGCAGCTTTTCTTAGCTTCTCAGCCTCGGCAGCCTTGTCTCTGAGCTGCTGTAACTCAGCTTCAGCCGTACCCTTCTGTTTTGTTGTTGTCTCTAACTGAAGTCTTATAATATGGATCTCCTCCTCAATTTTGGTCCGACTGATGAGTGCCTCTTCCAGCTGCTGATTCTTGGACTTGATCTCCTGCTCAGACAGACTCTTGAGATGCTGCAGCTCGTGTTGTATGTTTTGCTTCTGTTTCTCAGCATCCACTGCGACATCTTGCCTCTTGCTGGCTTCTTCTTTCATCTTCAGCTTCAGCTCCTGGGCTTCTTGTTCTGCTTTAGCCACAGATTTAGCATGAGCCTCAGCCAACTGTTTCTGTTTGTCTAACTCAGCTTGTATCTCCGCCATCCTCCTCCTCTCCTCTTCTTTTAGTTTTTCTGAAGCTTTCTGTATTAGTAGAAGCAAAGAGTAAAGGGAATTGAGAAAATGTTAGAGGTGTTAGACTACACAATAAAACTTCAATATTAAAGTAGTTATAAAACATGTAGGTACATGAAAATGTAAATACATGACAGCATGTTACAGTTAATTATCTACAACAAATACAGTTTTTTAAGATAGGAGGAAAATGCTGTATTGGGAAATGCTTGTCATGTTTAATTAATGTGTGGCACACAGAATGACACTTTACTTCACAACAGCACAGCACGACACTACACTTTGCTTTCATGCAGTTGAGGTATTTTATTTGACTGATGTTTTTTAAAGTGTGATCACATTTTAGATACTCAGTGTTGTATATTATGGGCTTTTTACAATTAGACATTTAGAGATACTGTGGTGTCTTCTTATCCTAACATTCTCAAAATAAAGCAGCTTTTTGTAAAATGTGAAAAGTCATTAAGAAGAGATCAGCAGGGAATAAATAATTAGCAGCATGCAAAAAGTATAAAGCGCAGTGGGAAAGATACTAAAGACAGTAAGCATGAATTTAACCAGAATACCCCTCACTATGAAGAATAGCATAGTGATGCAGCAAACACAGCAGGATTTAATGTACACAACCTAATCACCAGAAAAAAAAGTGTTGGCATTGTACGTTTCTGCAAACCACAGATATGTTAAATTTGTACATTGTTTTGTGGTGTATACATTGAAACATTGCGTTTCATCAATGCTGTGGTCTATGTGTGGTTAGGTTTAGGCCCAAAAACACTTGTTTATTTGGTTAGGAAAAGTTGTTTAAGGCTTTGGTTCAAAATACCTGTTTCTGTCGCACTATCTGCAGGAAACACAGTTATGTCACGATAAGAAACAACTGTTTTTTGTGCAATATCCCCAATGGAAAAACAGCAATGGGTCGCTAAAAAAACCAATCAGATTTGGTGCCTAAAAAGCTGCTGGAAAATGGCAACAGGTCGCTAGAAACACCCAGGTTTGGTGCCCCCCCCAAAAAAACCCATCTGTAAAACAACCAGGGATCTCTAAAAACACCCATGTATGGTGTCTAAAAAGCTGCAGGAAAAAAAGTAAGGGGTCAATTAAAAACATTCACTTTTGGCCATTCATGCCATAAAATGTACAAACGTAATGTATTCGTGGTTTGCAGAAATGTACAATGCTATGATTTTCCTCTGGTCACAGGACTGAATGTAACACGGAGTAATCTTGGATTAAAATGCAGGTGACGGGACATAAATCCAAGATCAAAGTAACAATAAAAAGGCAAACATCAAGAGATGAGTTGAACTCTTCAGTAACAATGGGTGATTGTGTAATTTGTACAGGTGATTGACACCTAAAAGGAAGGTCCAAAACTTTAGAAACCTGTCATATTGATTTTTATTGGTTTAGGACAGTTATATCTGATATAGTTACATCAGCCTCCTAATTGCTAGTGCAAATCAGTGGTGAAAAAACAGCATTAGAGCTAACCTCAAACTATTTGATAACTGAATTCAAATAGATTATAAGATTATTTGTTGCTCATCTTTGTCATGTATCATTGTAAAGAGAATATCTTTGTTTTTTACATTTAAAGATGCTATTGTCTGCTCTGCAAATTCATTTTTTTTTTACTATTTTTCATTCATACACTAAAAGATCTATTGATTAATCACTGAAAAAGCAAAAAAATAATCAGTAACTGCAGCTCCAAATAATATTTAAAAACACCCCAATAGTTCTTCAAAAAAAAGTGCAGGAGCTTTTAAGTCTCATTATTATTTCAAGACAATAAAAATATGCAACAGTTTGTATATTTCATTAAAAGTTGACATTTACACAAGCAAAGTACAAACATGCTTAAGGAAGCTGATGCAGAGTGATAAAAGACATTTTACTGAACTGAAAACAAACTCAACTATGAAAAGTCTCCAAAAAAAATCCTGAACCTTCCCTTCACTACAGACAAGGGTCTGATGTAGAGACAAAATGACATGAGACTGAGAGGATCTTTTTTAAATACCTGGTGCTTTGGGGTTAATTCATCTCTTAAGCGTGTGATTAATATTCATCATGACAAAGCACTGGCGAGCAGGTCAAAAGGATCAAACACAATAGAAAGTTAGAAAAAAGGAAAAGGGGAGAAAAGTAAAAAAAATAATATATCTGAGAAGGCAGGTAGCCAAAGTGAAGCCTTCAAATCACAAGTCTGGGTGATTTCAAGAGGAAATAAAGAAGCAAATACTGAATTAAGCAGTTTGAAAATGTGACTGAGGTCAGGGTCAGAGTCAAATGTGCAACTACATGACATGATTTGACTAAATACACAGTGTAGGGGAATGAGAGACATATACTGTAGTGGGGATGTGATGTGCTGAAACACTAGGATGAAACAGTTTGCTTCACCACTGTCCGCTGTCCCATCGCTCTACACAGATCTGGACTTAAGAATCATATGTTTTGAGTGCCAACATTTTGGTTATATTTGATGACAAATTATTTCCCATACATCCATCAGTTAACAGGTGAGAGGGGCATTGTTTGTGTTAGTGGGACTTTTTGACAGAAACCTGCTGCAGCATATCTTGAGAGTTTGTGTGTTATTACCTCTTCATCCTCCAGGCGGCGCTGCGTCTCTGTGATGAACTTAATGTACTGGCTGGTGAGAGTCATCAGCTCACTGTAGCGGGTTCTCAGAGTAACATACTGAAAGGAATGCAATTTATTTACTTGACTTTAAAAACATACCATTTTCTATCAATTTCTCTCACTTATTATACACCATTTTTTATTACTGCTCGGTTGCTAGGGCAACAAATTTGGTCGTAAAAGGGTCTATTGCTGCCTTCAAATGGGGTCCATACGAACGCCCCCCTCTTGTGTTATTCTCCACCTTGTACGTGAACATTTTCAGAAAGCTTTGAGTTCTCACGAGTTGTGATGTTTTCAGAAATGGTGGAGGCCATGGATGTTAAAGGCATATTATGCAGGATTGCCGGTTACTGTTTGCAAACACGATTACCAGCAAAAGTAAAAGCCATCTCCAGATTTGCTCTAGTTTGGCAATTCGCCTCATTATATTTGCATTTTTCATTGCTGTGTCACTTGGATGCCTGCTGCTTACAGTCTGGCATCTGGTCGCTACCTTAGCATAAAGCTCCTACCTCGGCTGAACGCTGTCAATTATGAATCATTCATTTAATTTAGCTCCAACAGACAGCGCATCAGAGAGAGAGAGTGAGTTACTGTACTCGAGGATTATAGCATCAGGCATATCAACTCAACATCACTTTATCCTGTTAAAACAATCCCCAAAACTTGGATTAATTTGAATGAAAAATGATCTGAGGACCCTTACGGACTAAAGTAATATGAATAATTTACAGGGTAATCGAGAAATGGACAAATAATTTGTGGTAGCCAACAACCCGATTTTATACATCCGAAGAACTTCTATAATAAAAAAATGAACTGCTTGGCAACCAGACCAGGTGTCTAATTGAGACAGGCCTTTATTGTCAAAAATGTGTAGCCACACTGGGCTAGTAAGAAGGACTGGGCGTTTAATTTGGACGAGGCTTTTAATTGAAGTTTTACGGTATTGTAGTTTAACTCATACAGAGTTGTTCTTTGTAATTTAACAATATGTCTGAGTAAAATGCTGATATACTCAGTGGCCTCATCTTTTTACTTTGTCATAATGCTTTTGCATTTCCTGCTCACTACCTTGCTAAATCATTAGCCTTGGTGGCCTCTAGACACCAACAATAGCGTCCATGTTGCTGCTGCCTAGCTGCCTGCTCTCACAATGTAACCACTTGAACACCAAGCATATTGTGTACACGACTTCCAGTGCCATTACTATGAGCTCAGGAGTTCCAGTTGAAGGCAGCATATAATGCATTTAGCTCCCTGGATTATTTGTATAATAGTTATGATATAACAGTCATGATAAACAGGTAGCAGTCAGTCAAACTAAACTGGATGTATGAATAATTTTGTTTTTCTATGGTGATGTGTGGTCAACGTACCTCTTGAATGATATTATCAGATGCACACTCCATCTTGGGTTTCTTTAAGGGAGATGCTATGGGATCCTGGAGAGCTTTATAAGTCAAAATCTGGAGCTCATAGTCCTAAAGACGAAGAAAATAATCTTAATTCAAGCCAGAAAAATACATCCCTTTCTTACAATTATTTTAAAAATATAAGTACATACCTTGACTGAATCAATGTAAGCCTTTGCATTTTTCTGGCAATTTTCAACCTTGTCCTTGTTTTTCTCGATCTCATCCAGGAGTTTCTGTAAATGAAAACATTAAATCAGACAGTAATTCACTATTCAGTGTATCTTTTTCCAACAAAATTAAAACCCACAGCTTCTACTCTCATTACTATAACAGACAGTAGGTACTTAAATTCAGTAAAGAAAGATTGTTGTTATGAGAATTCAGCACACTTGTACTTTATCTGTACTATCTGTGTGACCAGCAGAGGGCATAGTGACACCTCTTTACCCCACATAGCGCATTATTTTCTGTTACAATACCTTCTCCTCTTCCAGCTGCTCCTTGAGAGCCTTGCTGTCACTGATGGGCACAGCTTGAATCTTCTCCTGCTTCTGCCTCGCCTCTCCAAGCCAGCGCATGAGCCACTCGTAGTTTCCTTGGTAGGAGTTCATGTTGCGCCCGAGGAGGTCAAGCTCCCTCTCCCTCAGGTCAATCTGAGCAAACACAGCTTGCCAGCGCTCCAGGAGGCTGTTGACCAGCAGACGGTAATGCTCCAAATCGGCGTCGCGCTCACTGTGGATCCTCGCCATCTTGTCGTTGATAGCAGTTGCTCTCTTCAGCTCATCCTGCAGGCGGTTGAACACCACCTGGTCGGCCTCGGCTTCAGCACGCATTGCCTATCAGACAAAAAAAGGTATCACTTTGACGCAGTGCAGGTTTAGAATTAAATCATAATAAAATATCAAACAAAAAAATTATAGATATGAGTGAACATCTCTGTAAAAAGAGGAAATACCTTCAGCTGATTACGGTGTTCCTCCACCTCTTTCTCTTCAGCCGGCACTTTGCTGACATCACGCAGGCGAGTCTCATAATTCTTCAGTGTGTCCTCTGCGTCTTTGGTGTTTCTGATCACAACGTCAATGGTCTTCAGCCTGGAATCAAAAGTTTTACACACAATAAACACAATTGCACAATAACAGCTTGGAATTCATCAGGAAGCGCTCAGAGAGTCGCAAAGGCCTCACTTGTCCAGGTAGACGGAGGAGAGGCCGTAGACGTGGTCCATCTTCCTCAGCGTGATGTCCAGTTCGGAGCGCAACATCGGGGCGGAGCTGGACTGCTGAGGAGACGCCAGAACCTCCTCCGTCTTCTCAGTGATGGAGCTCAAGTCTTTCTTTAAGCCTTCCAGCTCAGACTGGACTTTCTGTCATTGAAAAGGAAGATGTTTCAGTGCTGAGTTTAACTTTATAACTAAGTTTATAAAGCACTGCCAAGTTATCAAACTGTTGAACATAGGAAGGAACACTTTGTTTAATTCGGGTAAATCTCTTTCCTTCCTGACTTTGTTTTATGTTTTAAATCTCATTTTTTTATCCTCATGTCGTTACCATTTGCTCTGCGGTCTTCAGGGCACAGGCTTTGAGCGGCTCCTTGTCCACAGGCTGGCGGAGGCGTGTGACTGTTCGATTTTCACAACCCTCCAGCTTCAGACGGAGATCCTTGATCTTGGTCAGGTAAGTCCTGCACATGGACTCGTCTTGCTCTCCTGGTTGGAATGGAAACAAAAATATTATTCGTTTGTAGAGAACACAAACTTGGGATAAATAAAGCGATGATTAGTCCGAGTCAGGATCTTCTTTAACAGTGACCTTGTACAGAATCATTTGTATTTGAGAGCAGTGTTTTTGACTGACTTCAAAACTTAATACTCAATCTCAAACTACAGGTGCTTTTGTACAATTACTGTCTATGATTTGTTAATACATTTGTCACACTGTACACAATAAATTTACATCTTCATGCTTGATTGGTTTCACATTAATTATCCATCACATTGGTTAATTGATCAGTTAATTGTCATTCGGTGATGAAGACTGGAAATCAGCTGCCATTCAACCCATGCACAGAGACAAGAATGCAACGATGAGTGAAGTTAGGAGGGATACCAAAATCAGTGGGGGTGATGAAGCTGATTGAGTTAATGAATGAAACATGGCAACACAACACACACAGTCCTGTTCAGCCAATCACAAGCTTCTACTGCACATCTGGCACTGTAACCGAAGCACCTTACCTGCTCTGGGTGGCACATAGCCTGTAACGTGAATCCAACAGTCAACTTACACACTGATGACCATGAGTGAGTTTCAACACAAATGTCTGAGAAATTATTCAATGAGAAAATGTTTTGTGCAACTTATATAACAAAATAAATGTGCCGTGCAATCCATATCAGGTCCTTTCAGAGCATGTTGGGGTGATAAGAGAACCCACAGTGGGTCATGGAGTGCAATAACCAAACAGTACACACCTTGTTCTGCAGAGCTGACCATTGTGTTGTAGTGCTGGTTGGCCGTGTTGTAGTTGGACTCAACCTGCATACGGTCCTCTGCTCCGAACATCTGGGAGTCCTGGCTGTCTCTCAAGAAGTCCTGGTAGTGCAGCTCCAGGTTCCTCAGTGCCAGACGGTACTCCTCCACCCTCAGGGTCTTAAACTATGAAGGTGCAATTAGAGACAAGCCAGAAAGATGAATATTAATTTTTACAGAACCACGAGTTTAACACAAGCTGTACCTTTAAAGAATGTGGTAAAATATTTCTCCCTCTGTAGTGAGCACCCGCAGAGTTCAAAGCACATGCTTGCCCAGGCCACTACTCGTACGCAGATGCATACAAAAAGCATACTACTCAGCACACGTCACTTTTTTCTTCTTCTGTTTTTACAAATTTCCGATGTCCCCTAAATGACTCATATATTACTGATAGCAACAGACCAGGAATACTCAACTTGCTTTACCCAGGGGCCACTTTTGCAAAATGACAGGAGGCTAGGGGCCAGTCGCAAAAGCCCAGCATGGGTCAGGTATACATAGGGGTATATCTAGGATGTGAGGACATTCAGGGCTTAGCCCGGACCTCTGTCGTGAGTCCAGGGGATTCTCCCTCTGGCACTTTTTTGATTAACAGGCTCTATTTTGATGCTTTATTGTACCTTGGCACCTTATTTCCAATGCAAGTGAAAAAAAATAATTCCAATTATGAATCAACTGTTTTTCATTGTGAATCAGAAAATGGTTGCAGGGCCACCTGACACCCTGTTGCAGGCCAGATTTGGCTGATGGGCTGCTAGTTGAATATCACTATGATGATAGACAACTGTTGTATCCAGCGACTCTACATGGCAGCCTGAAGCAACAACATGAGGCTACTGCTTCAAAATCAAAGAATATATTTATTAATCAGGGCACTTGCATAAGAATGTAGCACAAGCATAACACAAAATATTTTTTGTATTTATAAATGATTCCCTGTCACAATCAGCAGATGGAGGCGCGTAAAAAACAGCTGCAACGGCATCATGTTAAGTGTGGCACATGCACTACCTAAACACAACAAACGTCCATGGTTCTGAAATACCATCTTGTCGCTGTCTAAACAAGTTGGATTAATATTGTAAATTAGCATCGGGAGCTGAAAGTTTACTAGTTCTGTCATTTGCTGTGTGCATCGGGATAGCTACAACTGATAGGCAGCTGCTAGCATAACTTGTGTATTTCATAACTAGGTTCAACTGTTGCCAGTGCTAAAACAGTTTTTGCTAACAGCTACAGTATTTTGTGAATCCACAGATATTTTCTGAGGTGACTATGATTTGATTGTTTGTGCCTGTTTTTGTATGTATTTGATTTGTTCACTCTTAACTGAAGGAATTAATTGTGCTGTTGTTGCTGTGTAACGTTTTAAATTTAGTAATGTCCATTTTAATTATGTAGCCAATTAGCACAGAATCACTGAATCTAGTCTTCCTGTAGTAATGTTGGTATTATTTTTTGTTGTCTGTTGTGTAAAAAAGATTCTGAATATTTAAAAGTAAAATGAGTAATATTTGGTGGCAGGTTACATTCACGGTTGATAATTAATCTGTCACTGTCTGTGTGTTCATTTTTCCTCTGATAGTATGTCCTGTGTTGTTACCATGGTGATGTTCCAAGTCTTAATGATCTGGATGTCTCTCATCAGGTACTGCCAGGACAGCAAGCTCTTCAGGTCCACAAACATCGTCTGCCACATCGTCTGCAGCCTCTGAAGGTTTCCATCCAGCCTGAGGAAGGTCAAGTGGAGATTAGCACTTAAAGAGACACTGTGTGCACGTCAATTTAGATTTTATGTAATCACGGACACCCCGGGGTGATTCTTAGCTCACCCAGCAACGCTGTTCACAGCGTCCTTATTGGTGGGTGGAACAAGGAAGCAGACAGATGGTACAGACGACTCGTTGCCTTTATCATTCAGCACCCTCCACTTGTACGGCTGTGAGTTGTTCAGGAGAGCGCACTCGTCTCCTCTGTGGACTGTGATCTGGAGGAAGGTGAACATAGGTGTCGGGCTGACTCAAAGAATATTTCTCACTTTAGTAGAGTGAACTAAAGTTGGACAGCACTTTTGAACTCCTTGATATTCTACTCATAATTTGGCACCTATAAATATATTTAACAATATTTAAGAATTGAATGATTTCTGGTTTTATGCATGTAGAAATCATGGGTATTTCCACCAATATTTGACAGAATTAATGAGTTTAGAATAATGATTCCAGGCAGATAAGATGCCTACCTCCATCTGTTTGAAGTCGCAGACAGCCTGGATGGGCTGTTTGCCCTTGATGGCGGTAGCAGGGTTACGTGGTTTCAGTTGGACGATGGTCTTGGCCCTTCTCTTCAGGCCTTCCAGGTGAGTTTTGAGCTCAGTCAGTTGCTCTTTCTCATCCTGTGAAGAACACAAAAATTATTTGTACTCTTCCACAGAACACGTTTGGTACGTAAACAACATGATGGTGAGTAAACCCACAGCTGCATCCTGCAGTAGATCTTCCAGCCGTGTGACTGTGATGGAGCGGTCGCAGGTGTACTTCCTCTTCATTGTGTCTTGCATCTTTTTGATCCTCTCTTCCGCTTCCTTCACATCAGAGAAAAACTAGACAGGGAAGACAGTGGAATGAATTAAGTTGCAGTGAGTTGAGAACTTGTCCTGCATATACAGGCACCAACAGCAGGACAAACAAAAAGAGCGAAACATTTGCTGATGGTCAGGTGAGCAAAGAAGAATAACTGCTTTGGTGAAGTTAACTCTTCATGGATTAACATGTACAGAGCACAGAGTGAAGGTTTGTAAATATACCTGGTAGTAGGCAGTGTTTTCTTTCAGGTGGGTTTCGATGCAGCAGCACAGCTGGAGGATCCAACTCCACTGAGTCTGCAGCGCTGCAGTGAAGGCCTGAGGTGGGAGTGAGGAAAAAAAGGTGTTTTGATGAAAAGGACAAACACTCTGATTTTAGCCTGGGAACCAGACAAATCTGTGAGCTCATCCTTTATTTGCTCTGGCAGATGCGTCTGGTTCCCCTCCCACTCAAACAGATTTCAAGCTGACATGCCTCGCTAAGGGCTAATCAAAACCATTTATCTAATATGTGGCAGGTTTGATATGATGACTGACACAAAATACATGATGCTGCCATTTTGTGGCTCACACATTCTGGTGCCAAGGGACACTACTGCCACCATAAACCTAGCTTACTAAAGAGAAGCCCCATTGAGGAATTTTTAGAAACAACCAAGATGGCTGCAGCTGATGAGGAACTTTGTGTCGAAGTACTTTTTTCAAATTCTGATGGCAAAAACTGCGACATTCATTCACAGACATATTGATGCTACACCATCACAGCTCATCTCTACACGCTGTAGTCTCTTTACATCTGTCCATCACTCAGCGCTACGGCACATTTCGTCACTCTGATTGGTTGTAAGTCTATCCAATTGATGTCTACAACCTGATATGGTGTTTACAGACTGTAGTAGTCAATCATACCTCTACAGTCTTCCTGGCTGGGTGTCCGTCCCTCAGCAGTTTGTCTCCTGTGGCCTGGACAGTGTTCATCTTCTTCTCCCTGAGCTCCAAATCTCTCATCAAACCCTGCTCAGACACAATGACAACAATCACACCACTATCATCATCACTAAAAAGCACTGTAGGTAAACACTAAAACAACATCGCACTGTTACTCTACCGAGTAGTTGTCCTTCTTGGCTGCCATGTTGGTGTTTCGTTCACTCCAGTCATAGTTGACCTCCTCTTCCTCTTTCTCGTTCAGCCACATCAGCTCTTTGGTGGCTGCCACGACGAAGGCGTGAAGCTGGTCCAGGTAGTGCAGACGGGCCTTAGAGGCATTCTGCAAGCAGAGCAGATGACAAAAATGTTATGATGCCATTTGACCTATTCAGAAGAAACTGGAGGGGGAGAGACAGCTGCAGAGTGACATCGTGGTTAATTTTCATGTTGTTTTTCACTGTTTCGGCTTCACTGAACCTCCATCAGAGTGCTGGAAGATTGGTGTTGAAATAGCTCAGTCTCGACTCGGTGCCTCAGTTGAAAAATTAAGGTCTTTATCCAGGATTTCTGCCGGTTTGCTTTTTTAATTTCAGTGTCTTTTTGTAACTTACCAGGAGCTTGCCGTACAGCAGCTCCAGTTTTCCCAGATACTCCCGGTAGGCAGCTTTACTGGCAGGTGAGACCTGACTCTGGAGCAGAGGGAGGCAAACAATACAAACAGGTCAGTCAGAAAACAATCCATGGTAATAAATGAAACACTGTTTTGTCTGCTCTAAAGAAATCCCTTCATTCTAATACTGATATATTATTATTTGAGCTGTATTTAATTAGGTTCCTCAGAATCTTTTGAAGTGGGGTTGCTTGATCCAACAGTGACATCACTGCTTTTGCCATCAGACAGCGATTTCCAACAAGAAACAGGAGCCGTTATATTGCTCTCTTCAAAGCCAGATTCCATTGAGAAGAACAGTGGTTTATGATAGCTGAACACAGAAGCTGCTGGTCTACCACTACCTCAATCCGTAAGTTTGTTTGTGTTACTGTGTGACTCTAGCAATTCAAAGGGTTAGTTTTGATTCACTAGAGTCACACAATAACACAAATAAACTAACCGATTGAAGAAGTGGTAGACCAGCAGCTCCTGTGTTCAGTGAGCCAAAATTATTGTTTTTGTCAATGGAGTCTGGTGACTTTGAGGAAAGCATAGATGAGAAACTGAAGCTGTTAATGACTTCAGTTCCCTGTTGGCAGGGTAAAAAATTGAATATATTCTCATAGCGTACACTTAAACTGATATAGATTTTTTTAAGGTGGTCTGTTTTTTAGATGGCTAAAATATGTTTTGCTGCTGCCCGCCGTCCACAGCAGTACTTTGCTTACCATGTCGGACTCTAGCCTGGGTCTTCGAACTGGGGGCGACTGCCAACCCACATCTACTGTATGTAAATGTCTGACTATAGACAAATTGTAAATGTCTTAAAATGCTTGTGAAACACACTGTGGGTGACCATGCTCCACCCAGTAACCTATGTTTCCTTGCAAGATAAAACATCCCTCTGCTCTAGCTGAAATATCTCCTAATGCTTCATGTCAGCTGTTTGTACCTCATCGGCCTTTGCCCTTTCGATCTTTGAGCGGAACTCCTCCACAGACTGGTGAAGGCCACGGTGGCTGCCCAGCTGAGACTCCACAGTGGGCAGGTCGGAACCCCACTCCCCATCGTCCACCCGGCGCTGGTTCTCCTCCACCCAGCCCAGCAGATCTTGGATGTAGCGCATTGTGACTTCATCCAGCTCGGGCCGCACCCTCATGGGGGCCTGCTGCAGGACCTGGGCGGTGTGGATCTGAGTCATGGGGATCTGTGTGGCGGTCACACCGGACTTGAGGCGGAGGTTGTACTCGCTGCGGAGGTTGACCAGCCTCTCGTGGAGACGATACACTCTAGAACCAGATTACAGAACGTCATGTCATGTTGTGTTGACATAATTAGTTGATTAAAGGAATACTTCATCCCTAGAAAATGATCATTTGTATATTACTCACTCTCCCCATGTTACCATCAATATGTAAAGACAACTTTCACATGCCTCCACGGTGAACAACAAATCCAGAAACTGAGAAAATTCTAATAATTCATAATAATAATGAGTTTTTGATCATTTAAGTTTGCCTGCGTTAAATAATAATAGATTATTATCTTTGAGTTTTAGACTGCTGGTCAAAACAATTGTTTAAATAATTAATCAATCAATAAAGAAAGATTATTAGATCAGTTGATAATGAAAATAATCATCAGTTGTCGCCCTAAGGTCAAAGGTTGGTGAGTTTTTTTTTCCACCTGCGATACATCTGCTCAGCTTGAAGGTGGCGTCCATCTTTAAGCAGCTGAACATCATTGAAGAGGAAGCGGATCATTCCTTCTGCTTTTTCCAGATCTGCCTCCATCTCTGCTGAGTGCTGAGCAGGTTTCCCTGAACTCAGCATCCTCACGTCCTGCAGCACACACACACACACACACAGATGTTATAGAATGTGCCTATAGCGATACCTCGTGAAATAGCATCAGTTTGGTCTGTTACAAATGTTTGTGTCTCACCGTCTGCAGCAGAGTCTCCACCTGGTTGAGCTGCTCCTCACACACCCCTGACTCCATCTGGACCTTACTGACGATCCTCTGAAGCCGCTCCAGCCTGTAGAGGGAGAGAGTGGAGGTCAAAGGTCAAAATGCACTTGAGACACGGTAGACTACATGACAGGCAGCTACTTTTTGCTTTGTCTGATGTGATTAACTAAAGTAAAACCTCTTGACAAAGTAAAACTAGTAGACTGATAAGTTAAATGAAAAAAATGAAAGCACTCACTCCGTCTTCTGGCGGAATAAATACTTTAACTCGTATCCCTGATGCATGAAAGCCATGATGAATCTCTATCTGTCCACTGAAGTAGAGAAGATATTTTTTAAAACTCTCCACAACTTTCTAGAGTCGTGGAAGAAACAAAACCAAAAGCTACGCCCTAACAACCCTGTGATTAAATAAACAGTTTGTGACTGACTATCAGAAGATCATATTGTTGTTGCTGTGGCGATGGCACCACTGTCATGTGTTTGCCCTGATACGACTTTTACTTCCCGCTCCACAAAGCCAACCCAGTTCCATTTTATTGCCAAAGTGGACTTCATCATTAGGAAGTGAGTCATCCTCGTGGTCAAACAGTAACCAGTTGTCTGATGATTCATTCTTGATCTTTATTTCTTAATGTCTTGTGTTAGTTTGCTCTGGCAACAGAGCATGTGACGAATTTAGATCGTGGCCTACTTACCGCTCGAATTCTGTCCTGAGGAGGCGCTCTCTCTCCAGTATGGCAACGTGCAAACGACCCCATTCCTTCTCAACATCGAAGGGATGGTATCCTGGCGGCACTTTGACGTGACCCGCTTGAACTGCACCCTGCAAAATAAGAAGTCGATTAGGGCTGCAGCTAGCAATTATTTTCATTATCATTTAGTCTCCCAAATATATGTTATATTTGTATTGTTTTAATGTGTGTAAATGAATTGTCTATGTGTATTTCAGTTTGCATGCTGGCTTGCAATCATTTTGTCTACAAAATATCAGCACAAAAAAAGTAAAAATAACAATTTCTCAAATGCCAGGTTAACACTTTCAGATGTGTTGTTTTGTCTGACCCTGGGGGGGGGCAAACTTTTTTTTAATCAGGGCCATATTAGATAATGTTAAAAACAACTGCAGGCCAGCTGCTTCTCTCATCATATAGCTTGTTTATTGTGGACATGTCCGCTATCTAGCAGGAAATGTTTGCTGCTATGTAACCGTTTGTTCGCTTGTTTACCGTCCTTTTGTGAAAACACATTTGTTCTGCCTGTATAGTTCCTAGGTGATGCATGTCTACAAACTGTATGATAGCCCTGCCATCGTGGGGTAAAAGGCAAAAATGCAAAGTGAAGTTGCTTAATTAACCAGTACTGTGTGTTGGGCCACATAGTATATTTTGAAAGACAAACAGCTCATGGGCCACAATTGGCCTCTGGGCTGGACTAGAAACTGTTACCATGAAATTTTGACTTTTTTTTCTTAAAAATGACTTATCAAAACAGATGCAGTATTCAAATGATTGTTTCAGCTCTAAACTGGAGTTTGACATATCTGTTACAACTCTCTCGAATGATACATATCTCTGGTGACACATCACCAGAATCACTTTCACCTTTAAAGAGACGCTTTTGGGGGTTGGCCTCTTAAAATGAAAACAAAAAACAAACTATTTCTGAACCTCTTTAAAAAGTTGTCAGGTATATTTCACATTATTTAAAAGCCAGAGAGTTCTGAAGACAACAAGACATGACATCATTAAGGTTTCAAGATAAAATGACTAGACTTTAATCTGCTGATGAATATTGCATGTTTTTATTTCTATTTTCAGACCAAAAAAAATTCTAAATTCTAATTCATGCTGTGTCCATTAAGGTTTCACAAAGGGCTACTGCCCCACAGGCATTAGTAGTTGGTGGTTAAAAGTGAATGCTCAGGTTTAAAACTACAATTTGTCTCTGTTATATTCATACAAAGACATATTGATTACTTTAAGTTTTGCACATGTTACAAACATGGCTGTACAGCACAAAAACACCCCTCAAATCCTTCTCCTGACAGCTGTCTCTAATGACTGACCGTGTGTAGATTTATTGGAGCTGCTCACCTCAAACGATTTAAAGATGTGTTTGGAGCGGTTCTTGTCCGCCTCTTTCGCAGGCAGCTCTGTTTCCTTGAACTTCAGAAACTGGCGCCAAAGAACCTGCAGAACAGTGAAAGGGGTGATTAAATGTATCATCACCTTCGACATCATTGTTATTCAGACCTTTTTATTTCTAAGTTATGGCCCAGAACCACTCACCTCGATCTCCTCGTAGCTGGTGGGGAACTTCCTCTCCTCAAAGACCAGGATGTGGTGTCTAATCCACTGCAGCAGCATGGTGACCAGCTCATAATACTCCTGCCAACGCAGCTCCAGCTCCTGAGGCACAGAGACACACACACACAGGGTCAGGTTTAATTAGTACAGCAAAAAGTTTTCTTATAAAGTTTTTTTAAATCTCCAAAGCTGCTGATACTTTGACATTAAGTCATGAGACTCTTCCTTTCTACATTTTTTTTTATTTTGAAACTGGATTACAAATTGAATTTTATATCCTCTTCAGCTTTGTAAATCTCTTATAGCCTTACTTTTATTTCCGATGGACTTTAATCATGCTTTATGGTTTCATGGTGATAATCTTAACACTAAATGGGATTTCCATGCTCATTTTCAGGTTCTTTTATGTATTTTGGGTTTCTACTGGGGCATGTTTACAGGCTTTCATTTTCAAAAACACTTCGTTGATCCTTGTACTGTCTGTGTTGGAACACCTGTATTCACTCCCTGTCTGAGACGCTCTGTTTTAGCAGTCTGTCTCTTTAAGCACCCAAAAAAGCCCAGCCTGTCCTCAATGGTCAGTGTTTCCACTTCTGCTGTAGCTCTGTGCACTGTCATTGGAGCTGGGGTATGACTGTATCGGAGAATAACAGCACTTTGTACCATGAAAAATCACCAGTAAAAGCTTCTTAACACAAACGGACATGTTCCAGCAGGAGTATGATCTGAAATCTGGAAGATATCAACAATATGTCAAGAATGACTCCATGTTTCCCTGACGTTAGCAGTAGCTACATGTAGCAGTGTAGGCTAAGTGATGTAAACACTTGCAGTAGTGTGCCTGGAGCAGATGACCTTATCAAGAAATCCATCATACCTCCAGTATTCAGAACAATCTGCTGCCTGAGGTTTTTGTTCACAGGAATTACTGCGGATATCTTTATAGTGATTTGGAGGAAAGATGAACTGATGATGAGGAAGAGGAGGAGGACTCACATTTGCTTTAACACCATCTTGAACATCTGGTACTCTGGGCATGGCATCGTACAGAGAGGAGACATATGTGATGATGGATTTCTCATCTGGGTGGGGCACGTCCACATCTGCAGAGGGAGGAGAAAAAGATTTTTGAGGAAAATGATGTTACTTTACTAACTGTAATGGTGTGAAATTCACAAAAAGAATGCACAAAAGCTCAGATATTCAGAGTAAACTGTTCAGGGTGCTGAATATGTGACGTGTCTCACCCTCGGGGTCCAGAAGTCTGGTGACGCCCAGGTCTCGCTCTGCCACGCTGAAGGCCTGCTCCAGATTCTCCTGGTTGGACTGTCGGTACACCTGATTAATGTCGATCAGAGTGGGCCTGCGGAGAGCAACCAGCCAGAGAGAACATGGAGTGGAAATGGGTCATTGCGTTGTTATTACTGTTAGTTAAGACTTTCCTTAAATCATGTGTGACGGCTGAAAATGTCAGAGAGAAAGATCCTCTTTAATTAACTCTCAACATTACCCTTACTTTTATGTTTTTGCAGTTTCTTTCAATTTTTCACCTGACAGGCATAATTCCATGACAGCTGCCAGGTAAATTTCATAAACATTTCATATTTTACATTGCTGGAGGCAGTTTGATCTTGAGTAGTATGTGTCTTTCCTGATACCAGAGAGGGCAAGCAATAACAGGAGTCCTCACTGCCAGAGAGGCTTAAAATTCCTCCATCATTTTATACACAAAGCAGACAGACATATCGCCTAAAGTGCACTTTGCCAAGAAGATAACTGTGGTCTGATAACATGTAGGGACAAGCTCAGAGCATAAAGGATAAAAGTGCATCTCATTTCCACAAATACCAAAAAAAAAAAAGAGATAACATTGAGGAGTAAATTCTGCACGTTCAAGCTTTTCAAAACACCAAAGGTATTCATACACTTGCACAACTTTCTGGATGTAGTACTCTTTGGGTGCATGCGATGGTTCTTCCTCCACAAAGCAGGCTTGTCTGTAAGACAGTCTGTCCCTACTCAGGTGGATGATGGGAGGATCCAATCCGTGCTCCTCGCTCTGGGATCCTCGACTGGAGCGACCCCCGGGGCTGGTGGAGCCTCGGCCCGAGTCGAAAGAGTTCTCCGTGGGGAGGTCCTCACACAGCATGACCACCCGGTCCTCCAGGTCGCTGACTGAGCCCACTGTGCTGCTGGAGGCACTGCGCAGACGCCTCTTTGAAGAGTGAAACTTCCTCTTTAAGTTTAACATTGTAGCAACTGTCAAGTTCACTGCAATAACGGTTTCCAACTGGGTGAGGTCGAAAATTCAGCTTTTATTTAGCAAAAAGTTGTTAAAAAATATCACTGATTTAATCCTGGTTGAAGTCCACTAATAATTCCTGATTATATCCATTTCTCTTCTTATTTTGAGGTCAGACTTCTGTTGCAGCTGGGACTCCTCGCTGCAGCTATTAAATCTCTGCACATCCTGTTCTTCCTCCGCCGAGAAGGTATCTATGGCAGAGCGGTTCGCGTACCTGTGTTTTGCTACAACCTGCTGCGCCTCCAGTGAGCACACCTCCAGGGCAACCTTTTCTCAAATGAGTATGATACACCCAGACTGTCAAAGATATCGCTCTCTCTTTTCACACCGAATGATGCCAGCTTGGGTTGTACATGTTATTTTTGTGTCTTGTGGTGAGCCATCCTGCAGGGCTTGTTTGCCTTTGCAAGCACACACACTTAAAGTGGTGCTCCACCCAAAATTGATGGTTTGAGAATAAAACGGTTGCCTGCTGCAGGCTTGACAGGTGGTTGTTTCAGTTTGTAGTTTTTTTGCTGAAAAGGAGCTGCGGTCAGCTAAAATTCATAAACGTTAGAATGTATCTTTATGATAAATGACACGTTTTTACTGCAGGAAAATGTTTTAAAGAAGCTATACAAACTTTTCAAACTTTAGTTCTTTCGCTGTTGATTTGTACACCTCAGTATTTTCACACAGTCATATATTTTTTTCGAATATGGCTGAATAAACTGCTTCTGTCAAAACTGCCCATGTTACCTTATCAGGTCAGAAACCATTTGAGTGAAACTTAATTCACAGAATGTAATGAATGAAGGAGCTGCAGAGTTAAAGTTTGAGTTAACAATTCATCTTGATGTGTGATTGACAATAACTGATCCACATTTTGTCCTGACAAGTCAGGTGTGCTGCTGTAAAACTCAAATATAAATTTGGCATTCCTGCCTCTGAACCAAATGCCATAAATAATAAAAGACACTGTGACATGTGATATGAAAACGTCACAGAGAAGACCTTTAACCTGTTAAACTGTGTGTAAAATTCATGTCCTACGGTGTTATAAAAGATCCCAAGTCCAGGCAAGCTTTCCCAGCCAGGATTTTTTTGTGCATGGTTTGAAAAAAGCTTCAGTGCAACAAGTCTCCATGACATCTTTAGTACATTATTACTGCTGTTCATTGCATCAGATCTATGTTACATTCTATGACTCGTCTTTCTTGCCCTTTTACTTTTAGCTTACCATTTTTATCCAAGACAGGGTTCCCACGAACCCATAAAAAGTCTTAAAAAGGTACTGAATTCAGTTATCTAAAAAGTAGGCCTTATTTGGTATTAAAATATCTTAAATCAATCTTATAGAGGTCTTTAACATCATAGCATTGCTGTCACTCAGACAGGACAGTGGAAACATCAAGACTCATGTTTTGTTTGTGGCTGGGATGCTCAGAGCAGAAGATCCCCTGCCTGTTAGCTAACTGCCACTGCACCCTGGACCACGTGGGGGACTACAAAGTCAATAAAAATTGGGTATTTAAGCAAGATTTAATTTTAAATTTTAAAAATCAAACTTAAATTCCATTCCAAGAGGCATTACAAAGGTCTTAAATACAACTTGTCTTAAGCTGTAGGAACCCTAGAAGACACCTTAAAGTAAAGTACATATGTTTTAATACTACAGTATATGCTTTGACTTGAACCCCTGAACCTTGTCATCTTAGTATTCTAACCTTAATCTACTGAGGATCAGTGTCTCACCTGTGTTTGTGTATGATGGCGTTGAAGAGCTTGCCATCCCTCCAGCTGGTGGTGAAGTTGTCGCAGCGCAGGCCCTGGTATCCCTCTACCATCCTCTGAGACCAGAGCAGCAACTTCTCTTTGGCTGTCATGTCGTCCGACTGGCCATTCACCTGAATGTCGGAGATCTGATGTGGGGAGACGATGCAACTGGTTAATGACAGTAAACTAACTAGCTAAAAAAAAGAGCCCTGAGCACTTGCACTGTGGCTTTTATAGTTGCCTTTTGGGCAGGGTTGCAATAACAATTTTTGATGATATCTAGCAAGTCACACGCAAAAATCGATGTGTGATAGCTGAAATTACAGCCATTGATCCTGTGCAATATAGCTCTGCACTGCCTGTGTATGAGACAGTGCCTCCTCCTTATTCGAGGTGACGGTTTGTGCATGTTTGTGTGTGAGGTGAACCGATAGTGTACAAATATTCTCTCATTTCATCTAAACTGTGTTCAGACTCTTGAAAAGCTGTCACACTAAGCGACCCACAATCAAAGCAGCATCTTTCTTAATCATTATATCTAACGCCTCCATAAACAGTGTTATACTTATTTAAAGGTTTTGATGGTAAAATGACCTTTCTGTTCTGTAATATTCCTGTATTGAATATAATTGAAGTGTTGGTTGAAGGGCAGGAAAACTTTTCCCAGTTTGCCTGCTGATTTCTTCCAGACTTGAAATGAGTCACATTTCAAACATCAAACAACAACCACCAATTTTACTTGGAGGGCAAATCAAACAACTCACTGTTTTGGAGAGAAACACAAAGGCTTTATGATTATACGCCAGCAAAACAGAAATCATAAGAGGGAAAGCGTCTATGAGTCACTGATCTTACAAAGTTACACTGTACGTTTCAAACTCAATTTCTCAATAAATACTCTGGCAGCTGTAAATGAATGTTGGACTGTGTACCAGAACCTCCACAGGCAAATTCCTCTTTTTTAAGGAGCTGCAAGGCTCAGCTATGAGTCACAGGAACTCACTACTGAAAAACTCCCTCAGTAATAAATCTTTTTTTGCATTTAAGATGAGAGACTACAAAATAAACCACAGATTTAATCAATCCCGATGTCCTTCAAGGTAACTGTGTTGTCACAGAGGGACTTAACAGGATTTTTACATTTTGATTTGCAGGCAGTTGACTCACTGTGTCTATTATGCATTAATCCATCACCCAGTAGTTGCTGTCTGTGCCATATCTATAATCAGATACACAAATGGTACTTATGAAAAATCTTTGGTGTTTGTTTGGTCTGCTTGAGGTACCACATGTGCAGGACTCTCTACAAAATATGGCACACATTGTAAAAAGCTGCAACAGTCACTGGAAACCTTTTGAAAATTAACTGTATGTCTTTCTTTTACTTGACTTGGGCTCCAATCAGTTTGAAAGAAATGTTTGCAACCTGTATCAAATATATGGTGTCTGTGTATCACTACTTAGTGATTTTTACTAAAAGAAATGAGAAGTAATGTAAATCTGAATCTGAATGAATGAATTGTGCATTAAATCTATAGTTAGTAACTTATTACAAGTTTTTGTCATACGTAATAAAAATGTCAATACATCCTGACAGCCAAGTTGCCAGAAAAAAATGTTTATATTGCACGTTTCTGCAAGCCATAAATGTGTTACATTTACAGTTACAAACGTGGGTGTTTTGTAGCAACCCATCCTGCTTAGCAGTGGGGATAAAAAGCAGCTGTTTTTTACCAAGACATCTCTGCCTTTCCTGCCGGGATAGTACCCCTAAAATCAGGTATGTAACGTCAAAACATGATCATCTGCTTACCATAACCATGTGGTTTTTTTTCTCCTACACCTAACCACATGTTAGGCACATCCTTGCTGAAATGTAATGCTTTATGATCTGCTATATAATAACGTGCAAATGTAACATACCCGTGGTTTGCAGAAACCTTCAACGCCAACATTTTTTTTCTGGCGATCGGGTTGTTAAAAAAATCATGTCCCTCCTCATAGTGCTCCTGATGGCATTTGCAAGAATCCACCATAGCTGAACAGAAACAGCCAATCACAGCCAAGGAGTCTCTAACACAGCTGTCAATAATGTGAACTGCAGTCAAACTGTCAAACGCTGATCAAATATGAATCAAGACTCTGTTACTGCATTGCCTATTTCTCACCTCAAATGTTTTCAGAGACATATGTCAGTGTACTGTTTAGCTGTAAAATGAGAAAGTCTGCTCCAGCCAGTTGGCTGTGCTTCGTTTATTGCAAATGCGATTAGAAGCACTAGGAGGAGGCAGAGGAACGTGATTTTTGGACACATTATCTGCCCAATGTTTGACTGTCAGGAAAAAGTGACAGTTTCTACAAATATGTCAAAAAGATTTTTTTTTTTATAAAAGTAACCAACTGTAGCTTTAAGTGAAGGTTGCACTTCCAGTCCTGATAAATGTCACGGTCTCTTACTGGAACAGAGCGGTTTTATTACCACAATATACTATTTTCAGTGTTTTTAGGTATGCTGATGAGTCATAGCAGAACTAACAATTTCACTTACAGGCTCTTTTTTCTGCAGGAAAGGGTGGAGGAGGGAAAAAAGAAGGCATCTCTTCCTTCTGCTATTTTCCCTTCAGAAGGGAAACCCCGGTGCTACAGTGTGGACGTGGGCACAACGTGACTCAGAAACCGAATGGAAACTGGACCTCCGCCCCTGCAGCCCCTTTTTTAAAAGTGTTGAGAGAATCCCGACTCCCTCTCTGTCACGAAACAGGCCTGTTATTCATACTGGTCACCTGTGTATTAGTCAACTGTGACCTGCACCTGGGGGGCTCAGAGGAAATTCACCATTGTTTGTGATGATGAGCATGTGCCAAGACAAAGAGATTATGGGTTTGTTTTGAAGAAAATAAGAGCTTTTGTTTTATGACTTGAGGATGCTTGAGGGAATAGTTAATTTTTATAACATTTACAAATGATTGTTTCTCTTCTTTCCACTGCAGTTTTTCGAGTCTTGAGCTTTCACGCCCACGTCTCCTTCGTGCTTTCTCATGGGAATCACTGAGTCACACGGGATAGGGAAAAGAATCCCACATCCACATCCCGACATAACCATCACACCCATTATAGCATCAAAGAATCTCCATGTATTCCCACTGTTATTTTTCCAAAATCTACCAAACCATCTGCTAAATGAATATCCAAACACGCCTCCTCCTAATCAGGAACACATCTGCCCACTGACAAACGCTTTCCTCTAATGTGGTTTTTGCCTCCATAGGTGGTGTAAGCAATCTTATAATGTTTATATTTGTTTGAATAAAACTGATACATTTTGATCTAACGGCACCCAAAAGAGCTGCACAGAACTACAGAAAAGAGTGAAAAAGGCTGATAGCTTGACCGATGTGTGAACATCCCTCTTTAAATATGAATGAATAGCTTTTTTCAGTGTTTAGTCTTTGTGCACTCAAGGACAGGACAGGGGATGGTAGTTGTGTATAAGAGCCTAAGCACTGCCAAATGTCCAATAAAGCCCATTTGGAAATGATTGGCTGTTGGACTCCACTGTACTTGAACTGCTGTGTCAACACCAGGATAAACTCAGGCTGATGATTGAGCCCCAAAGAGGGAACGGCACTCTGATTTTCCTTACCGTGCTGTGGAAGCAAACTAATCGCGATGTAATGAAAGTAAGCTGTATAAAATGCATGTTACTCATACAATGGAAGAATTTGATCTTATGCAGTTCAGTGCCAGTGTGCAGTTTAAAAGATAAATACCACATGTAGTTCAGGAAATGTGAGTCAGCTGTTCCAAGCAGGGCTCACTTTAAATACATGCAAAATGCAAGTAAATGCAATTCAGATAATGGACGACTGAGTTTTTGTGTCCAATATTTTTCGTCCCTGCTTAACTTAACTGCTGTAATTATAGCAATTTATAGCAAAGTTAGCCATTAAAAGTGTCTGACCAGACACTTACCTGGAAGTGAAGGATGATGGTCCATATCAGCCCCAGGGTCAGCTTGGGGTTTCCATCTGCAATGTCATCATTCCTGATGTTGACCAGTTTGACCTGAAAGGTGCACAGATACCATTAAAATGTAATGGTTAGTTTTAGGGTGTTTTTGCAATGTGAAGAGTTGACACAAAGAAACAAAACTCATATATAAAAGTGTACTCAATAGAGTGCAGATCTCAGCTAGACAGTTGCCCGGGCTGATCGCAGTTACTCCAGACAGTTCTTGTAATTTTAGCAGATATGCCGCAGTGTGTCTCACAAGGTTCCAGAAGCTATGAAAAAATACATGCATACATAATACACATACATAATACATGCATGCATACAACTTGTCTATTTCTGAGAAAGCCGCAGTGCGTTGCACAGAGCAGATTAAGTTTTCAAGTTACAATAAAAATATGAGGATGAACATATTTTCAATAACTAAAATACGGGCAAATTTTTTTGATCCATGTCATAAAAACAGGATTTTTAACAATATTAACTTTGTAGGCTATTGCACAACAAAGTAGGAAATAGCAACAATTAATACAACTAAAACAGACACAAAGAAATAAAGAAATTTAATTACATAGCCGACTTGCTTACTAATGGTAGACATACAAATATCAAGAAAAACTCACTAAATCAATTTGCAAGTCTACAAAAACAAGCAGGTAAAATGCCCTGCTTCTGAAAAGCTCCCAGTGTGTATGACGCTATGCGGTGGATGGAACAAAACTGGATCGCATCTGAGCCCTAAGTCATTTTCCCCCTTGGCTCCCTTACAGTCAGATTTCAGAGAAGCTAACAAACACGTAGCTTAATTCCTCTTGTAACATGCTTAACTTTGGTGAATTGTAACATATCAGGTATGGCATTAATCTGCAAAGGCTAATGTTCAAATGAGACCAAACTTTTCTATCAATGTCCATTCTGAGCCATGATGAAGGCCATAACTTGGCCTGTAACAGACGGCAAGGCTTGTTGTTTTTTGCAAATACAATTTACGGAAAAATTGCAGCCGCTATTGCACACGTAAGTAGAAGTGAGGAGTGAGCAGTCAATGGCGGGATAAAACAGTTAATTTAACAGGTTTTTCCAACAATTGTGAGTCACTGCAACCACAACAGATCCTTGAGCATACAGTCATACATGTGCACACAAAATATTAGGCTGAAAGGTCCAGTAGTTTGTGAGATGAGCAGCAGACAGATACACACATGCACACACACTCTGAAACACAACCAGAAGCGTGATCCCCTCCAGGCTTATGTCTGGCAGAAATAACACAAAGGAAGACAGAATAATCTCAATGCTCCTTTGTTGTAAATGTGTATTAAAATATCTTACCTGTCTGTGTTTGAGAAAGTCCAGGGCAATCTGTACATTCTGCAGCTTGTGGAAGCGCATTCGGCCTTTCTCCCGCGGCTGCAAGAGACGAGAGGACACCAGACATCAGTAGGAGGGAACACATTAAGGTCTGAATGATCAACAAACAGCAAGGCCCCATGACTGAGGGACGGGTGTTTTCATTGTCCAGCAACACCCTTTGTGCTTAAAACAAAGATCTATTCTACTTTACAAAAATCATTACAGTCATGGTCTTAACTTAAAATCAAAATGCAGCAGATTTGAAGTGTGACTCAAATTCTGCGTGATTGTGATCAAAGCGTTTGGCCAGACCTTTGACCAGATCTGACCCTACATGACCCTGAAATGCATTAACAAACCAGCCAGGATGTCTGCAGGTGAGAGCATGATAATGAATGACACATGATCTCAGTGATTCCCACAATCGTCAGTAACAATCCTCATTTTCTCTGAGACCTACAATCAACTTCTCTTCTTCTGAAACACCTTTTACATCTTATGCTGTCTAAGATTTTAACTGTAATGCAGTCCAATCAAGCAGAAACCATAAACATATGACTTGTAAACCTGCACAGTGCAGAGTAACTCCAAGTGTGATGGCCATGACATGCATCAGTGCTTCACATTTTAAGCTTGAAGCTGGTAAGAAGCTTTGTTGCAGAATTAGTCAGCACATCAGCTTGCAGTGATGAAACTTTGGCCTTTGCTTTGAACATCGTGAGGGAACCCAATACTTTAACTCTGACAACTCAATTCAACAATTTTAAAGGACCATGCTGGTGGTTTGTATGTGTAACTACAACTTATGTAGACTATCAGAGCATAAAATACCTTAAGATGATTTTATATTTTCTATGACTCCATCTGTGTCTATTCAATAAATTTCAGTTTGGTATTGAACTAGCACAGACAAGAAAATAATAAATATTATCATTAAATAATTATTTTTGACCAATGTTTTTGGTTAAGCACTTAGTGACCTTGCTCTGTGAAAGGTGTGATTCAAATACATGTTACTTACTTACAACAAAATGTACAGGTACAATATATACTTTTTAAGGTAAATTTAAACTGCTACATTTAGCTGCCCCTGCAGTGTTTCCTATACATTTATTTAAATGAGACAAGTTAGCTAGCTCATGCACCTCTAAACCCCCATCTCACTCTGCGCTGCTAGGAGACAATTTGCCAGTAGGAGAGCGGGCAGAGACTCCAGAGACAGACCTTTAGAAGTGGCTGCAGCAACTCGAATTCGGCCAGTGCAAACCCCAGTGCCAGGGTTCACTGTGGGCTGAGCCTAATCTGTGTAATGGCAGCAACAGAAAGTTTGCTGAGCTGGCGGGGAGTTCACGCTGGGCTGGCTGAATTAAAGTTGTTATTCGAGCAGTATAAAGTCCATCCTCGGACTGTCTGCCATTTTCTGCTTTCTCGCTTTAGCTTTGTTTTTCTTTAAACTGATATGACATCACGGTTACTCATAGATTATCACAATAAAACGACATCTTTATTTCTGCATTTAAATTACACTAATTCAGGCATTAAAAAAATCTTTGAAAAAAAAAATCGCAATACTAAAGTGAATGGATTTTTTCCCACCCCTACTAGCTCACTGATATAATGGAAGAGGACGATGTTGACACAGAGAGGGGACAATACAGGGAGTGTGATTGTCATCATGCACAACCCAGCAGCCACCTGGGGTGTTGACACATGCCACGCCCGACGCCCACAGTCCAGGCGCCACTCACCAACCGCACGTTCCTCACAACGTCACGTTCCCTCGGCTACCACAGCAAGAGCATCGCAAGAGAGGAAGGCAGAGGCACAGGGGCAGAGGTCAGGGCAAAGGTCAGCAGGAATTAGATAAAGGAAAAACCAGGGGTCAAACAAGTCAGTGCAGAAAGGTTACGAGATGGAAGCAAAGAATGAAAATTAGTGTTTTAAGGCTACATCACCAGAAGGTGTGTTCCCAATAAAACAAGTAGTGCGCATAACCTCAGCATGTTCTGAAATGTCCAAAAAACCTCCAAAGAATCAAAGTCAACACATGCAGGAGTGGAGACAAGAGACCCAGCAGAATAACAGTTGACTCAGATAAACATGTAGAGCAGTTCATGTTACAACAAGTGGACTGGACATTAGAACAAATATGATGGCAAATTAAGTCAGTAGGACAGGGGAGCAGGGGCAATAAGACAGGTTTGGACAGGACAGGGGGTTACAGCAGAAGCAGATGTCCTAATATCTGAAGGTCAAAGGTTGCCAAAGCTCACCAGTGTCTCTCCAGAGAGCACCTCCAGCAGGGAGATAAGGTTGTGTCCATCTCTGAGGTCCTCGTACAGGTCTGTGATGTGTCTCTGGGCCTGCGGACAAAAGAGAAGAGACAAATATTTAAGTTTTTCAGTGATATAATATTGATTGATACATTTAGTTTTCCATCACGTCAGCAGCAGTGGTGAACCACTGCTTTTGCTTTAACACATAATAATACAAAGAGTGGTGGAACTGCAGACCACCTCAACACTCGGCACAGACACGTCTGACTGAATCCCATAATGGCACCTACAAATAAACAAAGCAACTTAAAGGGAAGGACCTACACACAGCAACAACAACTGTCCACATTCTGCAGTGGCAACTAGGTCCACATTTGGGGCTCTTTTAAAGTAGTTGTCGATTTTTATTTTCATAGTTTTGGCAATCATTCCTATTGGATGAAGCATCGATTGACACACAAGGTTAAGAATGGCAGTAACATGAGTGGTTAGATGATCAGTTTTAAACCCGTTTAACCAGATGTTTTTAAGACACTTACCTATAGTAGGGCTGCTAAATGTACTGATGTTATATCAATATCGTGATATTAGACTAGACAGTGATTGACATTAGATTGACTAGATTCTGGATATTGTAGATTTTGGATATTATATATTATTGGATATCTTAAGTGTTGTCTTTTCCTGGTTTTAAATGCTGCATTACAGTAAAGTGATGTAATTTTCTGCACTTACCAAAATGTTCTAGTCATTGGGCGTTGTCAGGCAAAACATTTCTGGGGACTCCCTGAAAGGAACGGCCCACTGTGGAGCTCCCCGAAGAACTACATACGTTGAAGGGCTATTTTTCTGTTTGCATTCACACCGCAAATAGAAACGCTGAAGTGACATAAGCCGAATGTGGTTTATCAACCATGCAACTTTAGTTTGACGAGACATAATCATGTGAGAGTTCACCCTTTCACACAGGAATACGCTCAGTTAAGCCTAGGCTTCTGTCAGTCTATTTGTGTGTCCTCCCATTCATTTCGTTTTAAGCTTTTGTTTGTACTTTATGTAGGCTGTCATTTACACAGCTAACAGGTTTTTAAAAATGACTGCTGCCAGTGCTGCATTGGCTCATGTTCGACCAATCCCTGCTCACGTCACTCAAAATTCCTCTTGTGCTGGGAGAGTACCTACTCTGAAGTAGGAGCTAAAAAAAAGTCCCTCAAAACAGCCTTCTAAGAACTGTGACCGTCCCAAGTTTTTGCAGTGATAATACAATAAAACTATGTTTGTTAAAAGTTCAAGAACACCTATTATACCCCCATTACTGATGATCATCAAAAAGTTATTTTGTCAAAAATGTTCTATTTTCCTAATTACCTATTACCTAATTTAGAGGTGAAAACTAGGGCTGCCACTAACGATTATTTTCATTGTCGACTAATCTGTCGATTATTTCTTCGATTAGTCGACTAATCATTTCATCGAAAAATGTGTTAAAATGTTGAAAAATGTCGGTCTGTCTTGCCCAAACCCCAAAATTACGTCATCTAATGTCTTGTTTCATACTCACACCAAAGGGATTTAGTTCACTGTCACGGGAGAGTGTGTAAAACTGCCAATATCTGAATGTAAGAAGCTGCAGTAAGAGTATTTTGGGGTACTTTTATAGTACTTTTCTATGAAAAATGACTCAAACCGATTAGTCGACTACTAAAATAGTCACCGATTATTTTAATAGTCGATTAGTCATCAATTAGTCGACTAATCGTGGCAGCCCTAGTGAAAACTAAAGTGAATGCATTAAATTAATCATTGCATTATAGCGTTGTATTCTGTAGAGATAAGTGTTGTAAGTATGACAGGTCAAATCAGGTCAAAGTCAAACCTGAACAATGACATTGGATGTCACCAATGTTTTCAGTACATTTTTGGGTTATCATTTCAATATTTGCCTTCATTTTCTCTTCCTGCGGTTTGTTTGGTGCGTCTGATTATTTGACTGTTTATTTCCTATCATGCTCTAGGACACAGTGATGTTGCCGTGTCTGTGTTGATAAGTAAAATGTTATGTCATAAGCAGCAGAAATGATATGATAACTATGAAAATGAGCCCAAGGTTGCAAATAAAACTTATAAACTTGACAAATACGGATCACACTCCTGAAACTACCTACTACTACATAAACTTTATTCTGTTTCTAATTTGTTGTTTTTTTTAGCTGTTGTAAACAGTTACAGAACATGTAAAGACACACTGCACTGCAAAAAAAAGTCTCTTGCAGCAGTTAGAAAAGAGTCCAAGTGTTAAAAAGAAGTGAAAAAATGTCTAGGGTTAGCAGCTAAGGAGCCCAGGTAACAGATGGGAGTGAGAGAGGACATAAATGTTAACACAGACATGCAGGCTGAAATTAATGTATGTCCACTCAGCACTCTGCTCACTGGCACCTACCTCTGCCTTCCAGTGCTGATGGGAAAGGATGGGAGGACAGGATGAAAGATGGAAAGAAGAAAGAGTTTGATGAGAGGAGATATAAACTGCAGGGACTCGTGAGGGAAAAGAAGAACAAAAGACAAACACGCAGACGCTGGTTTGATTTGACAGACAAAATGTTCTTTATATTTTCAGCGTTTTTTTTATTATTTGATGTGAGTGATTCAGTCCAAAACTATTTACAACTGTTTTTCAGAATTGTTTTTATGAATGTAAGTCTGTTTCTGGTCCGATCTGGATTGCAATGGGATTTATAAAACTTGAAACACAGAATAACATCTGATTTTCATTCTCTGTAATCTGAGGAGATGTAAGACAGTAGATGGCACTTTTGAGACGGCTGACTACTAAAACGGAACGCTCCTGGCCTCACAGTCTAATCCCATGACTCTGTTGTGACCACGAGTCCAATAGCCTCGAGGGCAGCCAGATTGTCGACCCGCTAAAGTTCTTTTGGACCCATATCTGAGGGATTTCCAGACAAAGAAACAACGACTGACGACAAAAGCCTGTGAGCCGTCTCGGACGGGACAGGACGCGCATGGAGGACAGCAGACATTCCTCTCAGTTTAACACACTTCAGTTCCTGTGTGAAAACAAGGATTTGTCAACCTGAACGTGTTGGTGGAGCAAAAGTAAGACAAGTGGAACCCTTCAGGTAGAGCAACGCTGTGCTTTGGTTTAACAGATGCTAAAAACATTCCCTAAAAATATGATCGACAGTTTATAAATGCAATTCAGTAAACAAACTACTGCAATTTTGGTGTTTGAACTATGTAATTTAACTAGTCTGTTATTACTTGAGACCAGAGAGATCCCTATTATACACAAAAATACATGTTGGTTGCAAAATGAGCATTATTTTCTTGTTGTCTTGTCATAACACAACACTACATTACAGGAGCTAGTTTTAAGTACAGTCTTACACTCCCCTCTCCTTTTGAGGATGTCAAAAGATAAGTCATAAATTGTGACCACTTATGAGTATGATTCTGCATTTTTCTTCGCGATGAAGACTTAATCAAGACTAGAGCTGAATCAGTAGGTCAAAATCAGCAACTTATTTGGTTTGATCATATGTCATTTTTCAAGGCAAACATCCTTTGGTTTCAACTTCTCACATAATTCAGGATTTGCTGTTTTTGTTGGCATATATTATAAGTAAATATGTGAATATATTCATGTTTTGGGCTGGGCTATTTTTTTAATATTTCATAGACTAAAACAGTGATACTCAAATCTTGCCTGTAATAGGATGCCCTGTGGCCCACCGACCATTTTCTAATTCACAATGAAAATAAACTGATTCACACTGGGATTTTTTTGTACTTTGAATATGAATAAGGTTCCAGAGTGCATGAAAAACATCAAAATACCTTTTTTGTCTTAAAATTCCACAAACACCTATGCGTACACATGAGCTGCATGGAGCTGCTGCGACTTGATTTGCCTCTTGGCAAAGGTAAGTGAGGTCAACAAAGGTCAAAAGGTTGAAAAAAGGCAATTCATTTATTACATGTACTAATAAATATTACTAACGTTTGTTTATCATCTGGCCCCTGGCCTTCTGTCATTTTACAAAATTGGCCCCCAAGCAAAGTGAGTTAAGTATAGAGACTAGTAGAGACTAAAGGAGTGATTGATGAATCACAAAAGAATGTGGTAAACCACGTTTCTACTCAGGTCTGTGATTAATGAGGCAACAAAACATTACGTGATCATTCTTCTGATGACCAAACACTGACTGATAAGAGTTTAAAATCATTTGTTATTATTTGTGACATGTATTGGACTAAATAATTCATTCATTTAACTAAGAAGAAAAACAGATTTAGTGGAGGAGAAAACAGATTAATTGTGCAGTTGCAAAGAATGACTAGTTTTGTAGTTTTGTTGTTGATTAATCTCTTAGTGGATTCATTCATTCATCTTTTAGTCTATAAAATGAGACATAACAGTAAAAAAAAAAAAAAAAATCAAGAGATCCCAGAGCTATAGGTGATGTCTCCAAATTGTTTGTGTTGTCTAATCAAGAGTAAAATACCAAAAAATATTCAATTAATTTTGGATTAGGAAACATAAAAGCAGCAAATCCTCAAATTTCAGCAGCAGGAAAAAGTGAATGTTTAGTGCTTCTTTGCTTTATTAATCTCTCATATAATAAGTAAATTATTAAAATGGTTTCAGCACTTATTAATCGACATGGAAAACACTTGTTACCGTGGCTGCAGCCCTTTACTCTGCACCTGACTATCTAGATCAGGGGCTTGCACAGAACACACATGATGTGCTTCTGTTTTAAGGGCTCACAGGCCAGAACATTTTGCATGTATTGCCTTACAGTGTCGTGGCTGCAAACACATTTAGCACTGGCTCCCACATTCAGAGCAGGAGTTCAGTCCCGGCGCTTCCTGTTCGCCTGCAGAACCCTGAGAAGCCGCCCAGTCTGGAGTCCAGATGTGAAACCTGACCGAGCCCGGCCCACAACGCTGCTGTTCCTAAAGCGAGGCCAGGTGGTTGTAACTAACTCCCTCACATGCATACACTTAACTTAAATATCACGTGTAGCAATTTGTTTTATGTTTTTCACCTTATCCCAAAGCAGCACTTTCTTTGAAAAGAGGTGTAAGGAATCAAAAATCTGTTTTTGCTTTGTGTTCTGCTTCCAGTTTATAAAAGTTGTTGCTTTCAGGTAACTATTTCCAGCAGTGAGACTCTGTTAGATCAGACAGTCTAATATCTCCAAAGGCAACATTTCTGTGTAATTTAAGCTGGGTGGGATCTGAATTAAACAAAACAACCTTTAGGGTCGTTTAAGGACAGCTGGAGTCCTTCTTATTGAGGTCTGTGCTCCCAATGAGCTGATGTGAACATATTTTTGAGTTTCTTAATACATCATTAAGTATCAGTATTAGTGAGTGTTGTTGAAGTGGGATCTTACCTTCATCAGGTGCTTGTTGACCCATTTTGTGAAGGTCTTTTTCTGAACTCGATCCCGTTCATCTGTGGAGGGACAAATCAAACAGAAGCTCGGGTTAATCGGCTGTAACCATGTAAGAGTTTTTGCATGCTTTAACCTATTAACTACAAATTGTGTACCTGACATTACTCTGGAATATTTTTCCAAAATGATTTTACAGAGACATACTGTAAAACTTACTTCAGATTATGATGATCTATAAATGTAAATATTTTGTCATCTCTATTTCTTTCAAAGTCAAGTTACTGTTGCACATAATCTAACTGCTTTAAAGTGGTCTGCTTAGAAAAAACATTGCAATGCAAAGAGACTATCAATAATGTATAGTCAATCCAATCACCAGAATAAATATTGGGGTTGTACGTTTCTACAAACCACAGATAATTTACATTTGTACATGTACGTATGTAGCAGATACATTGAAATTTTACGTTTCAACAGCATTGTGGTTAACATGTGGTTATGTTTCAGCACAAAAACAACTTGGTTATGGTTAGGAAAAGATCAGGTTTTTATCTGGTTTTGGGGGCACAATCCCCACTGGAAAGGCAGCGATGTCTCAATGAAAACAACTGCTTGGTGGTACTATGCCCGCCGGAAAAAGAGCCATGGGTCGCTAAAAAAACACCCACGTTTGGTGCCTAAAAAGCTGCTGGAAGAGGCAGCAATGACTTCGTAAAAAACTATGTTTTTTTTGGTTTGTTGGTTGTGAACAATATTTTGCAGTTGCAACTTGCCCATCTGTCCCGCCATCCACCATCCCCTCCAACTTCCAACAACAAAGTCTGCTGTCCTCTGGTGTTGCATCACTTAAGAAACATTGATATGATGCGTGTGAAACATGTAAATGTAAAGCAGTCGTGGTTTGCAGAAATATACAATGACAACATTTTCATCTGGAGACTGAGCTGTGAAATTAATGGAAACACACAAACTGTTCGGTCTATGACTTCTTCATAGAAAGGAAAGTCAACTTGTTTCCCATCATTATAGTAAAAAAATAGCCAAAGGGTAACTTTGACTTTATAGTTCTTAGAGGCCTGAGGCAGTACAATTATCTGGTAATCCACAAGAGAAAAAGAATAAATTGGAGCACAGTCATAGAAAATAAACATAATTTTGTGTTGCAGAAATAATAAAATATCTATTTCTGCTTCTTCATCATCCCACAACCCCTGAGATTTACTTTGTGACCCCATAGAAAGGTCCTGACCCATGAGTTGGGAACCACTGCTTCAGAAGATAGTTGGATGTAAACAGAATTTCTATTTAATGAGCTGAAACATCTACAACCACAGTAATGGTCCCACATGGAATCATCACTTAGATTAAAAAAAAGTTTTCCCAGAGTTACAGACAATAAATATTTGTGCTCCCCAAAGCCTGAAACTAGAGCGCTGAGCATCTGACGTCAACACAGACTGCAGAGGACGCTCCAGGTGACACAGAAAGTGACTGCATTCCCTCTTATGTTGGTCTGAAACTAGCCCATCAAAGCAAAACAAAGAAAGGTATCGTGCTTGTCAGGTGAAACATGAGTAAATTACCTCCGACATCCCTCAGATTAGCACCTCTACTGGAACATGTTTCACCTTGTACGACTGGTGCTGTTTTGGTTTTGATTTTACAGTCTGATTATCCCAAACACCACTCACATACCAGCAGGTACTGTACATGTTATGTAACGTTTTCCCTAAATTCTTTCCACCCCATGCAGCAACTCCACCACCAAAGCAACACTTTCACGTCTTCACTGAAGTGCTTCAGCAACTGATGAGGGAGGCTGTCGACACAGAGTGCGGCATGATGTAAGGAAACAAGCCTGTCTTTGAATACATGTGATCAGGATTCAAAACAATGTGACTTTATTGTTATGAACTTTAAAATCTGATGAAACAATGAAACCATTATGTTCTGATTACTTATTAGTCACATCAGTCACACAGTGTTTAAGAGCTTCATCACCTTATCTGGATAAGAACTTTTATCAAAGCTTGTGCAACAGAAGATGTGATCAGATAACGAGAGAACAGAGACACCGAAGAAGACAATATCTCATGGTGCCAACGCCCATTTCAGGGTGGCATTCAGTCAGTGAGTCACAAACACGCTTGTGACTGTCTCTGAACAGAGAAGTGAAATAAAACCACAAAAGCAGAGAAATTCTACTTCGTCATTTCATCATGAGTGCATGACTTTGCATCTAGATTGAACAGAAGATGGATTGTTCTGCAGAAACGTTATTCCTGCCACTCAGGGCAATGTTGTTTCTTCTTGCCATGAAATACAACGAAAGGAATAAAGGTCAAACAGACACTTAACATTCCAAAACCAAAAGGAATGACACAGAAAAGCAAACTTCACTGATCCCTCTTACAAATAATGTGTTTGCTTGGCTGAGGTTTGTAGCCCGGAGCGGCACGCTGAGCTCTGGATGTTTCCTTTCATCTGCTCGGTCAAAGAAACTTTAAAGATGAGGTGTGAGATATCAGGTCGCATGAATGAACATTATTGTTCGTTCACCGTAGTACAGCTGTGTGATATCGGCAACTCATGCTGTCACTCTGTAACTGAATAATACAGCTGTAATGTGGAGTGTCACACAGAAGGAGACAACATGGTGTTTTAGCACTTGAAGAAAAATACATCTGGTTGGAGTGGTGAGTTTTGAAATTCTTTGAAGATAAAAAAACAGATTTACAACTGTTGTTGATTGAGAAAACAAAAAGTCACTTTGCAAGTTATAACAGGCTTTCTGCTAAGCTGCAAGATGCAGAACCAAACTAGTAACATGAAACAGAACGTATCCAATATTCTCACTGCTCAGTCTGTCTTTCGTCTCAAAATGGATGTCAGCACAGTCGACCAATAAAAAGAGGAAAAGCCATGACACATGAAGGGGCGTGGCTCGTTTGATTAAAGGGAGGCAGAAGACCCCCACAGACAAAAGTAGATTCTACACATTAGACATTGAAGAAAACTGAGAAAAAAAAATCTCAATTCACAATTGACCTATTTCTACATCAAAGAATTAAAAATACACACAGATACATACACACTTACAGTCCAGTACTGCTGAAGCAATGTAAAGACGACAAACTCTACCTTTCCTGTGATCCATGGCCTTGAGCATCCCCTGATAGTAGGAGTCCTCTAGGAAGACCCCGTCACTCCCCACACTGTCAGAGGAGTAGTTTCTAAATCTCCGCTCCACTGCCATGCTGGCCTTATCTCAGTGATCAAAAACAAATCAGAAGCCTCTGCAGGTTGAGAGGCAACGCTGTCTACTTTATAAGACTTCTCCTTATTGCCTGAAACACTGCTTCACAGTGTGGGATCCTGTAGTTAAGTGGGAGTGTTCGAGCCACTGAATCAGTTCCTGAACACAAGTCTTACTCCCTTTTTTCCTCCCTTTCTCCCCTTGCCGTCTCTGACATTCTACAGTATGCTCCTCTTTTTTTTTTTCGTCAGCTCTTGCAAAATGCCTGCCTGCGGGCTGCAATGTCAGAAGTTGTCATTCATCATACAGTGATCTGTGGAAAGAGAGGGAAGAATCTCCCCCTTGGCCCGGCCCTCTTATGCACACGCCCTGACCCCACCCACCAAACCACACCTCACCAGAGACCCTCGCTGAGCACCCAACCAAAACAGACCTCTGCACTGATTACATCCAAATGCACAGGCTTTAATTAACATCTGTGAGTCTCTATGTTTATTTTACAGTTGCACTGAAGAGGTATCACAAACCTAACACTGTGTTACTGAGGTGTACTGAGATTTTCTCACACCCCTACGTATATTAGGAGATTCAGGGAGAGGTCAGAGGTCAAGCTAATGTGCTTAAAGACAGTGTTCAAAAACAGGAGCTTTAATTCAGGTCATCTTTGGAAGGATGGTACTAAACACAAAGTGTCTTAACTTGCTTTTCAGAAAGATTGCACAGATCACTAATCAAGAAAAGGGGGCATTCTCTCATTTAGAGCGAGCTGTACTCAAACGGCCCACTGGAGCTTGTTAACCCCAGCTGGACTCCAAGTGCTCAGCCTAGCAGTCACCAGTGTGTGGTCGGAGGCGGGAAGGCTGGACGTGCCACACACAACACCACAGACCCTCAATGAAAAGCCTGTTGCTGAACACAGAGGAGATGGGGCAGTGGAAACAACGCCATTTCTCGACATGGTGCAAGAAAACCTTGAGCATGAGAATCTCTACGTCCATCAGGACACAATTAGGGGAAACTGGCGCTGAGGGGTTTGTTTCCGTACATTAGGAGACAGCAGATGTTTGTTTTGGGTGCGTGGGTGGTGGGGGGTCTACAGGAGCGAATCCAACAGTAGGAAGAATAGAAGCATTTAAAGGTCTCTAATGAGAACAACCTGTGAGACTAACATTTTATTTGAAGCATTTGTTTTGGACTATTTTTCTTAGATGAATTTCCAATGTTGAATAAAGGCTTCAGTGAAGCCAGTAACCAGTGGGTTTCCAAAAACTCTTAATGGAGTAACCACACTGCTGCAGAAAATTATCCCAGACACAAAGCAGCTATTGTGGCTCTCTGTGGATTGACTGGACAGAGTGTCTATGTGCATGGGTGGTAAAAGAAGATTTTTGCATCTTTTTTATGCAATAAAACTTATGTTCAGCTGCACAAATAATCTCTGACAAAAACGGCATTGCTTTTTTGCAAGTGAGGCGTTCAGGTGCTCTAAACAAACACCTCCGCATTTTTCACATTCATGTCCCATAGCACCTAAATACCTGTAACACCTTTCACCCTTGGAAGCATCAGTTTTCCGTGCAGATACATAAGACTGCAAAGGAGAAAGATTTTTTCGATGCCTACACGCAGAGGTGGCTTGTCAGGACTTGAGGAATGAAAGCTGCAGATATCACACCTCTGCCAGAATGCAACTCCATAGGCTGTGTAAGTGGCTCTAGAATCAACAAAGTATACTGTGTGTAAAAAAGAACGTGTGAAAAATAAAGTTTGTCCAAACTACAAATTTTACAGTGTTCTCTTGTAATTGTTTTTCCTTGTCTAACTAGATTTCAACTGTTGCCCAACACTACAGCAACAGTTGTAATTGTTTTTCCTTGTCTAACTAGATTTCAACTGTTGCTGTAGTGTTGGGCAGCTCCCCAAACACTGGATGCAAACTCTTGAATGTGTGCTTAATTCAAAAGGCTCTTGACACAATCACATACAGTAAAATTGGTTTTGAGTTACTGACTTAAAATCCAATTAACAAAGAGCCACAAGCCCTTTTTATGTGATGCAAGATATGACTTTAACAAAAAGGTCTCCTATCAGCAACATGTTGGTGTGTACATACAGTGCAGTACTGTGTGGGTATTTCTGCTTTCCCTGTTACTGATAAGATGCAGTGATAAACCCGAGCACTGAGAGCTGATAGGAGTTTTATGATGACAGTTCTGGCGTGAGAAGCATGCGAGTCTATGCATTCCTGAGGGCGCGCCCACCCTCCTCACAGACAGGGGGAGCCGCCTCTCTGCGATAACAGCACCCCAGCCCGAAAAACTGTCTGCCTGTTCATTTGTGCAAGTGACAGCATGCGATGCCAGTCCCACTGAGGACAGGAATGTTAACTAACACTGAGTATCATCTGGCTTGCAGGTACTGATGGGGTTTGTGATGGAGGAATGATGGTATGAAAGTTGGATAGTTCAGGGAGGATCTCTGCCAAGGTGAGGAATGAAAGCCCCAGGGCATTGTGGGGCAGATCCAACCCAGAGTTGGCAATGAGGAAGGCATGAAAGCATGCACTACAACAGTATAAGATAGAGCTCTGTCTGTTTTTATAACTGTGAGGAATGTATTCCTCTTCACAACAAACTCAGGTGCTGTCAGATGGTGGGAAAAAAAAGCTTTGTGAGATGTGGATGGACAATAAACCTAATGAAAGCAAAAAGCAACAACGCTGAGGCATTTTGCTCTCCGCATTGTGTCTTCTCTCTGTAATTACAAAAGACTAATGACTCCAAGTCACTTTTGCAACAGTGAGTTTTACTGTCAGGGAGTATGCATTCAGAAACGCATGTAATTAGCCACAGGTGGTTTTTACAATCTTGCGGTTATGAATTATGCGAATTAGATAATTACTGAATTTATGATCAGACATGACAGCCAAGGCCAATTAAAGACATGAGCTTATCGCTCAGCACGATTTGTCTCCCTCTTCTGTTGGATAAGCTGCACTACAAAAGATGAGAGAAGTCTGTATATGTAAAACTCTACTATAATAATTTAAAGTGTAAGTAGTAGCTGACAACCCTCTTTGCTCTAAGTCCCAAATCAGATGGTTCAGACTACTGTTAAGAAAGTCCAAGGTCACTTGGGGCCCTGCAGTGTTGACTTATGCTCATGGACACTCACTTTCAAATGTGGAAAGAGTGATTTGTTGGGAGAGTGGTTGCCGTGACAACACAGCACAAACACACAGACACTAAGAGTCCATCAGCGTACTGTTTATAGAGGAGTGGTTTTGGCCTCAAAACTCTGCAGAACTCTTAGTTTCAGAGGAAAAAAACATTTCTCATATATCAAAGTCCATTAAATCAACAGACATTTACAGGACACATTTTCTTTGTGACACATTCAGTGGCTATGATCATTAGGTAAACAAACATTTGGTAAAATTTCCATCAGGTTGAGCCTCTGTCACTGACGGTTATTCAAATGCCAACAGTGATCATGTCATGATGAGAGGTGGGGCATTAATGACATACAGGAAATTGTGGAAAAAGTTCCCAGAGCCAAGGCTGGTATGTTTAAATGGCTTGTTTTGTCCAACCAGCTGTCCAAAGCCCAACAATTTTTACCCTGGTATTATTACCACAAAATATTTGCATTTAGGAACCTGGAAACAGAACTGTTGGCCCTTTTGCTTCATAAAGTACTTACACAATTTGATTATTAAAATTGTTGTCACTTAAAGGGATACTTCCCCTACAAATGACAATTTGTACATCAATTTGTTATGCCTTGAATTTGTAAACTCTGTTTTTCTTACATGCCTCCACACAATAAAGGGCAAACATTGGAGTTACTGAAAGACCATGTTTAGCAACAGCAAAACTGTATCGAAGGATCTGTTGACGCACTCTCTGCAACTCGTCCAGCATAATCCAAGTCTCGTTTATCCAGTCGTATGTTCAGTACTTTCCAAACAAATGCATTTTTGTTAAAACCTTACTATTTAATGGGTGAAATATTCCTTTAATTTTCTGTACTTGAATAACTAGTCATTTCAGCTCTACTTTACAACACAGTGCTCTGTGGGAGGAAAGTTGACCAGGATATTGTCATTATTAATAATGCTCACATACATCTTTGTGCCATCTTTTATAAAAGTGCAACAAAGGTTAATAAACAACGATAAAATTACGTAAATATCAACAACGGGACGACATAAACAAAGCTTTACTCAAAGATCTCCTCAATGCCCACTGTTTTGACCCTCCGGGCTTGTTGTATTGTGGGTGGAGGCATGGAAAAGGTTAACACATCACCATCAGCACCCCGGCAGCCCCTCCCAACCAGAACCTCCTCTTATTACAGACGCTGGGAGATGAGACCGCGGCTGAGCGCCCACACCTACCTGCGCAGCACATTCGGCTGTACAGATGCGACCCCACTTCTCCACAGCTCATTTCATGGATGTAATCATGTCGTCGGTATATCAGTCCCTGCTCCAGCCCGACACACCAGGACGGCACAGCAGCGCGCATCGTATCCTCCACCCCGGCCATCCTGCTGTGTGTTTGTGCCGCGCGTAAACCAACGGCGCGCTGGACTTTTTCTGAAAACGCCCCCTGACTCGCGTGTTTATTGTAAGTGATCCCAGCCCTCAAAACTTTTCTCTATCCGCGCCACATGAAGGAGAAAAAACACAGGGTCGTGTCAGGTTGCAGACACTTTGTCACAAGCCCAGCCCACTTTTGTTCCGTGTGGTGAGATGAACTGGAGAGCTCTCCGCTGCTCCATCCTCCTCTGTTGTCGCTTTCGTGCGTAGCGCGTTATAAACATTTGTGCCATTAAAGCGCGCCTGGGAGGGACATCCCCGAAATAAACACACCGGAGGGTTGTATATACTACGGAGGACTCCACGCTACATCCTTATTTTAGCATGTGCCTCTCCCCAGATTACATAACCCTGCAGGCCCCTTAATGCAAAGCAGAAACTAGAATCAGTTCTGGAAAGTCACATTTGGTGCGATCATTACAAGCAGTGAGAGTCGCTCCTTTCTTTTGTCTCACTGCAGAGAGAGACCTGACAAAGGGCAGAGTGCAGGTTACACATGCAACGTTTGCCTGGGGGTCATAAATTATCACTCCCCCCACATGTACAACAGCTGTGGGTCATAAATATCTCAGTATAGGAGTCTTGTTTTCTGTCCTTACGTAACATTAAGAAATACTGCACATTCACAGCCTTATTACACTGGCTTTTTTTTAAGTTAAGGCAGCATACAAATCACTGAGGCAGTTACCACATTTTATGTCATGCCATAGGACTGTAATTTAAACAGATAAAGAATAACAGTAGAGCTTTTCACGCCAATGAATAATTACCTGTAAATTTCAACTTAGAACATGAAAAGAACATATATATATATGTGTGTGTGTGTGTGTGTGTAAATTGTAGCTTTGTATTTTAAGAAATATTTAGCAAGAGTAAAGATCTCTGTTGCTACACATACTATTGCATCTGTGCACATACAATACCAACACATGCTTTTTGCCTTTAACTGTTTGGCACAAAATATTTAAAAGTCTGGGAAAACAGAATCAATAGCATTCATTAAGTTTTATTAGTATAAGCCAGATTTGGAACCAGTTCATTGTTTTGCAAAACAAATTTTAATTCTTTGCACTAAAGTCCCCGGGGCTAAACTTTGAGCTTTGATTCCTAAACAAATTATATTGCGCTCTTCACCAAATGTAATGTCATTTTAACAAAGATGTAATAATATCTTAAAGGTACAAATATCATGACTGCTTTATAGATTTTGTATTTGTTTGTTAAACAATTGCAACTGCACTTAATTTGTAGGATAACAGAACGAATTTTGTATGTTGCTGTCCTGTCTTGTCCTATAATATAAATGTTGTAAAATAATAAATAGAGTACTTTCATGTTGTATAATGTACTTTTTAATCTTTTGACTTGGGAAATGGTATCAAGTATTTTCAAGTCTAAAGGCTCAAGTCGAGTCTTAAGTCATCAAATTTGTGACTCAAGTCCAAGTCCTGTGACTCGAGTTTACTCCTCTTATAAGCTATAGACTAAATCACAATATTTGTTTACAATAACTTCCAGGCAGAAAACCCATGTCAAATACATACATACATACATACATACATACATGTGGACCTAAAAAAGATCCACCTAAAAAGATCAATATCAGTGTAAGTGTAAGCTATATTTATACTCTACTGACAAAAACAGTAATTTTACTTTGCAGAACATGGAGTTGCTAGTTTAGTGCTGCCTTGATTGGTTCGTGTATAAAGTAAAGCAGTATAAATATTCTACATAGCGTACACTTAAACTGATATTCATGTTTTTAGGATGCTAAAATACACTTTGCTGCGGCCCCATTCACAGCAGTACATTGTTAAACTTATTCTGTGCGGGTACATTTGGTTCATTAAAGATGCTAGCAAAGCAACACTGTACATAAAATTTCAGATAGGTTTCACCATTGTGTTTAACTTTATATCTTTACACGTTACAGCTGAAAATGACAGCAGAAATGATTTTACATATCTGTGATCAAAATCGATTGCAACTGTCTACCTACGTAGAAGTGATTGTTGTTGTCTGCACAGCATCACAGTGATTCAGTCCATTGCCTTTTATGCAATTTCAAATTCTGCTGTGGGTGTAGTCAGTTTTTAAAAAAACGGGTTTGCATTTCTGACAGTGATACATAGAGCAGGAATTTTAGCTATCCATCTGCGTAGTTCTCTGGATCACAGCTGTATTATTAAATGGCACTCAAATGTTGCAGCAAACCACAGTTTGTGTTTAAGAGCGAGAAAACTGATTTCAGTATCACCAATATATAAAATCAATACGTAATTGAGAGGGTTTTCGCAGCTATACCGTCACACCACCTGGATGGCATTACTAGCGACAATCACAGAATGACTGCTGCAGCGAGCTAACTCCCACTCGCAGTGGCCATGATGCATGTTATCATGGCTAGAAGTTGTTCTGACAGCAAAGCCAACACTGTATAACATCAAAGGCGAGACAACTACATCGCAAAATATTAAAATTTCACCACCTCTAAATTGACCCTGATATGAAATGCTGTACTAAAGCTCACTGAGTCAATGGAGTGTTCGACTAAAACACAAGTACCTCTTGTATTTCACGTAATGTTGCATTTTTTTCTTAAATTTTTCTCAGTTAGTTACCAGTCAATGGGTGTTGGCTTTCAAAAGCAAAATTAACCAAAACTGCCATCCCTTGCTCAGAATTTTCTGAGTTGGTGCCAATTTTCCTAAAAGGAGGGATCCAGACTTTATCCCAAAGCGTGTCGAGGAGACACGGTCACTGGTCCTTCACCCCCTGAAACATAAACACAGATCAGGGCCGAGCTTGTGCCCCAACATGGGCACACGGAGTACTGTGTGACACAGTGATAAGCCTCGTTACTATGGTTTACCACTCATGTGTTTCATGTTTCGTTGGTTATTGTAAAGGGCATGTCGGGACATAGTGGGCGTGCATTGTTTTCAACACTTGGCATCCTTCAAGGTTTTTTACTGTTAAGTTAAAGCAGAGTAGGCTGTCCTCCCTCCTCAAGTCTGTTATTACTGCCACAGTGAATGGAGACAGGAAAGTGAGTCACAGCTGCACACCACCGGCCAAAATCTAAACCCAATCTTACAATGTGCTGTATGCGGCATGTGGTTTTGCAGACACAGCCGCCAGTCTAGTGGGTCCTCCATGAACACTGCTGTAGATTTGGGTGTGGCTTCCTAAATGGATTAGACATATTCAGTGTTGTGAAGTGAATAGAGCTTCCTAATCTTTTTGAATCTTCAAAGAACCTTGTGCAAAATCATTGACGGAAATCTCCCGAAGCGTCAGACACAACAAGAGACGGCATTACAGAGTGTTGAGGAAAAGATCAACAGAAGCCTTGGGCAGAACTCGTAACGGTTTATGATTTATAGAAACACATAATCACTTAGTACAAATGACTCTCATTATCTAGGCACCAACAGAGTGCTCAGATTCTCTTAAAGGTCCCGAGGATCAGTGTGAGGCCCTGTGAAGGAAAACCATAGACCTCCTCCTCAAGTTTGTTATGACTGTATCCAGGATACACAGTCCGCTGTCCCCAGTGTTGAGTTTACTACCATTTGCCGGCCGCCATGTGTGACGCTCTGTGAGCTTTTTTTAAACCTGGCCCTGGGTAAAATCCCTTTTACCTACTTTCACCTTCCCACTGTGTCAAAGGCACCTTGATGCTCCTGCAAACTATAACCCTGACTTACGTGACTGGACAAGCATTACATCAAGCATGTGACATTGCAGATGTTTGGAAGTGTTGTCATTATTTACATTACAGGTCCGGTACAAATCAAACAGCCAGAAATCGATCGCAACACCTCCCCCTCTACTGAAAATACATCATTGAAGTGCAGGCAAGTGCTGGGAAGAGGGAATATGACCGTTGCTGATGTACAGGGTGTAGACTTATTGTCTGCACTGCGGCAAATACATGGCTGAAAGCAGAGCTCTTCAAATGCAAATCGGCCGGATATTGACAGAAGGTAGAGATAGCATGCAACCTTGTTTTGCAATGCAATGTTTGCCCTCAATTTACCAGTCAAACCTCTCTTCTAGGCAACCTTTATTTGATCAGTGCTTCAGCTGTGCACTTAACAGAATAATGTATTTTTCATTTTTGCTTTTTTTCCTATATGATTTGTATATTAAGCCCCCTCATTTTCCTTTTAGGAGAAAGTTCTTGGGTCTACTTCTTCCTTTTGTTGCTACTATCAAAGCCACTCATCCTGTCATAACAAACTCGTCAAATCATTGTTGTAAAAATGACTTATCTACTCAAGGTGTGTCCTCCTTGACTTCCTTTAAGGGAAAAGTACTGGCTTCAGTTTAGCAAAACAGCTAGCCATGTCAGGGTGGTGTGCATCCTGTTACGAACAGTTTTAAATGCCAGCTCTGTGCAGGTAGAGGAGTTATGATGTGCCTGTGGGCTACTTTATCGATTTTAGGCTGCTTCATTGTCCAAAGTTAATTTCAGAGTGTCTGTAAGCCAAACTGGTTTCTCCCCATACTTTTAGGTGGTAAAAAACACAACTGCCCTTTATCTTCACCTGCACACCGTCAGTCAGTCATCCTTTAATTTGCCTAAGGGTTTGTCGTCTGCAGAGGTGTGTTTGACAGCCACCATTGTGCCAAGCTGTGTCAACAGTAAAACAGGCCTGTGCGGGGTGTGTCTGGTAACATTAAAAGTCACACATGCCTGCAGGTAACCTTCAGGCTATTCAGTGAAGCGAAAAGAGAGTACCTCTGGCAGCACATGTTTGGTATGTAAAGAGGATATGCTTAGCTTTTAGCAATGGGAGCTTTCCAAAAAAAAAACTGGCTGAACAAGTCTACTAAACAATACATGAGTAAATATTTATGAAGATAGATAGTCAAGGGCTAAATCACCTTAAAGGAGCCACACAAATAAAGCCAGATCTCTACCAATACACAGCTTGGATGAAATGATGGAGCATTTCTTTAAAGGCACTATTCAAGAAAAAAAAAAACCCAAGAGGGAGAGCAGAGCTGATGCTGAGGTGTGCACATCTGAGCTCTGACAAAGCCAAAAAAAACCCTCCGGTCGACCAGAATACTCCACCTCTGACGTCATCACATCACAGCCAGCACTTACAGGGTTAACTGCAACATCTCCATACCACAGGAAACTGAGACGTGTGAGGGAAAAAGAGGGGGGAGTGAGGAAGAGAGAGTGTGTGTGCCACAAAAACACACAGTACAGGAGAGAGCAGTGACGATGGACGTGAACAGCCGGCAAGAAACTATTTCTACAGAAAAAGCTTTGAGCTACCTTCCTCTTAAGGCACTACCACAACCTCTCCTGAAGTAAGCCTCGTATAGCGATGAGTTCTCAGCTTTTCTTACCTTGCTTCTTCCGCACTCTCCACTGCCAGGCAAGGATTAAGGTAACAATGTGTCCCACAACCACCAGGGCTGGGAACGCATTTCCAGGGGGGCTTGCCGGCATCTGGCCTGGTACAAAGTGGACAGTCCCAGGCTCTGAAGACAGACGGGAGGGCTGGGGAGGCGGAGGAGGGGGGGCTGAAAGGTGAGGGGGGAGTGGAGGGGGGTGTGCGCCTAGGCGTGTGGTGCCATCCCGGACTTTAAAACCAGCGCTGCAGCCAAGTTGTCCGTGACTTTTTACGACAGAGAGAAGAACGAAACAGCACCCCTCCCTCTCCTCTCTTCCCTGTGACTCAGTCCTCTGGCAGAAGTGGCTGGTCTCCCTCCCTCCCTCTCTCCCTCCCCCTTTTCCTGGTACTTTACTCTAACAATTCTGCTCTTTCTCTTCTACACACTCTTCTTTGTCATTTTAAGTTGTACTTATTTTAAGATTAGTTCTAATTCTCCCAGCACGAGCAACTTTGCAGCCTTGAAGTAGTTAGAAAGAAGTTTTGTCCTCCATGGCTCAAGTGACTCCGCTGGTTTTGCCCAACAGGAACTGGCTCAGTGCTTTCCTCGCTCGCTGCAGCCTATCTGCAGGAGTTAATAATATATGAGGCCGTTTTGTGTGGCACACACACACACACACACACACACACACACACACTCAGACCAGTCAGCCTTGATAAGAAGCAAAACTAAGCACGAGTGAGATCCACCTTGGGCCAGTGTCAAAGTTTCCAACTCATTCACTCCATAGGATTTTCTTCTACCCATTGAAGCCCCTTCAGTTATTTTCCACCATGCTTTATGAGTCACAGATCATCCAGGGCCAACCCCTTCCTCCTTTTCCATAATGTTTATACTGAAACCATGCCTCCCACGTTTATTTTTCCCCTATGCAGAATAATCCACTCGCTATCAATCCATTCTCATTATGCAACTTCACTATGTTTCCCCCGATGTTAATTGCTTCCTTATGCTTGGACTGCACTGCCAGTGCATATAAACTTCCCAGAAACCTATTTAACTGGATACTGTTTTACCACTAACTGTTTCAAATCTCCCTTATTTTTAACCCTTAAATCGGAAAGTGCTTTTCATTTTTCCTCTAGACAAGCCCTGTTATTAAAACACTGGGGAGCCTTGGAGAAAAATATATGCTTTAACTAGAGTGAGCCCCTCCTGACAACGTCACTTTAAATACAGAGATTCTGAACATTTTCAAACCTGCCAGTCAGCTGGAACTACAACCTCTATGTCACTGTGTGCTCACCAGTAAATTCCTCTTTGAGCATCTCACCTGGCTGTAAGCTGTTGACACTTGGCAGATCTTCTCTAATAAGCCTAACTATAACAGCACACAACACACCTGCTTGCATCACTCTTGAGACATCAAAACCATATTGCTGCGGGCAAAACGACATCTCTGTCAGAGTTTGTGTTGCCAGAACATCACAGAGGGAACATTAGTTGGTGTGCACTGGAAACAGTGTCACGCAGAAACCCAACACCAAGACTAGTGATCACGCACTGACTGCAATGCCACACGCCAATCGTGCTCCATAAAACAAGCAGAAATAGACGTTAAGCCGCCTGGACCTCAAGCTGCCTTTGGGATGAGCACAGCATCAACTTATGTACGGAGGAGAATTCAGAACAGTCTTTTGATGTACAGGCCTTTGACATAACAAAAAGCACAGAGTATGCCCTGACAGAATTAAGTTAATACATTTAAAGGCATACTTCACATGCAAAATTATCATTTGTGTATCAATTACTCCCCATGTGTTACGTTATATTCGTGAAGAAAACTTTGTGAACGGAGAATCCAAAAAAGTCGAACATTCTTCATGAATTGAAGTCACTGGGGTCCGCGTTTAACAACAGCAAAAGTATATCAGAACATTTGTTTACAAACTCTCACACAACCCATGCAGTATAATCCAAGTCTCAGTTATCCAGTCGTACACATCATTTGCATTTTCACTAAAATTTTCACAATATAAAACACTCCCACCTGGAAGCAGCATACCTTGAGTGTGTGCGAGCACACAGAGTTCAAACACATGCACATGCTAAGGGACATGTGCATGAGACTGTTTGTACTGACGTGTTTAAAATCATATTGTTTTAACCGAAATGCATGTGCTTGGGGAAGTACTGAGCTTTAAACTGTATAAATGAACTTGGATTATACTGCGTGAGTTGTTTGTAAACTGATGTTTTCTATTTGTATTGTTAGATGTGTTCCCCGACTACTTAAATTTATTAAGAATGTTGAGCATTTCTGGTTTGTCAGGTGAGCATGGAGGCACACGAGAAAAATAGTTTTCTTCATGAATTAAGGTAACGTAGTGCATAGTTGTTATACAAATGGTCATTTTGTGGTTGAAGTATTCCTTTAAAGTCTCCTCAAAAGTAGTGCAGTAGGGAACAGAGGCTAAAGTACACTCTTAACAAAAGAAAGGGTGATTGTATGAGTGATTTTCATCTGGCAGTTAATTCTGGGTGAGACCTCATATGATCCCAGTTTCAAAATGTCAACCAAATCCCCAAAGCTTTAGAAAACTGGCAGCATAATTTGGCAATTACTAACAGTGAAGACTGAGTAAAGGGAATAAAACCAAGGCAGCAGTACAAACGTCTGGAATAAATTCATTCCAGCACTCCTTTATGGGAGGAGTCAGCCCCCTCCCACTCTCTTCACATGGTATGTGTTTGCTCAATGATTCCCATATTGTGATGCATACTCTGCATACCCACACGGAGGCAATAAAGCCAAACTTCACATCCATACACAGTCTGTTAAGTAAAAAGTTCTTTTGATTTGACTTAAAATGCCTCAATCACTAATGACAAAGATTTCCCAAAGAGCACAGGTAAGTGAGCAATGATAGGAATGTCAGAGATGTTTTTAATCTTCTAACAAGATACTGATGCCGGGAGTGGCACTATCCTCAGATGACATGCATAATAATGCAGGAAATTCAACTCTGCTTAGTTTTCTTCCTGTCACAGCATCCCCTAATGCACTGATATAGAGTTTAAAATGAAAAGTTTCTACAAAAAGCAAACCTACCATCTCGTGGTCCTGGACAAAAACAGCAGCATAAGTCCATCTTTGCTCAGCGTCTTCACAACTTTTAGAGAAAATACTGAACTGCCAAGGAGTCAAATCTGACCTCACGACATTGTGTTCTGATGAAAACCAGGGGGGCGTGCTAAAAAAGCACGGAGAAAAAATAAAAAAGAGAACCAGAGGCTCGGCTGGGAAGTGAAAACTAGACAGCGTTGCGAGTTTGACTTAATTTGTGAGGCTTTCCTCAGTGGAAACAGCATATCATGCGTGGTGGTTTCTGACGAGCGCCACTGGATGGAATCCATGTGCAGAGCTGCAGAAACTCCCAGGGACACATTTTCTTACAGGATTTAGACAAAGAGCGGAAAACATGATTTATGCCAGCAAGCTACTATAACAAAGGCTTCTCTGTGGAAAAACTGGAGACAGTTAAAACATGCCCCCACATCCACAGGATATGGATCATACTGTTTGACTATAACAGCAATGACTTTGATTTAAAACTAAAACGTGAGAGCTGGACCAGCTTACTGATATTAGAAAACAAATCATATTAACATATTGGCTTTATTAGCACACATCTGTACAGCTCTGTCTTTGTACAAATATAAAGCTTTATGTTGGCCGTATTTCTTGTTATGGTTTAGTTACTGTGATTTAAGAACATTAACTGAATACTATTCCTCGTACCACCCAGTTACAGTTAGTTTTATGATACATTAAAGATAGACAGTGTTAAATTATTAATCAAATGAAGAAAATGATCATTCACAAGCAAAAATGCAAAAAATATTTACTACAATTCAAGTTTCTCAAATATTATTATTTACTGCTTTCTTTGTTTTATATAACTGCATCATGAATATCTTTAATTTGGGACTCTCAGTCAAACAAAACAAATTAAAATAAATATGTGTTCTTGGGCTCTCATCTTGGGGCTTCACTATTCTTTTACATTTTATCAACAAAATGATTTATCCCTTCAGTATTGGAAGAAAAAAAATCATCACTTGCACGCAGATAAATAATAATACCAAGCAAAACTAAAATGTTTTATCTACTCAAGGCAGCATACAGTCTGTGCATCTTTAGGGCGTGTTATCTATGCAGCTGTGCATAATTTCTGAGCCCACCCAGGCCTGGTGCTTCACTCTGATGCCCTGTATTCACCCGTAAGAATCTTAATCGGGGGCGAGACGCGGAGCAGCCAGTCAGGGGCTCTCCTTGCTGCCCACACCCCCTGGATTAAACACCAGGGAACATGATCCCAGACAGTGCCAGGCGGCGTGGGTGGTGTCTACCTCAAGGTTTATGGTGTAAAGTTATGAACTATAATTTGCTTCAGTCTTATTCTCTACATAAACACTTGCTGTACGCCTGAGCTCAAAATAAACCAGACACAGTGTGCAATTCCGGTGAAAAATAAATAAATACAATCTTAGGTACACTTAAAACAATGTGTTGTCACTTCAACACAAAGGCCTGTCCCAGACTGTTATCTGATACAGTGAGAGACACACCCATACCTGCTTCATCCTCTTTGGTCCTCTACACAAGCTCAGACTCACCATTAAGTATTTCTGTGCTGACACCTTTTGGTAAGAAGACAGAACTGTTCCCTACCTTGGCCGTGTTGAATCAAAGCCTCCATGAAGTCTCTAGTATAACTCACTTCCATCGTAGCTCAGTGGTTTCTTGTTGATTTCTCTTATATCACGTAATAAATGCCACACATAGTACTATGAGACAGCGGGTTAGTGACTGTGTGCTGCTGTGGCTGCTCCATTCAAATACAGTATGGTCTTTTTAAATGTTGGAGTTTACTTTCATTGCAGGCTGGGCTAAAACACAGGAGGGCAGATGAAAGGTGGCAACTGCCACATGTTCTCATCTGGACTGCTTCTGCTGCTTCGCCCTTCTTGCGGAGGCACAGGCAGGAAAAGCTGAGTGTGGCTTAATTGGACTCACATTTCCCAGTCTCTCTGCTTAGTCATATATCAGCCTCAACAATGGAAAATTCTCAGGCAGGCTGCATATTAAGGTAAAGCCTGGAACTTAAATATGTGGCTTCTGTACAGGCACTGATCATCATCAAGCTGTGTGAGGCTTCATAAATATTTATATGGGAATTCTGGCAAATGCTGCACGTTCTGCAAGATGAAGAGAAAACCACTGTACGATCTGTGCACGTAAATAATGTGCAATTCAGTAGCAGGACAGTATTTAAAGCAGATCACTTTTCCCCCAGCAGGTGGCAGAATGAACTCCATCAGTCATTTATGTGCAAACATAACTCAGTATCAACAATATCTACATAAACGTACAGGATACTAAAGTTAAGTCCCAAAATTCCAGTTGTTTAAAATCTGCAAATTTGTTCATGGATTTAATTCTGCACAAGCCATGAAAAACAAACTAAAGGCTTGACTAATACCTAATATAGGCCCAACTTCCTTGAACTAAACTGTATGTGTATATGCATGTATATCTATTTACATGCCTTGATTTTGTTAAAGTTGGTCTGACTGGGTGCATGCGTTCATGTGTCAGTATAGACTATAAATAAACACTCTAGGATAACTGCCTACGTCTGTACTTGTATGGAACAAGCATGTATCAGCATTACTAAACTGATGATCTGCTACCTTGGCCTAAATAAGCATGAACTAAGTCACAGCTTCCGGTTTTATTTCACCCCTAAACATATCTTAGGAAGCACTTATAAATATTTGCCGTGTAGATAAAACAGAGGAGGCCTGAAGCATCACAGGCAACACTAATTGCAGGCAAAGGACACTGGCTCAGTGACCAGTGCTGTTGCCAAAAAAAAAAAAAAAAATAAAAAATTTAAAGGGTAACTTTTGTATTTTCCAACTTGGACCCTATTTTCCTATGTTTTTGTTTCTAAGTGACTGATGTAGGGTTGCTGTGATATACCGGTTTCAAGGTATATATATAAAAGCTGACAGTTATCATATCGTGTACATTTGCTTATCTATGATATTTAAAAAAAAAAATGTTTAACTGGATGGAGAATCTCCCCTTTATTTTTGTTATTTTCACAGGGGAGACTTTACACATACTGATTCTCATTAGTCACTTAGACAAAAAAATATAAGAAAACAGGGTTCATGTTGAAAAATATTTCAGTTACCCTTTAAATTATGGAAATCTAAATCCAAATCTGTGATATTTAGTAAATTAAAAAACCTTGATATCTCAATATGCAAATAGGTATGTGCTTTGTTTAAAAATCTTGCCTAGACACATGGCCCTTTTTTTTAGCATTGTGCAGATGTCTACATAAAAACAATTATGGGATTTATATTATATGAGATTCAAATTTAGATATAAAACTACACTTCATAACTTGTCATGCAAGTGAGCCACAGGCTGGCACAATTCCGTATGCATCCAGTAAAATGACACCTAATTGGCAGTCTGGTTGTTGTTTAGCTGTATGGAAAATGACAAGAGCATTACTTGTATTGCTAGATGATCAAATTATCTCTCTCTCTCAACCTCCCAAACAGAAGCAGTGCCCATAGCAACACCAAGATAGCCTTTATTGCAGACAAGAGGAAAGAGGAGGAAACAGAGCAGGAAGAACTAAGGCAAGCTCAAACCTTCTAAGAAGTCAGGCCAGACCCTCTGATCATCCTGTTCCTCCTCAGGGTCCTCTGTGAGGAAGCTCTGGTCTCCCTGATGCAGATTGCTCTTTAGAACAACAACTGGACACTCTGAAGGGACAACAGGGCTGGGACAGTCTGCCTTAAAGGCTGCACTGGTGGAGATCTTGGAGATTTTGATATGAATGTACTTCTCTGTGACTTTCTGGGTGTCCTCTATATCAACGTTGTCATCATCCACCACTTTTTCTGAGGCTGTTGATGGACAGGTTGCTGAGTCATGGCCAGGATCAGACATGTCAGTTTGCCGGTCAACCATCGCATATTCACCAGGCTCAGCTTCAGGCAATACCTCTCCAGGTACATCCAAGGCTAGATTAGCGGTTTCTCGTCTTGTTAGTTCTGTGGGCTCCTGCATCTTCACACATTCAGAATCCTCAAAAGCTTCAATCGAGTGAGCAGCAGTCAGCTTAACAACTTCCCTCACTTGGGCACAAGGACCCATATGAACAGTCGGCATCTCTTTGGAGAACTCTGGTACATTTAAAGAAGAGGGAACTGAAGAAATGGCTAGCTTGGCCTCCTTGAGTGAATCAGAACATCTGGTGGCTCTGTCGTCAGTTGGGAGACAAGAAGCTCTAAAACTTTTCCTGTTACCCTTCTTAGCCAAATGTTCCTCTCCTCTGTAGAAATCCTTGTCTCTCTTAAAAAAGGGTTGGGTCTGAACACCAGGCTGGCCAAGTGATGCATCAAACTGGTAGGTGCCTCTAAAGTTTATTGGAGGCCTCTCAGATTGTTTGCTCTCTTCAGCTCTCTTGTGGCGGTAAATGTACCTGTCCATCATGGTTTCTTGGCTTCCTCTTCCAGGCTTGGGTTTTGGGATGTACGATGGGGGGCCTTTCACCATATGGACTCGTGTTGGGGATGCATGGCGACGAACACGTTGAAGGGGGGCTGGCACGATCTCCGGTGGCAGGTGCAAGTAATCTCGCAAGTATGCAATCCCTTCATTGGTAAGGTAGTAATAGGCATGTTTCCAAGCAAAAGTCTCCCTTACACAGCCCTTAGATTTCAGAGAGCCCATTGCGCAGATCACCTTTAGGTTGGTAACCCCCTTGACATCAGGGTGCATGGAATGTGGACGCTTATCCTTCTTGGCTACAATGACACCATCTCGAAAGAGAAGCTCATAGATTGCCCTCAGGTCGGCTAAGGGCATTACCATTCCAGCCACCATTTTGACTTCAAGTTTTCTTTAAGATCTTCAAGGAATTTCTTCTTGAAATATCTCTGACTACCACCGCTTCAGTATATAGTGTTTGCATGCGGTAACATCACACGAACAAGACAAAAATCTCTCATCTGCATCAGTTTTACCTCACTGTAATGAAGGTTCTATCTACCAATTTGCCATCATGAGTCAGCATGAAAAAACAACGATGCTCACAACCCCTCCTACCTTTTTCTGTCCCCAGTCGAAGGAGAAACTGTGTGGACGAGAGGCGAGAGGCAAGAAAGGAGGAGAATTCAAGGGGGTGTGTGCACACAGAAAGAAAACAGAAACCAAAGGGATCAGAGTGCGTAGAGAAGCTTTGTACCCTGTGGGACTGATGGGCATTACTGCTACAAACCCAGCACCATCTCATTAACCAGTTTTAAGCCAAATATGAGATAATCTAACATAAATACAAGTCAAACAAAACCTCATCTAAGATTTTCTTATACATAGCTCATAAATAGGCAAAATTGCTTGTTTTAGCAAATACAAATTTCCTTTATGTATTTGGAAAGGATAAATGAAATAAATATTGTAGTTTTAGTACTCATAGTCTCATTGTTCTGTATTTCTTACAAATCAACAATCTCAGTATTTTCTAGAAACTGGATATTATTAGTCTCTTCATCTTTTGCATTTTATCTTGAGATATTGACAATAATTTTACAAAAAAGAAAATCAGAAAAATGAATTTAAATTTGGTAAATCACTTGCAAACAAGTAGAGTTATCTCTCCAATGGTAGAACTTTGTCTAGTTTCCTAAATAATGTATAAGAGTTTAAATACAAATACATAGACATATGATACAACAATTTAGGACAAATTCCTGAAACAATGTACAGGTCTGTGTTTCAGGCCTGAAATGAGTCAAAAACATTATTTTCCAACTGACGAAATTAAACCACACTCAAAAAGCATGCTGTTATACAGATGCACATTAAAGGCTTTGCTCCTCTCTTTCATTTAGTTGTGCTAGACAGCACTCAGAAACTTTACATCTTTCATTGGTGTAAAGATTTATATTAGAAAACTAACAGTGTATACTGAGACAGTTGGTCTACAACTGATGCTCTGTTTGTATAGGGAGGTCAAGTGTGTCTCTGGGAGGAAGAGAGCTGACAGATAAAAGGTTTATCTTATGACATCAGAGATGACTCACAACCAGCTATCAACAGGTCTGAGGGGAAAACCACCATCAACACAAAACACAACAATACAACACAATTGTAGCCAGTCTACAACTTTTAAGAACAACAGATTGGTGGTATTTAACATGTCACTTTGACAAAAAACAAGGGTAAAAATGTACAGCACTCTTTGTATATTAAACCACTGAAGGTGCTTAATGTAACATACTGTCAACACTACTCATTTTCAAAGGAAAACTCTGACATGACTCCCAACCTTTGAAAATGAGTAGTAGTGTTGAAAGACCAAACCTAAGACTCAACCGCTGAGAGAATCCATGATCTCTGGTCTCCCTATTTTTTCCTGAGCAGTCATAGCCCACATCCCCAACCAGCCAACTCTGCAAACCTAAATGGAAAAGCCATCAAGTCATTTCTTTCCCTTAAGAGAGGACAATTGTGCCTGTGTTTAATCCTGTTACTCAGCCTCCTCTGTGACTGATCGCCACTGGAAAGCAAAATGGAGTCCAGGATAACCACTGTTGCCAGTGGGGCTAAAAATACAAGGAGGAGGTTGGAAAATGTTTGCAGGGGATGGTGGTTTTTCCCATTTGCCTTTATTTAAGTGGTACAACTGTGCCCTCCTCTGACAGATCCATTTCTTGACTGTCATCCCGTAATTAATATCAGAATAAAGCATACACTACAGTATCCTCTGCAGACCCTCTTAAAGGGACAATTCACCCCCAAGTCATAAATAGATATTATTCCTCATATCTCTGGTGGTATTTATCTATCTAGATTGTTTTAGTGGGAGTTGAAGAGAGTTGGAGATATTAGCCGTAGAGATGTCTGCCTTTTCTTGAATATAATGGAAGTAGATGGCACTGGGCTTGCGGCATTCAAAGCGCCAAAAAAAAAAGTGGCAACATTTGGAAACTTAACAACAAAGGCTCTCTCCAGAAATCATGACTCGTATACTCAAGATAATCCACATATTTTGTTGTGAGCAGTTTCATGTTTGAACTATTTTATTTTTACTGAACTACGTCTGCCAACCATATCACTGTGCAGAAGGAGGTGTGCATGTACTCTGCATGAGGTGTAAAACTTAATGGCATCCTCCTTGGCTGGGCTGTTATGTCAGGTACCTTGGTGGATGCTACGCTAGCTAGCAGTAGATGCATGCTACTAAGAGATAGTGCTGTTGAGCACCACAAGTCAAGTGCCATCTAGTTCCATTATAATGGACAGAAGGCAAACATCTCTGAGTTGATATCAGCAACACTCTGCAACCCACACCAAAACAATCTAGACTACTAAATAGCACTACAGGTAAGGGGGAAAATACATAGTTTTGATTTTGGGATAATTTTCCCTTTTAGAGTCCCAGACAGTGCACAGCACCTGATACAGGGAAAAGTGATGAGCTTACTGAGAAGCTTCAAGTTCTGCAAGTACCAGAGAACATCTGTTAGCACTGTTTATGGTAGTTTGGAGGAGTCACCATTTGAATAATTCATTTCTTGCAACCATCTTGTAATCCCCTTAATGAAAATCACCTTTGGCCTGTTTGTTTGTCACTCTATTTGTCAAGAAAATGAATGTGAAACAGATTCCTGCTCCACTGGGAGCTATGTTTCATAACAAATGTCTGGGAGTAAAAGCATGCAGAAGAGGCGATAAGCTTAGTAAGGACTCCAGGAGGTCTGGGTTTAACAGTATTAGTCAGTAATTCTTACAGTTAAATGGGGGCTTTCTTCAGTATTTAGTGTAGGCCACATAAAATGCCAAATACAATAGGATATTTTTAAAAGTCCTGTTAGTCACACTGAACACCGCAGATAGAGATAACCCCACCCTTTTGGGGCAAGACAATATTAAAACAATCACTGCAAATAATTTGTGCGCCAGACAAGAAAAGGCTCCACTGCTGATCATACCAGGCAAGGCAAATGATGTGCTGCCAGTTCCCTGGTATTTTGATAGCCAAGAACGATAAACTGAAGCAGTAAGTGAAGATATTTGGAAGAAAGAATCACAAATCATAAACACAGCTGAACTGCTGCTTTGCTAGCACGGGCAAAGTCTTGATATATGGCACAGCAGATAAAATCACTTATGGTAGAAGAAAACAGATCTTTCTCACAGTGCAAGAAATCAGCAGTATTTTGATTCATCTAAAGCCTTGAGACCTGTGTTATGTTGATTCATTGGATGCAGAGACTTTATCACCATGTGCTCTTCATTACCTGTCCTTTGGCTCTAAATCAAACAAACCAACAGACGTTTGTTTGGTTATTTCTACCAAACTGCAGATGGAGAGAAATGAAACAGTCTGTACCTGCGTCAAACCTCCTCTAGCTTCACCTCTCAACTAAAGCCTTTCTTATGAAACACAGTACACAAAGTATTGGCTATAATAAAACTACAGATGTATAAACTAGAAAAGTCGAGTGCAGATCTCCGCCAGGTGGCTGCGTTGCAGCTGGAAATAAAAATACAAGTGGCTGCTAAATTTGCTTTACTCACCAGCCCAAAAAAATAATTGTAATCTACTGAATAGATGATGTTGCAAGTGAACAAAGATGTAATTTGTGCAGTGTAGTATGACACCGTGCAGGGGACAGAGCAAAATCGGGTTGCAGCCATGGAAGTCGGACCATGGAGAGCTGCAACTGGTAGAATTTTCCCTCCCAGCTCTGTTACAGTCAAAATGGCGATGAAGGTTACAAAATCAGGGGCTCGTTATCCCGGTATTTTACCTTACTTTGGTGGATCATAATATAACAGGTACCTACCCACTTCAGAGGAGTGAGGAGTCAGCAGTCAATGACAGTATGAAACAGTCAGTAAACCAGGTGTTTCAGCAATTATGAATCAACGCAACCACAAGATCCTTAGCATACAGTCATAAATGTGAACACAAAATATGAGGCTGATTGGCCCAGTAGTATGCGAGATCAGCTGCAGACAGACAGGTACACCGATGCACACACACATGACCAAACGCATGATCCCCTCCAGGCTTATGCCTGATGGAGACAATAATAAAAGCTTAGAATGAGTCATGAATTAATTATCCACCCAACGGGAATTAATACAGTATGTGGAAACTTTCCAAAATGAAGACAGGATGGGAAAATCACCAATACATGGTGGTTATTCTGAGCAGCTACCCCATGAGAATATGTGTAACCAGGAGGAAACCCTAGCATGCTTAACCTTTGCCTGGATATAAATAAATAAGGTGGTTTTATTGTGTCCCTCTTTAAACCGTGATGAAAGCTCATTGCCATGGTGGAAGCGACGGACGACGAGAGAATGGAAACAAGTCAAGATGACAGTGGCTGCTTTAAAACCAAACCCATTCAACTCCTCTGGCAGTTGAACTGGTCTCTGCATTCCAGTACAGACTTTATAGCGAGTAATTTAAGCTGTATGGTTGTCTTCCAAGTCATTAAATGCAACTTTGCATTTTGACATTGGAAACAGAGTGGTGAGAAAAATGCTTGAAGACACACACACACACACACATCTGCTGATAAGCTAAATGTCTATTCTGCAATGATCACAATCTAGCATGCACCCAATATGCTGATCAATAAACACCAAAGGCCGTTCTGTTTTCTAAACTGTCTGCAGTGAAATAAAAGCCAATTTCCCTGCATATCGAAGTATCAGAGGGTGCCACTTGATCTGTCTTCGTCTATGTTCAATCTGTTCTCTCTGCTCTGGGGTTGGATCTTACATCTGTCCACCTCATGTCCACTAAATTTAAAAAACCCTTTTACTGACTGGAAGAACATATTTTTCCAAGGAAGACTGATGATCACCTGATGTGCCTTAAAAAAAGGTTTAAAGATTCAAAAACAACAAGCAGTAATGCAAAACACCTATTTCATGATGACTTGTTGGAAATCACAGATAAAAACACCATTATTAATTAAGCCAGGGTCTCACTCTCTCTATTTATTTATTTAGGAAGACAAAGAGTCAAAGACAAAGAGAATATAAGAGAGAATGGATGAGCATAAAATACAACTGAATCTTAATATTTCATCATGTTTTCTTACTGAATAAAAAAATAGAAATATCAAAATATAAATATAAAACTCTTGGCAACACAGACTCACGCAGACTTCATGTATTACTGGATTCTAAAATGATGTTGTCGCTCAACAGAAATTTAACAGACACACATCATTTTTAATTTATGTTTTAGCAAATGGTTTTAAGTCATCTCCATGATTACCAGAGACCTATTTTCCTAAATACGAAAATATAGAGACATTGAACAACATTTCCCATTTGTGACATTCACACTGAGGCAGTACTTTTAGTTAACTGGTGAACAACGTTTCACCTTTCAAATGGGGAAGAACTTTCCTTTTCTACATGTGGAAGCAATAATTGTCCACCAGCAATTATAGCTGGCTTTTACAATTGTGTTTTCCATTACTGCGCTTGTGTTTTTCAAATTTGCAAAGCATTTTGGATATGCAGTTCCTTCAAAAGATCTCAGCTACTGTAAATAAGACCCTGTCAGAAAAGTATGATGACGATTTGATTTTGTCCCATCTGAGACTGACACAAACCAGCTGTGTCTGTAAAGGAACGAGCAGATGGGGCGAGGTAGGCCAGTGAAGCCACCCAGGTTTTCCCTGGTTTTATACGTTCATAACCAACAATTGTCCAAGAGCGAGATGCTGAACTCACCTGCAGGGTGTTGTTCTGTTGCTGACAAGTGAAGACAGACTGGAACTCAAATCAAAGTCTAAAGGATGACAAGTCATATCAGCCAGGTGGTGGTGCAATGTATGAAATGTCTGACTGCAAAAAACTGATGTATCAGTTAATTTGCTACACCCATGAGATGTTTTTAATTTGGGTATGAGGAAAGTACATCATAAATTCAGTCTTCAACAGGATGTTGACATGACAAAGCAGAGCATAAAGTTTCAGCTGGTATTGCACAAACCACCCAGGCTATAAATATTGTTCAGCATAAAAGCATTGAGTTGTCTAGAGGGCAATTGAGGTAAAATGGCTGTCAGTATGAGCAGCTAATGGATGCTCAGAGGACTGTGCATCATGAGTTTGGCTGAACCACTGTAACTTTATGAGAAAACCCCGGGAGGCATCTCAGGGAGGCATGGAGCAGCTGCGGTGTCGACAGAACGATATAAAGCATTTAAAGTGGAAATGCTGCTCAGTGCAAAGGTGACAGGATTTTGTTTGTCTGAAAGATCACTGAGCTAAAATGGCCGACTTGGAGAACGGTTAATGGATGACTGCACTTTGCCAGAGTTGCCATTTTGCCAAATCAGATCATAAGAGCATCTTGTGATTAAGAAGAACAAATCCATAGCAACAGAAGAGTAGGAAATATGGGAGTTTCCGTGTGTGTGTGTGCTAGAGACTGGCTACTGCAGTGAGTCATCAAAAGCCCATGGCGGGGTGTGGTCGGCCAGGAATGCCTGTAACCATAGAAACATGACACACCATAGAAATATGAGTAAATATATGGGGCCAGAGCAGCGGTCAGAGGAGATAGCATTGCTACTGGCAACACACAAAACAGACAGACTCTTCCTGGAAGTGAAAGTCACTCAGTGGTTTTATCACCACTCAACCATAACTGACCATCCAAAAGTTTCAGATGATAAAAACATCAAAAGACGGGCAAACTGGCAGCGTGGATGCGGGATGAGGTGAGCACAGGCTGGTTTTGACATTATTTTGGAGAGGGTGTTTTCCATGTTTCCATGCACACACATTCCATCTCCAGTCCATAAAACCTAAACTCAAAATATAAATCTGACCACAGACACCCCCAGTTACATTATTAAAAGAATACTTAACTGTATCTGAACTGTTTCCTATCTTCCAAACACTCATAGCTTCTCTCACAATATAGCTATTTACACCACTCACATCAGTGCCTCCTTCAGAAGCTCTGCTGGAAACAACATTTTGAGTTATTCATTGGCAAAACGAGGTTTGTTTACGACATACTGAACATACTGATCAAGAGAAGGGAGTTGATCACACTGCAGGAGTGGTGTGAAATATTTTCATTTTGTTTTTTTACTCTCTGACATGCATTTTGTGTGACTCTGGGTCACCACTGGAATCTACTGTAATTGCTGTTAATCCAAACTGACAATAGCCATATTTTATGCTCACAAGGAATGAAAATCCAAAGATATGTGGGAGTATTCCTTAAACTTTAAGCTGTTTTGGCTTTCAGATTCAAAACCAAACTGATAAATAGTGATTAGCGCTGTAACAGTGTGTGCAAATGTGCCTAACTGTCCTGTGCACACTACCGCATGCAGGATAAACAATCTGTAGATTGATGCACACAACATGGACCGTAAGTACACAATCATAATTTCCACCCAGGAACTTCTACAGGAGTTGCAAATTGTTAGCAACAAGCTGATCGGTGTGCGAGTCATTTCACACTTTGGCCAGCGCAAATAAACCCACATGCGGGTCCCCAGTCAGCTATAACAACAATGGAGAGAGAGCTGTGAAAAAGATGAGGACCATGTGTCAGCTTTGCTCCACAGTTGTAGGGTCTGTGAATGGAAACAGATCCAACATGCTAACGCACATTTAACGGTATCACCCAGATGTGCCAATCACCAGAATGATAAATGTTTGGTTGCTCTGAATGTTTGAATATAGCCAGCGTGGAACTAATGAAAATACTGTTCCTGATGCACAAGTTTTATTTCTTATTTTTCTATGTCTCTTGCATTTTCATTTTCATTGCATAAGAGATGCTTTTCATTTTTATAGCCTGTTGTGACCTGTCGCATCTCAGGAGAGTGTTTGTTTTTACAGTGCAATATATAAGTGTTTAAAATGTTCCTAATTTTCATAATGAAAATAATTTACCAAAGTAGTCAGTGGGCAAAATGTTATGGTCAGTCCCCAGCAGGAGGAATGTGTCTGTCTTTGACACTTGCACCACTGTCTGTTAAAAATAAATGAAAAGAAACTGATCCTTGTGTAATGGAGTTGTTTTCCACTGTGCCGAACATGCACCAAACCGTGATTTCTAAACCAGGGTCGTACCATTATGCACTTAACAGTTCTTGCTTGAATTTTAACAACAGAACATATAAGTTGCACAGAAACTGGGAGCACTACACTGAACTTCACAGCCACATCGACAAGTCTGGCATGTGGCAAAAGGAGACTGGCTCTACATCCTGAGGAGAGAGTGTATATATGTAGGTTTGGTAATGGCTGAAGCTGTTATATAACTCTAGGATGCTAATGAAGATGCAGGCTGATTGAAACTGGTCTGTTCTCATCATAATTAAAAAAAAAATATATTGAACATCAGTGAGAAATTAGTGTAGCATGTTGGCTCTGAGAAACCTAATTAAAGGGAAATTTTGGTTTATTTCAGCCTGTTTCCTATCGTCCTAAATTTGTTTCAAGTGACTAGTGACATAAAAATAATAGTTAGCATGTTAGCCGTTAGCCTAGATACAGCCGGGGTGCATAGTAGCGTCAGACCTGTTAAAACGTAAGTGAAAGGGCAACCTTCAAGTGCAAAGTTAGTCCACTAAACAAGCTTTTTTTCCCACAAAGACTGCCTCATATCGTTAGGATAAATGTCAGAGAACATATAGAAAACGACATGTAAACGTGTTGTCTTACCTTACCGGTGTGGTGCCATGTTTGTTTACCATTTAGCTTTGCTTTCCAAAGCGCGGCCAAAATATCGCGAGAACAAGCAGCAATCTCATACCGTGGACTAACTTTGCACTTGAAGGTTGCCCTTTCACTGATGCTACTATGCGCCCCGGCTGTATCTAGGCTAATGGCTAACATGCTAACTATTATTTTTATGGCACTAGTCACTTGAAACAAATTTAGGACGATAGGAGACAGGTTGAAATAAACCGAAATTTCCCTTTAAGCAGCACTTTTTCACCACGGAGGCTTTAAGGGAGTTCCAGGGCTCATTAAAATACCCTTATTTTCAGACTTTGAGCACAGTCTTCTTAGATGCTAACTAAACTTTGTCTACACTGCAGTCACTGTGAGGATATCCCCCAAAGGGAATTTGGGGTAATGGGTAATATATCCACTGTGACAACAATGATGTTTTTCACTGCCAGATAAGCAAGAACAAAACCTAAAGGCACTTTGGCAAAGCCCATCACGACACTCCCATAGATACAAACCTCCTTAGGCCAGGAAAGACTCTAAGGCCACTTTGTCAGCATGATATGTGTGCGGTGCCATTAGTGGAGTCCTATATATCCGTTTTGCCCTCCTCATAAACCCAACCGTGACAGTATGAAAGGGGCTACTTGAAAATAAACCCTTTCCACTGAGTGCTTCACTTCCCCTCTGTCAAGCTCCATCGCCCTCTCATCTGTCCTCTTCCAGGTCACTCCCAGACTTTGCATAGCCATGACAAAAATGCATGATAGTAACTATGAGGTGCCTGGAGGACGAGTGGCAAAGGAGAGGTCTCATGAGGAAAGAGCAGATTTTTTCATATGCTGGGGCGCCTTGCTGGCTGTTGTCGGCTGTTTTGCCTGCGGTGAGGGTTGGCAAACAAACAGCCCCTGCAGCTTTTATAACTTCGTCTCATGCCAGGCAAGTTCTGGAAACGGCACAAGGACGATGGCTTTATAACTTACAATTACTGACAAACTTAAATGTCAGTCGAAGGGTTGCCTGAATATAACCTACTCTGGAAAGTTACATAAGCAAAATATAGTATATGTCTCATGTGTAGGAAACTTTAAGTACTTGGAGCTTTGCAACACAAATCTAAGAAGGCATCAAAGTCATTCAACAAGTTAATTAATGCCAAAACAATCATCTTCTTGTTCAAGTAATTTAGGAGGGAAAAGGCCAAATGCAAGGATTTACTGATGAGGATTATTGATTTTCTTTATTATCATAAATTGAATATCTTAGGGTTTGGACTGTTGGGGCATGTGTCCATATAAGCACTAAGCATTTTTTAAGGAAGCGCTGCGTGTTTCTGTGACACCAACATCTTAACATTAATGTTAGCTATGTAGATAACGGAATGCTATATTAATAGAGGGTTGACTACACAGCTAACAACAAGTGCATAATGTGTATGGTGATAAAAGCACAACATTCACCAGCAAGGGTGCATCATCAAGAGAGGCAAACAAGGCAAATGTTTGGGGGGGCTCCAAAAGAAATTTGGAAAAAGGGACCCTGGTGGCTCTATCGGCATTATGTGGACAGTACAGATGGGCCTATTTTTCAGTAAATAAATGCTACAACTCCTCAAGACCCAAGCCAAGTTCCTGTGTCTCGCTTGTCACCTGCTGACTAAAGTGAAGGGGGTTAGCCCCCTTGGGCTTCTTTGCCTGGAGTGCCCCAGAGTCTAGGTTTGCCACTACCCAGGGTCATTCAGTGTCTGGCCGAGCTGCTCCCACACATGGGCTTTTCTGTCGTGTTGTCATAGTTCTAACTGCATATGCGGCCTCATATGCTCTCTCCTCATAGGAACAATTGAAAAAAGACGCTGAGAGCAGCACCTTTCCTCTAGGCAGCCTCATGCAGCCACATATGCTCTCTCCGCACTTGGAACAACCGAAAAACGGTACTAGCCAGTTATCATAAATAAGATGTCACCTTGGGCTCTGAGAAGTTGTGATGATCATTTATCACTTTTTTTGTATATACTTAATGACAGATTGTGCAAGCCATTACAAAGAATAGATTAAAAGAAAATAACAATTAGTTTCAGCCCTAATATCACACATGAAGTAGACACTTTTGTAAAAATGACTGTGCATCACATGTGATTCCATCCTTTCACCAAGAGGTTAAAGATTTCATTTGAGATACAAAAGTACAGAAGGAAAGACAGGGGCAAAGACATAGACACCCTCGAGCTGCAGATCAGATACAGATGCAGTTGATTCAACTTGGCATCAGAGCAAAGAGTATGTCAGACATGATGACGAACATCCTGCAGCCTCTCATGCCACCAACAACCGCAGCACAGGCTGCCCGGTCACTATCATCATTATGCCGAATGAAAAGCTGTATTCATTTGAAAGCCAGGGCACATACAAAGCTGGTGTGTAACAAGTGGAAAATGAATTGGATCAATGGTGAGGGGATATTATGACATAGACAGAGACCTCATTTTTTAATAACACTGTTGTCTGAGAGGATCATTGCATTAGGAGCTCACCCTTTCTGTGCCACCTGACAGCCTCCACTGGCCCTCACTGGAGCCATGGCACAACCCCACAATCAGTTTTAAAGCCAGGAATCGCCACTTACCTAAAAGAAAATAAAAACAAGAAAGAAGCAAACACAGTTAGAAAAAAGTAGTTGGTTCCAAAGTGAAATATCCACTGTTTCAAAAACATACTCTTTAAAATTTAACAGCCTGTAAAAATGGAGAAAAGGTATTTTTAAAACAGAAGTGGTCCTGAATCACAAACATCAAGTGTTGCTGCAGTGGTTAATGGATTGAGCAGTGCCAGGGCTAATGGAGAAAATGCTTTTAATGGCATGAGATAGAGATTAATGTGCAGACCACAGGACCATTCTAGGCAACAGTAAAGACAGGAAAATAAAGCCAAATATCATGATAAAAGCGATGGAAATAGCAGCTGTCTTTATAGCACTTAACTCAATGCAATCTCATTAAGGCCCCCACCAATTTGTTTTAGCCTGCAGTAGCTTCACTAACAGTGCCACCTTCTGGCCACATAAGAGACAGCTCAAAACTCAGAAGCAGCTGTGTTTTAAAACTTGTCTTACAAGTGGTTTCAGTGGTCACCTGGTTTCAATCCCGCAGCTGATTCCCCTTTCACTGACAAAACAAAGCATGAAGAGTGTAATCATGTCTCACCAAGGGGAGGATTAGAGCAAGGAGTGGATGATTAGGCAGATGTGTCAAATTACGGAGGCAGTTGCCGTTCTGAATTACAGGAAACCTGGGGTTAATGAGATTATGTAATCATATCAGCTAAGTTAGAAGGCCACTCTGCTGGGATCGCAGCCAGATGCATCAACCAGCATGACTGACAGACTCACTGACAGCTCTAACACGATTACACTGATGATTACTGAGGAATACAAACCCAAAGAGGACCACTCACTCACACACACACACACACACACACACACACACACACACACACACACTCAGAAATCAAACTCTTCATTATACAAAGAACTCAATTAAGACGAATTGCACTGATTTCATTGGACTCTGTGAAAGGTTTTTATTTTTTTATTTAACCTTTATTTAACCAAGCAAGTCATTAAGAACAAATTCTTATTTACAATGGCGGCCTGGCAAAAGGCAAGTGCCTCTTGAGGAGAAGGGGACAGGGATTAGAGGGGTATCAAAAGATAAAAGAAACAGCAACACATACAACGTGCACCACATAAAAGACAAACAGCATAAAGTGGCTAACAGAGAGCAGCATCACGCAGCATAGCAACAACAAAAATAGTGCACACATGCAGCAGGACGGACAATGCAACATCAGCAAAAAACAACAAGCAATGCAACAAACAACAAACATACAAACAGACAAACAACAAATAGCAAGACAGGCTGGCAGAGCAGTAACAAGTTCATGTTTCTGGTACTGGTTACCTTTTTTATGTCATGAATTGCTAAAATTATTCCATTCCATTACTTTACACAATCACTGGACAAATCTGAGATGTGAGTGGCAGTTCAAAGGTCTAGAAGCAGGCTATACTAATCCTGTTGTGACCCATGATACACACACTGCATTCAAGAGCTCACATCAAGTTAAAATGTAAACAAAGCAACTGTGGCATTCATTATTTTAGATGTTTGTTTACTAAAATGCTTTACTCCATCCCTTTTTTTCTTTCAAGGTGTAAATCTTGGTTTGACAGTTTTGTGTTGTGTGTAAAAAAAATCAATTTGTAATCTGTTGTCCATAGTATGAGTGTGAGTATGTGAATACCTAATGCAGTGATGACTGCCCAGTGTTGCTATTTATTAGCAAGATTAGCAAAAATATTTGAGTTTTGGCACAGTGTTTTAAAGGAATACTTCAACCTCCAAATGATCATTTGTATATCAAACAATCACCCTGTGTTACCTTGAATTCAGAAAGAAAACTTTGTTTTTTTCTTATGTTTCCAGTGAATGAAGAATCCAAAAAACAGAGAAAAATTGAAGTCGTAGAGGTCTGCATTTAACAATGCAAAATTGCATAAAAACATCGGTTTACAAACTCTAACACAACTCATGCAGTATGATCAAAGATCATCCAAAGTTCAAAGTTATCCAGTCATATGCTCAGTAGTTCCCACGCAGACAGCCCTTTCTAATAGGGAACTGAACAGAGAGCAAAACCTTTCTATGTTCTCTTAAAAGCCAGACTCCACTCACAAACACAGTAATTTTACCTCACTGAACACAGGAGCTGCTGGTCACCTCTGCTGTAGTTTGTTTGTGTTAGTGTGTGACTTTGGTGTTTCTAAATGGTTCATTTGGACTCATCATGGCAGTAGAAGACCAGAAGCTCCCATGTTCAGTGAGGTAAAATTGCTATTTTTGTAAATGTAGTCCAGCTTTGAGGAAAACAGACATAAGTTTCACATTCAGTTCAGTTTTTAGCAAAAATGCATGTGTTTGGAAAGTACTAAGCATGCAACTGGCTAAATCTTCTTGGATTCTCTTGGATGACACAGCACAAGTTGTGTGAGAGTTTGTAAACTGATGTTTTGATAAAGTTTTTCTGTTGTTAAATGTGGTCACCTATGATTTCAATTCATGAAGAATTTTCTCCATTTTTGAATTTTTCATTTATCATGGAGGCATACAAGAAACACTAAGTCTTCTCACAAAATGAACATAACGGGTGAGTAATTGATACACAAATGGTCATTTGGGGGTAGAAGTATTCCTCTAAAGGAATAATTTTAGGGGCATTTCAGTAGTGTTTACTATTTAAAGCTATAATACCTGATTTTTTTGGTCACTTCGGTTGCTTCAAAAACAGTGGTGGTGATTCACTGTACTTTTAGCTCTGTTTTGGTTCCCCCAACTCCTAGGAGAATTATGTAGCTATTAGGCCGTTAAATGTTAGGTGCTAACTTTGTCTGCAGTTTGGTGCTTGCAGTGATTCTCTGTGTTTGTCACCTTAAAGCCCCTTCCCTTTCGCATGCAAGTAGTCACGTGATCCATTGTTAAAAGTATACTACGCAGGAACTGTCAGTTACTGTTTGTAAATAATATTGTCGGCAAAAGTGAAAGCCGACCCCAGATTCACTCTCATTCGCTGATTTCAGTGTAGTGTCCACCATTTTTGTAGCTGCTTACAGTCTGGCACTTGGTTGCTACCTTTTTATTAAGTCCTAAACCCACTCGCACGCTGTCCCTAGAAACATCCCCGGGGTCTTGGCAGATAGATACACTGCTACCCACTTATATTGGGTCATATGTGATGATTGAGAGGGATTACTTACTTATTTACTTACTTACTTATACATTATTTTACAGGAAAATCCTTAACAGTGCACCTTTAATGTAAAGATAGTTAAACCACTTTGAATAGGTTGATATAAACTCTTGTGTCTTTTTATCTCTCCGCATGCAATATACACTTTGCAAAACGTGACTCCAGTTTTCCCATCTGGAGTGAATCATACCCCTGGCTGGACAGAAACAGGTGAGGAATCTGAAACATGGCTGTCCACCAATTCCTGCGGCTCAAATAGCAACTGAAGCATCTCAGAGCTACCGAATACTGCTGCTACTGAAACTGCAAGGGCGACATATGAGCCCTTCGTCTCTGAGTGTTAAAATACAGACAGGATGTATGCCTCAGCAACATTCAACAGACACGCCTCATGAATGAAACCACTTGACACATGATACTTACAACTGTACAGAAATATGACGATAAACATCCAGATTTCACACACATATTAAGTGCATTCGTGAGTGTCTCTTACTTCTAACTACAACTCCCTCTGCTCTGTCCAAATGACAGCAGCCGTTTTTTTTATCCCCTGCATTGTCCCTGTGGATCATCTTGTGCTGGGAAATTCTTGGCGAGCAGAAAGTGCAGCAGTGGACGAAAGAGAAAACGCTGCTGTACTGGACTGTTATCTGCAGACCAAACAGAACACGACTGCACATGCACATGTACAGGTCACTGTGGGAAATAAGCCAGTCATACAGGGATACTTATTTATTTCCAGACTGCAGATTCAAATCTAAACTATACACTTACAGGTCCTTAGGGAGCCACATAATAACCCTGTCATAACTTTAACCATGCTGTCTTTTTACTTTATGAATGTGGTTATGGAGAGTCCACATATTGTTGATTCATCCAACTCGAAGCTGCCATCAGGCCTGTGAATCAATCATTAGAAGAGGGAGTTTCACCAACTGATCATTAAGGAGTCTTGATACTATAAAAAATATACAAAAAACAATATCCTGTTTTTGGACAAGTAATATCTAAAGTTAATCAATTAAACAATAGAAAATATCACCACAAATACATGAATTTACTTTAGTTTTCTTCAAAAGTGAGCATGTGTTAAAGATGTGTCTCGCTGATACTGCAATAACAGGCAATGTCAAAACAATGTCACATGTATCCATGACAATAGAAGGCACTTCCTGTTCGCCTCTGTTCGTGTTAGACACAATGGTCCGCCCGCAGGGCTGCAAGAGTGAAAAAGACAGCTGATGACCCAGGATCACCTGCAGGGCTTATTGGCAAACATGCTGTCAGCTGCTGCCTGTTCAGCACTCTGTATACAATACATAACTCGTAATACAGTAAAAACAATGGCTGATCCTGCCTGAGCAACAGTCACTGTTGTTATGAAAAGGAAATGAAGTGAAAGCGCCCAGCAAAGACTGCTGCCATCAGTAAACAAACCAACACTTGATTCGCCAAATACACGTAATATGAAAAGCAGTACTGCCAGTATCAGGTAATATCTATTATATATGTATTGTTATGTGTGCTGTATGTTTGTTTCCTCCTGAACACAAGTGCATGTTCATACCAATAACTGTAAATGAAGACGGACGATATGACAGCTCCCCAAAACAGTTATAGGCTGCATTATAGGTCATAAACCCTGCCCACTCCATGTTAGCGGATAGCACATGTACCAAACTAAAAACTTAAAGTTAACATCAAAAAGATGGTTTCTGTCATTTTCGATGGTTCTCATCATGCTGGTGTTTGTTTTTCTGATAAGTTTGGTTTTAATTCATTATTCATGCTATGAAAAGGGGGTTTGACGTCACGACTGACAACTGTGTGTGTCAACTGTGTGCTTGCTATCAATGATGCAGCTTGTGATTGGGTCGGACGGGTGTATCGACGGGACCTCAATACTGGGGCTCCACTTCTCCATTGCTACTGCGCAGACTCTGGCTCCAAATGTTTAAAATGGCAGCAGAAATATCCGTAATATTCTGGCTTCATTTTTGCACAGTGGGAGGGAGTGAAGTCATGTTATCAATCTTGATATAAAGTCTATGGTATGTACAGAAAATGACTTGTGACCGTTTCTGATGGACTTGAAAGTTTCTCACTTTGCCCCATTTCCAATACAACCCGTGCCTCTACCAGCTAAAGCTTACTCCTCCATTTTGCATGTTCACATCTAGGGGTAGGGTGTGTGATTTCTGTTGGGATAGAGAGGTCGGCTGAAGCGTAGGGGCTACATGGTCCTCCAAATGAAGGATTTCAAGAAGCACGTTTCAAGTATTATGAGAAATCATCGGCAAGATGATTGTACTGTACGAGCAAAAAAAAACACAAAAAAAAGCTTTTTCTTTGTCAATAAAGATTAAACAATATGATATCCACTGCATTATTTCATATTGTTTCAATGTACTATGGTCCTTCTCTCAATAACAAGCGTAACAAAAGAAATAGTTTGTATGCTGGTGCCTCAGCAGCATAGCAAGCTAACATTACATTACTATTGCTGATTTGTGCACGACAGTGCTGCATTTTGACATATTTCCATGTCACGTTCCCCCCTTTTGATGGCATATGACTCCCAAAACTAAACAAAAGCCAGCAGCAACATTGCTGCACGTGTTACCACTCCTCTAATATCAGTGCAGACTGGCAGGTAGGAGCACATGTTGCTAATGTCAGCCTACAGAGCACTGCTAGAGGCCTGAAGAGTGTTCTTTTTTTATTTGACGACTTGTTTGATCGATTGATACCATGAACCCTAAGTTGTGAACAAACTGTGAACGTCCTGACAACTGACAAAAGGATGCTTATTCTCAATGTGCAGCAACACATGCGGCATTTGTTTATGTAATCACCAGCATTGATGACTATTGACGACATGTCAGGGTCTGGAAGGATTGTCCCATTTCATAGGGGAATATTTTAACCACTAACCCTTCTAACTGTGTTCCAAGAGATAAGGTGACACTGGAAAGCAAGGGGTAGTGGTTGAATATTTTTAAGGGACTGGGCCTGCAACTTTAAACGTTTTCCAAAACAATTTTTCTATAATATTTTTATGACATTTAAATCCCCCTTTTTTTAACCAAAAAAAAACAGTTTATATGGTAATGTTACAATCTGTTACTATTTATATCTGTGGGCAATATTGAAGTAGCTCTGCAAAATTCAAGAGTGAACTTGTCAGGCGAACCTTTCAGGAAGCTAATTTGCCTCTTTGCGACATACATCTGAAACACTAAGCTGCTCAGAAGTCAAGTGTGCTGACCCCTGCCCTGACCTTCCTTTTAACTAGATATCCCTGGTTTGAACCTGCCCTGCTTAAAAGCCCTGCCATCCTCCTTTTACCGGCACATAACCTTCAGAACGCATCATTCACAACAGTGCACTGTTTGTGAAAACATGCTGACAAGGGCGAGACAGAAACCCTGAAGTTGAGGGAGTATCGAAACACACAGAGCTACAGACACAACTAATGGTAGAGCTCCACAAAGGCCAAAGGTTAAAACAGGTTAAGTGTGCCAACAGCCTGGTAGATTGGCTCATAGTTAAACAGCAGGTCTTGTGTTCACATTGTTCTCACAACTGAAAAGGCAAGGATCACTTATTTAAACTGGTAAGCCTGTGTGAAGCTGGAAGCCTCTTTTGTAAGGGAGACCTGGCCAAGATTCTCAGCATAAACAGTTGCAAAAAAAACAATACAAAATCCAGCATTAGACAAAATAACACTTGAAAAGATATAACAGAATAAAGTAAGAACATAAAGCAGAAGGAATGGCTTTAATATCGTTTTGCAGTCTAAGTGAAGTCTCATTCAGTCATCCAGCAATGTAGTTAAATACACCTTTTTAAAAGTCTTCCTCAGTCCTCGTTCAGAAACATGCATGAGACTGAAATAAGCTCAAAATATCTGGGTCAAGACTCAGAGCAAGCTGGTAAAAGAGTGGAATATTAGGGTATTTCAATGAGTGAAATCTACTGTTAGTGATAAGTCACCAAGGCCATGTGTCACTAGTGGCCTTGCTTGTCTCAACACATACCGGAGATAATCAACAGGCTCTTATGTTAAAGAGCTGATTCTGTACCAAGTGCCTGGAAATAGCTGACAAGAATGCACAATGGGAGCAATGGTGTTGAGGTGACGACATGCTTACAAATGAACTGAGCTGCACTGAGTAAGCAGCAGCAGTGTTCAACATATTAAGTAACTCCATTGGGAGTGCTCAATGAAGCGAAGGAGCTTTTGTTGTGGGAGCCCTGGGGAAAACATTCTCAGCCCGTCCCATTGGGCAGGACTCCTTCAGATCTCTCTCCAGGATCATTTAAATGGCACTGCCACCCTGAAAACTCTTCCAAAGTGTTACCACATTTCGCCAGAATACTCCAGACAAACCTCAGCTCCACACAGAACAACCTTTAAAAAGGCTCCTCTTTGGGCTGAGCCAGTTTCACCAGTCTGGTTTGGTTCTGTCCTTAAATTGGAGGCTTAAAGTCCCTATAAATGTCAGTCAGTCTGCTGTTAATCATTTACTTAGTGAGATGTAGATGGTGCACATTGATTCAAAGATTGGTGTAAAAGTAGCACACTCTCCATGGCCTGAATACCTGGTAAACTTAGTCTGGAAATACCAACCACACAGACAGTGGTGTCTGCAGGGTGTGGGAGACACATGGGAGGAGAGAAGTAGCATCTGAATATATTAAGATGCCTCGGGGACACAGGCTGCTCAGAATATCCATTTAGTTGGGCGCATGCCAATAATAGTTAAGTTTGTGTTTCTTTTTTTAAGTGAAATACATAATGGAAAAAAGACTTTGTTTTACTTTGCAAGTTGAGCAAATAAAAATGGTGAAGTCTTATTGGGTAATCTATTTAATGTGTTGTCACATGCAACAATGTGTCAGCAAACTTTTACCACACCTGGTTTATATCAAATACAATAACAGAGTTACTGTACTGATAACAAAGAACCTTCTCTCTTCAGTGCCTCACTAACAAACTTGTTTTTCACCACAACCCATTTTGTGATTTAACAATGCCAAAGGTCTAAAATATAAAATGGCAAACAATAGAACTTTCCCAAAATAAATGAAACAGTCTGAATTTGGCAAAGTTTCATTTAAATTAGGAAATATCCTAATATTTTTTAATTTTTGACATTTTCTAATTAATCTAGTAAATAATTGCCAAAGTTATTGATAATGAAAGAAATTATCAGATGCTGTCGTAATCCAATTAAAGAACAGGCAAACAAGATTATGAAACTAATCAGATTATGGATGTCAACAGAATGTTTTATGCATGTTGATCTATAGGTTAATTTTGCCGCGCTTCAGTTTACTACACTGCCTACAACCCCAAGTCTAGTGGGAGGAAGCTAGCGGCACCGCTGATTCAGCGATAACTGCTTGTAATGCCGTCCTGCACCATCACCATTGCTGTAGAAACATTGTGCCCATTCTCTGATCTCCTACCAGGTGGCTCTGGTAAGTCAGTGGCTCAGTTTTGAGCCTTAAAACCCCTGTGTTATCTATCACTGTTTGCTCTGTTAGCACCATTAGCTGTGTCAGCACGGCCAGTGGTGCTAACAGAGTTAACAATTTTAAAGGGGTTTTGTGGTTAAAAATGAAGCCGCTAACTCACCATGGCTGCCAGAGGGGAGAACGGAGGTTGGCCACCATGTTTTGTAGCATTCCTGTCATAGTGGCAGGACAGCATTACCAGTGCTAATGACAAATGAGTGGCTCCACTGTCAAGCTTTCAACCAACCCCGGTAGTGCACAGTGCAGAGTAGCCAATGCTATCACTAGCTAACCAGTGGAGACTGGAGGGTGGGCAGTGGGCGCTATGTTAGCTGGCCGCTAGCTGTCTGTCAGCAGAGCCAACAGAAAATAAAATAAAAGACAAGATATTTATATTGCAAGACATTAAAATTTCGCCACTTCTAAATGTAGAGCTCTGAGATGCAGCGCAAAAGCTCACTGAGTCAATGGAGAGCCAAACTAAAAGAAAAGACCTCTTGTATTTAATGTCACATCGTGGTTTTCTTAAAAAATGAACCTGTTACCTACCGGTTAGTGAGTGTCGGACTATCGCAAGCAAAATTAACTAAAACTGACATCCCTAGACCAGACACTGGAAAGTTTGTGTTAAGTGTTACAAATACAATTTGATCCATGCCAAAAAGGTACTGGGGTTTAATAACCAGCCTTAATAGAGAAATAATATATAGGAAAAAAGACATTTAAACTACATCACTATATTTGTTATTCTGTGACAATCAAACAGTAAGACACCTGTCAGTGATATAGGTGGGAGGAGCAAGCTTTGCTGATGTAATGGTAAGAAGAGACATCTGACCATGCTGCAGCTTAAACAGAGAAGATGACATGTTTCCTTCACAGCTACAGATGCTACAGATGTTCACTACTGACCATGTTAAACAGTCCCATCCCTGACTGAGGGGCAGGGCAACTTGGCCGTATCACTGCTGTTACCGCGGCGATGCAGCAGCAGCCCCTCTGCACCAGCCGACCTGCTCTGCATCTCTCGGCGCAGACGCATTCAACGTGCCGCATGCAGCAGCAGCAGCCTCCCACAGCTTGTAAAACACACCATCTCAGCACAATCATTACCCCTGACCCCTGCTCCAACCCCTCTGGTCACGCCTGAACACAAAGGGGAACAAAAGCATTCATTTCCTTTTATCCACAAAAACATGCAGGGAGAGAGGGAGAGCAGCGGATTATAATCCCGCTGTTTAACTCAAGTACCATGAAGCCTTCAAAACTGAACTTTTTCTTTAACCTGCATCTATACGATGAGGAAGTCCTCACCAGAGAGGGATTGTGGGAAAATAAGGCGGTCCTGCAAAGCATATGACGGTGATGATGACAACAGTCTGAGGAAACAAAACGTTAAAAAGGCAAGAGGAGTACCTTTGAGAGAGCTGATCTCATGCTGGATAGACCTGGCAGGATCCATGCTCACAGTCTCCCTGCTCGCGACTGCCTGAGGCTCCACACAGTCGAGTCTGAGCTCTGCAAGGTCAGCTCAGCACTGAAACACCACGCTGAAGGATGTAAGCGTCTCTCTGCTAACTGCGGGCTGTTTCTATCCCTCTCTCCCCTCTCTCTGCTCCACTGCTGCCACAGGAGTTGGCAGCTTAGTGTTTTTGTTCACTCCCTCTCTCTTGCTCTCTCTCTCTCTCTGCCTCTCTCTCCTGCCGGCTCGCACATAATTCCTGTCAGCAGAGAAAATGTTAAAGAAAGGAGCACATATCCCTCTGTTCCACCTCTCACCCCTCCCTGATGTCCCGTCTCATCCTTGTGGTATTCAGGGAGGTGCCTCCACCAATACCAGTCACGCTCTACCATCACATCACAACAATGCGTATAGCTGACCAAAAGCCGCCAATGCAGAAAGTGTGATATGATGACTGTTTTGACAGAGGGGTAGGAAGTGACAGGAAAAAATACTGCTGAATGAGATACAACCCACTAAAGACATAAATACCCTGATAAAATATCACTCTAACAGTCTAAGAGATAAAATAATCCATCTACTTTGAAATATGGTGTTATGAAAGTATGAAGTCTGATGAAGTAAAAAATATAAAATTTAGGTAAACGTGACCAAAAGTCACTGGGTGGTTTATTTCTCCATCCTCAGGACAACAGCGTCAGTGACTCAGCATAATCTCCCCCTAAAATACTGTGGACTGAAGGAGCCTCTCTATTTCTCATGAAAAGTGCTGCAGAGGGGACCTTGGACCTCGGAGGGTTTTAGATGACAGTGCACATTTAAGGAAACTAAATTTTGCAATCGAAACAAAATTAAATTACTTCGCTCTGCAATAGTTGTGTTTACACTACATTCACTAATTACAACTGCAAAACAAATTCCCAACAAATTACCCTAAATTAAAATCAGGTTTATGACTGTGAGATGTGAGTTCACCAGTTGCTGTACATGCAATTGAATCACATCTATAATCATTTAATAAAACATTCAATCTATTAATCATAGCCAATACACCAAGAGTCCTAACGGTTTACATATTTAGATCATTGACAGCATTGTTTTAGAAGATGACAGACAAGGTTATGCTGACTTTGACTCAGCATTCTCCTCAAGCCTCCAGTGACTGGCTGGCACTCTGCTGTGTCGTGCATGAAGTCAGCAACACTGAAATTGATATTCTGTCTAAGTATGAAGAGCATGACAGCGGGGATATGCCGCTACAGTTAAGACTGTGACCAAAAGTGGAAAACAAAAACATACACTACTGTATTGTGTGCAGTATGTGAATCTTTAGAGTAGTATGGGGCAACTTTCCCAGTTGGCAGCTCCAAATGAAGAGAGGATTTAAACATATTGACCAAGAGGTCAAATAAGATTCTATGAGGTTTTTGCAGATAAAGTCTAGAGGGCGTTTTCATATTAGCTACGCCAGATTCATACCATGCCCAAGTATGATTGCCTCCCATAAATTCCTCTGCCTCCCAGCTTTCATATTAGTAATTTTGTTCTGTACCAGAGTACATTTGCGTCATTACCTATGTGACATTTGTTTATGTTGTTGCTACAGTGTAGAAAAGAGTGCCAATTACAAGATATCAAGCCCATACGAGGGAGTCCACCTTGACATTATGCCTACTTTTGTTATTTTGAGGAAAATATCAACAGCAATCTTCTGGCCCACCTTCCCACTTTATCACACATGCACAGCACACATGAAACATACTTGAGATCACCTTTCAAGTCGGGCACAGATAAATGTAACATGCACAGTAGAGTACACAGTGTTCCCACTAATCAAACAAACTGGACTTTGTGGTCAAGTCCACTCAACTCCAGGCCCTGGTCCTTGATGTGAAAGCCTCCTTGAGATCAGCACAAAAGTGTCCAATGTAATCTTCTCTTGTCTAATTTTAACAGCAAAACTGTGATGATCTATTTTGTTCCTGTCATAAAGCCAAGCTCAACATAATGAAGACGTTGGAGAGAATGAGAAGAAAATACCATTTTTTTTTCATCCTTAAAGCTCTACTTTTGGAAACTGACATGTCAAAACAGGATGACAACAACAGACTGGTAACTATTATGAAGAAAGGGAGCTCAGCTACAGGTGAAATCTATGGGCCACTGAAACACACAATCAAGAGAGTGTTGCCTAAACCTCAGAGCATCCTGGAAAGCTCAGATCATCCACTTCACAATGTTCTGAGTCAGCATGATTTAGTAATAGGATTATACTTTGTAAGCTTGAAGTTGTTTGGTGTGTATATGACATATTCATGTGTAGGCCTGTGCCCTCTTGTGTTGCTTCTGTTGTTACTGGGTCAAAGACAGAGTCCCAAGGTACCTACAACTGCTACTTCTATCAACATCATATCATGTGATTACACAGCTCTATAGAACAGATGGTCATGTGGTCCCATCATGCATCAGGGCCACGGGATCGCACTGGTTCAGATTTCAGAGTCAATGCCATCTCCTGCTGAGGGCTTGTCTCCTCCTAATTAAGTGTTCACTGGCCAGACTACTTAAATGCAAAGCTTTTAAAAAAGCATCTATTACAATACAATGAACATTATAATGTTCTCAGTGCTGCATGCCTGAAATATTCTCCTGATCCAAAGAGAACAGCCCTGACAGCTGCTTTTTATTATAAAAGATAAATAGCTGAAATATCTAACATTGCCCGCAAACCCACCAAACATACTAAATCATGAAACCAGGATTTAGAAATGTCTGAAACAAAACAAGGCTTCTTTTATGAGGTAAATCAAAAACATGAAACAAGTATTACACTAAATGATTGGGGACATATGAGGATATTTGTCCCAAAATCCTTCTGAAATAGGAAGTTATTTGGCCCATGTGATCAGACATGAGCAGATAAATAGATGTTTTAAGGGCAAACTCAGCTCTTGTTTTTTTAACTTAAAGGACAACTTCTGTATTTTTCAACCTGGGCCCTATTTCCCCATGTGTATGTGTGCGTATGATTGATGGGTACAACTTATACTAAAATTGGTTCAGTATTGAGGGAGGAGGATGCAGCTGGAGCCGCGAAACAAGCTAAAACAGTAATGGGGGCAAATGCGTCCCGTATAAGTTTGCGCATTAAAAGTGCTTTTTTTCACCACTGACCGGTTCAGATCGCCAGTGCTATGAGTGCTATGAGTGGAGTCAGCTGTCAGTCAGTGTTGGAGCAGAGAGGGGGAGGGCTGCCCCGCTGGGTACTGTAAGTGAGTATGTGTGTACGAAGTGTGCGTTTTTTTTTGCCACTGACCGGTTCAGATCGCCAGTGTTATCTCTGTAAATAGCATACTAGCTTTTCCCTTACCTCTGGGCTGTGTGATGTCACGAGCTTTGCTCCACTGTGTCTGTAGCTCTCTCTACTCGTGGGACAGCCGTTTTCTTGAGGAAGAGGTGTTTCAGGATTGGATGTCTTCTCTTCTTCGGCTGGCAGTAGTCATCTTGGGAGAAGGCGCAGTGTCTGGACAGGAGTGTTAGCATCCATTTGTAGCACAACTAGCAACAACTTCAGCATGTCGCCGTCCGACAAAGGCAGCCTATGAAAGCTGTATGGGGTGTTGCGCGACATCCTGTTCTTGCGTTCGGGAAAAAGGCCCGTTTATTTGAGCACTCCAAAAACTCTGGTAACATTCCAGGGGGTAGCATGTAAAAGACTCCGTCCTCTGACTCGTCTAGCGTAACACACACACACACATCCACCTCCCTCAATACTGAACCAATTTTAGAACGAATTGTACCCATGAATCATACGCACACATACACATGGGGAAATAGAGACCAGGTTGAAAAATACCGAAGTTGTCCTTTAACAGGAGCCATCTGGTTAAGGAAAACCTATATTCTCTTCTAACAGACTGCTGCTGAATTAAACAGCCTGCCTTTGACCTTGCACTCTCTCACACACACTGTATTTGTGCCCAACTGAGCTGCCAAATGATTGTGTCTCGCGTGAGAAAACATTAGTAAGACACTTGCAACAGTGTAAAACACCTGTATAGCAAGTTGCATTACACTGTTGGTATATTTTCAGCCATGGGTTTGCTACAACTTTGTGCTATAGCTGAGAAATTATTCAGGAGGGCTGTAATGACCCCTTTCCCAATCAATATACAATCAATGAATGCTTGTCAGACTGGAGGTAAAGCACAGATCACATTTCAGCCAGCTTCAGCAGCAGCAGCAAAGAGCGGTACAGTATCTGTGGGAGATGGGGGATACTGGAGAGATTAACCCTTCACATGATGACAACATAAGCGCAGATTTCAATATCAAGTTTGGGATTGATTCATAAACACTTACTGTAACAGAGAACAAAATGGGACATTTAGTCTAACTCTATTCAATTATCCAAATGCTTCTTTTTAAGGACAACAACCCAAAAAGGACAACAACACAATTATACAACAAGACATGCAGTCTCTTCCTTGTTACTGAGTTCAGTCCTGTTTAATCAAATATTTCACTTTGTTGTGACTCACCGAGGACTTTTAATCCCCAAATTGAGGCTCTCAGGCAGAACATTCTTAGACTTTTACTCTTGAGACCAGCAGTTCCTATAATGGCCCAAACACCAGACTTAGCCATCTTGAGCTTAAAGCACTTTATTTGCAGACCTCTTTGGGGGCGGTAAACAACCTGGCAGTGCCTGCACACATGATTATCTGAAGATCTTGAGCAAATTTAAAATACCGCGATGCAATGATGGGGTGCATGAACAACCTTTCTGACAGAAGACATTTTGTTCATATGGGGTGGCATAGCTGTAACTGATAACTGATGGACCTGCTCCATTTTTGGGTGTGGCTGTAAGCTATGCCAGTGAGCCAGCATGAACAATACCAGAGCCCTGGAACTGGCACAACTAAATGGAATTCAGCTATCATTGGTGTTATCAGTTACAGCTGTTTGACAAGTCAAATGTCTGCACTAGGAAGGGTTTTATGTCAGTGACACCTGGGATATTGTGCACAACAGTGAAACACACGTTCACATGATAACATTATATTTCATATGCCATACTGCAGTATAGTGGTGAGTCTTACGTGGAGTTAAGTTGCCAGATACAGATGTGAAAAAATAACAAACATATGGTAATGTGGGTATAAGCAGTCTACCCCACACAGCTCCCTATTGTTCCACACCACCCACATTTTATCACAGTGCTGGAGCACTCCTTTCAGATCAGTGCCATGTGAAGATATGTTTAAAAAAAACACAGCCTGCACAGACGTAGCAGCCTCAGCACTGCAGTCAAGTCAAGCAAAGGGCTTCGCACCAAAGGCCCCAGGTGATGAAAGGCAATAAACATTAAGCACCAACTGGCAGGCCACACCTGAAACATTATCTTAATGAGGATATCCTACTCTGTAATTACAAATAACATTACACTACACTACAGTCCCTTTCTCTACTGAGCATCTGAGATTTAACAAATGTGACCTCAAAAATGCATTAATTTAAAGATCCCCCTACAATGAAAATAAGTTTTTAACCTTGTTAATATGTTAATATGTGTTTTATAAACTACAAGACACATCATGGGCGAAATAAGCAGTAAATGCCATGGCTGAGCATTTTTGCCTTGGAAATGAAGTGTAACAGTGACAGTCTCAAGTAAAGGGAGTCAGACTTCCCAGGTTTGTTACATCACAAACCTAAGGAACCAATCCTGTCAACATGCAGGGCGGGGCTTTCCATAACGCTAAAGCATAATGAGGAGAAGCCAGGTTTGGCTACCTATGTCAAGTTTCACTTTCACTTCAACCTGTCGGAGCTGGCAATCAGGTTTGGATTTATCTATCATTAGCAACACATTATTAGCTATTTAACAACGTAGTCAAGCCATAGGCTCATGTTATCTAGTTCTGTATATAAGCAGAGGTTTGTGTGTTTGGTGAGCAGAGTCAGAGGTGAGCAGGTACGCTTGAGTTGCAGGCAAGCAGCTGAGGGGCGGGGCTTATTTGCATATTCAGTGATTCACAAATACTAAGTGAAGCAAAAGTGTAGAGTTACATCTAAGCCATTTTAAGGCACAAAGACATTTTTTTGTTATACTTCTAAATATTGAATTTTAATGAACAGAGCTAGCAAAAACAATCCTTAATAATAAATTAAGTTGTGCATACATTTTCCACTTGAAGTGATGCATATTTATAAAGTGAAGAGATTAAGGCAGGGGTCAGCAACCTTGGGAACACATGCCACCACTAACACAATGTAGCTTAACTAACAGCACACTAGCAGTAAGTATGCCAGAGAGTTTTTTCTAAATGTTTAAGTGCACGGTTTGCCAAACTTATATATTTGTGGCAGCCTGTCGCAATAACAACATCTGCCGACATGTATTGCATCTATTTTTGTAGCTGGACTGTTCATGAGAAGCACTGTCGGAATACATAAAGCCTACCATACAGTTATTCATTGTACATGTGCACTGGGCAAAGACGGCGCAGCAGAACACCAGGCGCAACCAAGGTGAAACTTAACAGTTTATTGTGTTGGGTCCAACATTTTGCCTTTACTCACACATAGCTGCTTCTCTCATCACTGATCTGGTCTGATCAGCTCTGATTGGATCGACTGATCAATTAATCAACCTGCGACTCAAACTCCACAAACTGCTAGTGATGAAAAACAAGAACTCATGAAGAGTTTCATACAGTGTTCACGGACACACAAAAACCTCCAAATTTAGAGAGGAGACACAAAATGATACAAACAGACACACACACACACACACACACACACACACACACACACACTGCAACTTTAGAACTGCACTTGATGACAGCATGGATGTGAATGAAATACCACAATTAGCAGTCATAGCAAGATACTGTGATGTGACTGTGAGGGAGGAGTGCTGCTGCTAATTAGAACCAATGCCTCAAACAATAAAAGGTGAGGAAATAGCACAAGTTTTTATGCAGCATTTTCAGGAGCAAGGGATTAACATTATATTGATATGGCACACTAATTATCAAGAATGTTGAAATGGCACTTCATATCAAAAAGGTTGCCAGCCTTGGATTAAGGCACAATATTCATATCTTCATAGGTTCAGAATACTAATGCTGATATAAATAATCAGAGAGGAGGTGTAAGATATCTGATACATCTGCAATCAATTACTTTATACTTTGTTCATTCTTATCTGACACTGTTAAATTCAATTTTTGTGCTGATTTTGTTCCTAGAAATGGTTTCGAAAATAAAAGCTTTTCAAAGATGCCACATGACAAATGCCATTGTTCATGATGTAATTGAAGTATCTGAGAAGACGCAGAAAATTGAGTTTCCTTGTTAAATGTCACTGCGTGACACAGTAGGCCACCTGATTCCACACCCGGGTGAGTCGATGTTTCTCTTTCCATGCAGCTGTTCAGTACTACGGTGTCAAAACTCAGTCTAAAACACAGCCAAAAGTCTCATGTCCCTCTTATTCAGAGGTGGAAGACCTGATACACCCCCTCCACCCCTCTCAGGGATGTGGCTCTTCCCACCATGGAGTTCAGCCATGAGAAGTTGGAGTTGGACCAGGACACTCTGTGGTGAGGGGTGAGGGTGTGTACTGGGTCAGCTAAAGGGCCAAACAAATCTCAGGCCTGATATACACCATCAGAGGGGGCCCGGGGAGGAGCTGATAATGTGGGTGCCATCCCATGTGTGCTGTCTGGAATCATTAAAGTGATATCAGACTCCAGGTGCAGTTGTTGCAGCTCATCTGCACACACATATACAAACAGACAACACACCAGTCAGTGAGTCAACTGTCAGAAGCTAAAAATAATCTGTTTACTATTGCCACACCCTGCTTCTCTCACACATTAAAAAAGGGCAAATTTAACTGTTTATGTCAGCAGTAACACAAACAAATATTACCATATACAAAAACAACAGAAAGAGTGGTGTTTTTTCTTTAACCCTATGGGCCCTAGGCGTTTTTGGGGTATTTTTACTGCCTTTACTTTTAAGCTCATATCACAGTCATTATAAAGGCTACATACACATGCTATATCTTGTTTTTTTCAGGACAATCTGGGCTAACCAGATTTGCCATCATTTCATGTCCTCCCATGTGCCTGTATTTTATATTAATTTTTATATCAATGAAAAAAACAAATCCGTGTGACTAAATTCTTACATTTTTACATGTATCTCACCATAGCAAGTTGGAAAATGACACATTCTGCCATATATGAAGAGGGGAGACTCTCTGGAATCTGACAATATAAGAACCATGATGGTGGGACATTATGTCACTTCACAGCTGTCCAAAACATGTGGTTTGTGCCAGGCGGAAAATAATTGTCAGTATTTTTTCATTATTGCAAGAAATTCCATTGACTCATTCACAAGTCAAAAATGTGTTTTATCTGAAAGAAACATGCAATATTTACATCTAAGATCATAGAAAAATAGTCAACCAAGTGCAATGATGTCCTCCAAGATAATATTGGCCACTTTGCAGTAAACAAAAATTTGGGCATTGGGGGGGGCACGTGTCCCCCTCAACTACAAATGTGGATAGACAGGGAGAAACACATGCAAGCCTAAGACGTGGTAAGATACGATATTCCTCACTATATGAAGTGACTGATAACAAGATCTGTATAATGGGTTGTAAAGAAATTTGTCAGGTTATTATTTTGTAGACAATTAATCTGGATTTATAGCGTGATGGGATGGCAGCATAAACATGTGTGTGGTATCAATGGAAAGCTCTAGTCCAGCGCTTTCATGTGATATGCGTGGCATTTCTGTGTGGCCCTGCATTCGTGAGTAATCCATCCAAGAGTAATGTGTGCGCAGAGCTGTATGAAAGCTCTGTTATACATAATTTTAGTGTAACTTTATCATTTTTTTCGCTGTGAAAACATTGGACTACCAACAAGTGCTTGGTCTTGTCGGAAAGCTAAGTGGCTTCTTGCTATGACGCACGGTCACGGAGAAAATCCACAGAGAAGAACAGGTGTGAATTTGGACACACTATGCGTCGTTCGGGCCCATAGGGTTAATCTATATAAAAGTGGGTCAGTGGTGAACCCATCCGTCATCACCTCCTCTGAGCATTTACCAACACATGAAGTCTGTGAGAGGGAAACAGTGGTTCTGAGTTCTGAATTTAGTAAGTTACCACACTAAAGTACAGAGCATATTTACTTAAGTTTCTGTTTGTCTCTGTTTCATTTTTAGGCTCTCCCTGTCTTGCTCTTGTGTACTCTCTTTTCTCTGTTTGATGAGGTACTGAGGTATGGAGAATAATTATGCTCAACAATTAACTCAGCCACAACATTAAAATGACTAACAGGTGAAGTGATTAAAATTTATCATCTTGTTACAATGCAATGTTCTGCTTGGAAACCTTTGGTCCTGGCATTCAAGTGGATGCCACTTGACACACTCCACCAACCCAAACACCACTGCAGACCAAGGACATCCCCTCATAGCAATAGCACTCCCTGATGGCAGTGCCCCCCCAGCAGGGCAATGTACCATGTCACATCACAAAAACTGCTCAGGAATGGCCTGACAAATGTGACAAAGAGCTCAAGGAGTCGACCTGGCCTCCAAATTTCCCAGATCCCAATCCGATCAAGCATCCATGGGAAGTGCTGGTACCCCAGCTCACAACCAACAGGACTCAAAGGATCTGCCAGGTCCATGTTTCGAAAGGTCAGAGCCAAGTCTGATCCAAGGATGCCCCACCATGGATCAGGGGAACCTCTGGGGTACCGGCACATCCCACAGATGTTCGATCAGAGTGGGATCTGAGAAATCTGGAGGCCAGGTCGATGTCTTGAGCTATCTGCCACATTCCTCTAGCCTTTCCTGATTAGCTTTTATGCTGTCATGTGATGCACTGTCCAGCTGGGGGGATGGCTACCATCACAGTGTCTTTGCCATGAGGGGGTGTGCTTGGTCTTCACAAGTGTTTGGGTGGTGGGAGTGTGTCAAGTAGCATCCACATGAAAACCAGGACCAAAGGTTTCCAAGTAGGATACTGCATTGTAACAAGATGATCATCAATGATATTCACTTCACCAGCCAGTGGTTTTAATGTTTTAGCTAATCAGTGTATGTTCCACATTAACTTTAAACTGTGGTTATTGCTGACCAGAACAATGTCAAAGGCATTCTGCAATTAAAATTCAACACTCACCTGTCAGCCAATCAGATACAAGTATTTTCCATGTTCCATGTTAAAATACCTAATGCTGCAAACCTGGAAAACATGCCATTATTACAACTTGAGAGTATTTACACATTATGCCAAGATAATTAGCCCCACTGCTAGCCTTGTAGTCTTGTCATTTAAATGACCTAAATTTGCTATTTTTGAAGTGTAACATACTTGTAGCACAAGTAAAACCCGATAGAAACAAACTAGCTCCTTAAAAATAGCAGAATTTAATGAATAAGTGACTTGATGTACATGCAGCTGCCGGTTATGTTTAGGGCTGGGTATCAGTATGTGATACCTTTAAGGTATAGACTGAAATAACCCAGCCCCAGGTAGTATCAAAACTTCTAATTTCAAAAGATACCTGAATTTGATCATTTTTTGAGCCAGGAGTCTGATCCCTGACCGTTCTGCAGCAACTCTCTGTTGCTGCCATCTCTGGAGCGCAGCTCTCCTCCCAGCAAATGGACAGTACTATGTCTGCTTGGTAGGCACAAGCCAACACAGCAGCAGCAGCAGCAGCAGCTAACATCCAACACCGGGTCATGAAATGGTCCCAACAAACTCACACCAGCACCTAAATGGCTCAACTCTGTTGTCATTAAACCGGTAAATAACTGTTAGGTAACATTAGCAGTGTATGCTAACACTGTGTCCTTTCACTGTGTGTGTTGGCCAACTCTCACCAACTGTTCTCTGCAAGAAGCTCACACTTCCGCAGCAGAATGTATTTGACAGAGTTGGCAGTTCAGCATACGAAGATGCCAACAAAATGTTCGAAAGTACGGCTATACACTACGCACCACTCCATTCACATGATACGTATAGAATGATGGAGACATAGAGGTATCACATTAAGTACTCTATAGGTGTCAGTATCAGTTTACGGATGCTGGTATTGGTATCGCAATTTTTAAGCGATACCCAACCCATCTGATGTTGGCTTCGTAGGCATGTTGTCACAGGTTTGTTGACACTTCTGTTGTCCTTTCACTAAGTGGGAGATATCATCAGCATCTAATTTCTGATACTCAAATTTGTAATAATAAACAGACGGCTGATATATACTACACAGTGTGAATGAGGCATAGTAGACACAGACGGTGTCTTACACTACAGAGGAACATGGTTTGTGTGTGGTGTGTTCTCGGAAGCACTGTCAGACAGAAGAAAGAAAGCACTTAACAGGAAAACACCAACACAGGAGGAATTCACAGCATGTGTCAAGATGAAAAATGTATTCTGAGGCCCGCTATCCTTCAGATCTACAACTGTGAAAGAGACACATTCAGGCTGTCTTTTTGCCTTTTGTGTAGCACTGACAGAGGTCCACTAGAGGCTGTTCTAGGGCCAGCCGAAGGAACAGTTTATCACCACAGAACAAATCCCTTCTGTGTGGACAGTGTTACTGATCACTGTGACCTTCAAAAGACATGCATGAAGATGATAATGATGCTGTAACATTTTGAAATACTTTGCTGTGCTCTCGCCAAAACAAGCACCAGGAAATCCATGTGTACAGTGCTTTGTGTGTAGAGTGAAAACCTTGTTTGTCTGACAGCTTGTCAGTGTTTCAACTTTGACCACCATGAACTTGTGACTTATAAACCTTCAAACAGTAGAATCTTTAGCTAAAGATAAAACATGATTCAGAGTATTTAGATGACAACATTTTGAAGAGCTTTCAAGACAAAGATTAACCATTTTGATTACGATCTCATCTCCAATACTCAATCACATGTTTCACACCTATAAGCTCATTCTTTCTCAACTTTGAAACTTCGATCAAAAGGTGAAACAAAATCAATGCAAATGTTATTACTGTTGAATTTCCCCTCTGGGATTAATAAAGTATATAAAATTAAAAAAATTAAAATTAAATTGAATCACTGCTCCAGAACTATTGCTCATAGCTATCACCAAAATGTGAAAGGGTTTCAGCAGTAGCTGGGCGTGGACTCGTGGAAAAGCCAGCAGTGGTTCCCAAACTCAGGCACCCTGCTGAAAAATAGAGTGCGTGCCAGTCAGCTCACTACTGACATTCCTGGCATTAGTCTGGCTTACTGTAGCATGCCAGCACCACAGTGTTAGTGCTATTGTTCCACACGCCAGGACCAGAGTGAGGCCAGGATCTCCATGTACCCTCACATAGCCATACACAAGTTAGACCGAGGGATGAACCGTAAACACATGGTGACACTCAAACAGGGATGTATATTCAAGCAAAGCTGAAGGTGGCACTAAGCGGCTGAAAAATGATGCCAATGCACAAGTGCCAAAAACTGCAGTTCCTTGAATGGCCACTTCATACAGTCTGTGGGCAGCACTTAAAGACAGAGGGATGACTGGTTGTACTGAGGTAATTAATCAACACCCAAAATGGACATACATAGGGATACAAAACTCCTATATGCAATGCAGCAGGGTGCAATCACTATTCAGAATGATATTCTGGTCTATTTTTATATCCACTCACAATCTTTTATAGCTCCACCGTACAGAGCACTCAGGCAGGATAAGATGACAGTTTATATTTGACTGTATCCTGGAAACAGAAATCTCCCTGCGACCAGACCAATTTCCCTGCCGCTGACATCATCCTCACAGGCAGATTAGAAAGACATCCTGTCATAGTGTCACTGCTATCGGTCAATATCTGACCAGACACACCGTGGACGTCGTATAGCATGTGTATCAACACACACTGTGGGAAAGTAGGAAAGTCTTGTTAAGTCACCTGAGGTTAATTGTTAAAACTTCATTGATTCTTTTTTACTTTTAACAGATAGAGCAACAGTTAAAGCAGAAGTGCAGTATGCAGGAAGTGAAGGTTATAATGTCCATCTCCTTATTATGTAGTCAGTGTTTTTGTTATCAGTCTCCTGATTTGATCATTTGCATGTCTAAAATTAGGACAAATGTCAGTCTTAATCATGGCTTCAAAGTTTGACCGTTAGTAAAACTTCATTTTACATAATGTGGATAGGCAAATTCTTAGCATTTTAATCTGTATTTGTCTGTGTGTGTTTGTTCTTGAACAATGATAAACAATTAACCTTTTATTACTATTACCTTTTATTTATTTATTTTTCTTTTTTTTTTTTTTTTTTTTGGTTAGTGTAAAGGGTAACGTCGGTATTTTCTAACTGAAACCTAATTGTTTTTAATGTTTTGTGTCTGACTCCTGGGAACAACTTTTTTTTTTTTTTTTTTAAATCAGTCGGTATTAAGCAAGGCTGCTGCAGCTGGCAGCGGCAAAACAGGCTCTAATGAACCACTGAGGGCATATTGACACCATCAGTTTATGTCCACTCAAAGTACTTGTGTTTGCCACTGTCAGGCTCAGACTATCATTTTAAGTGTCTGGCAATTTATTACTATATTGTTTACCAGAAAAAGCCCCAAAATCGGCATCACCGATTCCACCAGACGCCATATAAATAAACAGTCATTTTGGCGTCTATATGGCCAGCATATTTTCACATCTAAGTAGATTAATTAAGTGTTTATTTGAATCAAACCACAGCTGTTGATTGCTGGAACAGTGGAAAGATGAACCAAGATGACTTTTGTGAATTTTATTTTGTTTTTGTCGACTTTAAATGAAGTGTGTCTTACGATGATAAAATTACTGTTTATTTAAATGGAGTCTGGTGGGTTTGGCAATAGCGATTTCGAGGCTGTTTCTGGTTTAACAAAAAGGTCTGTCTTTAGGGATCCTTTCCATAATGTTGTCACAATCTTAGAATAATAATCTGAATGTGTCATAACTTGTAAGTGACAAAAACAAGCACTTTTAGTGAACATAAAGTGACAGCTTGAACATACCCCGAATGGTTTAGTTTTAGTCCATTTTGCAGTTGCAGTTTCACTCAATACTGGACCAGTTTCAGAAATGTTTGTACTCATTTGTCACTTAGAAACAAAACTATGGGAAAATAGGGTCCAGGTTAAAAAAAACTTAACATACTCTTTAAGATTTCTGCAACAGACCTAATTTATTCAATTTCAAAAATTTTGTTAAAAGCAGAGAAATATTCCCAAAAAATGGGCTTAAGCATTTAAGATAAGTTTTTTGGGGGTCTTTCCATCACATCACAGGCTATGAAGAACACCACGAGATGTAGCTGAAAACTTCCTGATTCAGTTTGAGATTAAAATCACTTGTTAGGGTTAATATCTTGCGGTCTGGTTACATAATTAATGTCAGCTGTTATTGACTCCCTGGGTTTGAGAAGACACTAATCCCTTGCTCTAACAGAAATCCCATCTCTATTACAGCAGCTCTGCTCCATCCGCTCCAGGCTGAGTTCACTTTACGGTGGTCCATGGTTGGGACTTGCATTTCTCTGCAGACTTGAAACTGTTCCGCAGAAGAAACCAGAGACAGTAAAGAAACCAATTACATCTTGATGTCATTTATGATCAAAGGGGATTTTGGCTCAGTGAAAGAATGTGAACTCATCTAATACTGCCAGATAAAGTGGTATGACCAGTAAGGACTCTGCTGGCAAACTGCAGAGCAGTGCTGTCTGAGACCCAATAGGATACGGTCACTATATCTTCTGAAATGTAAAAGCTTCTTGCATTTGGCACCATAACAGCTGTTTTAGGCTTTTGGTGGCTTCAGTGTGATGTTTAATGTGTTTATTGGACCTTACCAATCATAATCAAGTAGGCCTTTATTTTATTTTAGTTTATTTCCATGGTTATTTGCTTTCATTCAGGGTGTTTTCACAGTGTTTGCGGCATAAAGGCTTATAAGTGTGTCTATCAGCTCTAAACAAAAGTATTCTTTTTGTGCAAGTCTTTGTGTGGCTCTCTAGTTTAGCACTTAACTTGAAGACCAAGAAATAATCATATAAAGTGTGTATCTGTTCTATAATTTCCAGCATAATGCCCTTTTAAGAACAAATGATGAGAGTACTGTAATAATAAATTGATAAATTAAGCAACAAGTTGCAGACATTTATTGGTCACAAGATCTACATCGTGAGGATTTGCTGTTTTTTTTGCCATCGACTGTAAAATGAATGGATGCAGCCACCGTGATGTCACCTATTGGCTTGTGGACTCCCATTTGAAGTTTCAAGTTCAGCATTTCTGCTGTTGCCACGTTGTTGTTTTTGGAGGCAGAGTTGACCCTATTTGGACAAGAGGGTGGAGCTGTGAGGCGCAGGAACCTTAGTTTTTGGTACTTCCAAGTTGGATTCATTTTTCAGCCACGGAGGTTGCCGCTTGTTTTTTCCCCATTCTATATTGTTATGATTTGATCTGTCATGGGTTGGCTGTTCGGACAAAATCAGGTGTTTGAAGACGTTATCTGTGGTTCTGGGAACCATTGTGATAGGCATTTCTTATGGCATTCATTGGTGGCAGTGGCCCAACTTCTTCTGTTTTGCGCAGGCTAAAAAGCCACGCTCAAGACTAACGACCACAAATCAAAATTAATGAGCAGGTACAAGAAGAACAAAATGACTCTTTGGCAAATGGACTGAGTGATCTCACTGTTGTGTGATGAAATGGCTGGTAGCAGTGGGCGTCCCAGTGTCTGGGGGACAACAGAGAACATGTTTAGGACCTACAGAGGTCAGGTATTCAGTAAATCTGAGTATTGGTCATAGGCAAATTATAATATTCACATAATGTGCTCAATGTAATCTTGTAAAATGTAGTTTTTGGTGAGAAACTTCAATGAATATAGCCTTTTGAAGGAGAATTTTGTTGATGATTTTGCAGTAATGTAAAATGATGCTTTTGCAGTAGTGTTAAATACATACATATCTATATATATGTGTGTATATATACATATATATATATATATATATATATATATATAGCAGGAAGGCTTTTAAAGCGTTTTTTTTTTCCCAAGATTTTTTCATGTGAAAGGTTATATGAAAGATTCTTTCATAAATTTGTATTATTGAATTTGTGCTCATTCAAGGACAGTGTAAAGAAGGGCTTCATTTCTCTAAAATAGTTCAGTTATGTGTATAGTGTAGATTTCTTTGTTTCCCTGGCACAAAAGGGGGGGAAAATAACAACAAAAACAAAACAATCAACACTATAAAAACATCAGTATCAGCTATCAGCCAAATTGTTGTTTTAAACATCAGTATTGGTATTGGCCCGGAATTTCAAAATCAGTGCATCCCTACTTTTAAAGCACTTGATTGGTTAATTAATAGTTAAAAGCAAGACTTTTTCTTAGTTCAAGGAAAGCTAAATTTATAGAGATACATTTTTACTGGACAGTCCTGATACGGTCATGTCCAATCACTCACGTACACACACACAAGATCATACATCATGTACTCAGTATGTTTGAGCTGTACATGTGAACACACAGAGACCAAGCAGGTCATCTTACAAGCTCATGTGAAGTAGCAAACAGGTGAGAAGATTCTGCTGCAGCAGAGACTCCTGGGTAATCTACAGTACACTGAGCCATCATGTTGACACAGCACTGTGGGATTGAGTGTATGTGTGAACATATGTGGAGATAATATATGAGTATGTCCTCTGTCAGTGGAGGTCATCACACTGAGGCGCTTCGAAACAATGCACAAATGACCTAACCTGCATCTGTTATTCTCTTGTCCAGTGTTTCACATTTGCAGAATGAGGTTTGCAGGTGCAGAATACATAACTAATTTTCATGTTTTCAACAAACAAAAAAAAAAAGAAACCCTGTAGTCAAGTCTATTTTTCTGAGTCATTATTTTAAGGTTTTCTTAGATAGTAACGATAATCTGACAGTCAGAAGACACAGAGACACCCTCGGGGAACGAGCTTTCTCTCTGAAATAACTCTCTGTTCGTGTCTCAGTTCCTGCATGCAGACTAAATCATATTCCATGACTGAAACTTTCCTCTGGACCAACCGTACACACAGCCTGCCTTCCAACAGCAGGGCAAAAAAACTGAAGAATTGATGGATGAAAGAAAAACTGCTGCTTAAAAATCACAAATCCACACTTTCCACGAATACATCCAACAGCTACAATCTGATTTATTTGTCCGACTGGTTTAAACTGCCATGAACGCTGGATTAATGTGTCATTAAATTGCTGTTTCTTGTTCTGCGTATGGATACAAATCAGATTGTGTCAGCAGGTGACTGACAGCTCCTAGAATGTCAACAGCAGACGTAGGAGGCCTTTTAATTAACTTAAAGTCATTTCACTTTAAGAGCCTCTTTTAGGGTTAAAGACAAGCAGAGTCCATTGAAATACGAGTTCACACAGTGAACCAAACTGCACTAACAAACTCGGATTACTGAGCTGTCAGGACACGTATGGACATACAAACTTACAATCGCACACAAAAACAGGATACTAGAGTTCTTAGACACCATTTTAAATGTAAGTGTAATCTACCATTGTAAAAAGAATATGTGATATTGATTAATATCAAACATAGAACATTTACATGAATATTACTGTAGTCCCATGGCTCTTATATCTTCACTAATATTGTAAATAAAATAAAATCCCTGCAGCCTGATTTTGTTACAGCTTCCAATGATGCCTCCAAATCCCCAACCGTCTTCCTGCGAAAAGTTTACAGGTCCAGCTTAAGTGTTGTGATTATGTGTGCGTATAAGTGATTTTCTATTTTCCAACATGTGTGTATAACTTGAGGACTATTGCTATTTTTGAATTTGAGATCGAGTTGCATGAAACCGATCTGAGGCAAGTACTGGAAGTGAAGTGTGGAGGGTGATCCGTGTGGACACTCCAGCTCAACAGTGATTCACAAGACAAACTTATCTCAACCCTTTTAGAAGTGAGCCCTTTTGGTATTTACACACACACACACACACACACACACACACACACACACACACACACACACAAACACACACACACACAGACACACACATGGGCAGAATGCAAAAACAGGGTCTGTTGTAGCTGCAGGGTTTCCAGTGCGCATGCTTATTGAAGACTGTTTGAGAAATGGGAGTGGGACACCGAATACATTTAAAATCCACCTTGCGGGCTGGATTTAATCACAGACCTCCACTTTACAAGGCAAACACAAAGAAGAGCTCATAAAAACAAAGACCATTGTCACTGCCTTATGAAACCTGCCACAGTTTACCTAAAAGCTCAAAAGAGCAAAGGGGGAAAATAAACGGGAAAATTCATCTATATTTAAAGCTACAGTTGGTAACTTTTATAAAAATAACTTTTTGTCATAGTTGTTCAAACTGTCACTATATTCACATAAGAACTGAGGAGTCTCTAACGCAGCAGTCAATCATGTCAATCACTGCTCCTGCACTAAGGTCAACATGTCAAACTTGATACTGTATTGCCTATTTTTTGCCTCAAATGTTCTCAGAAACATATTTTAGTGTACTGTTTACCTGTAAAATGAGAAAGTTTTGCTCCAGTTGGTGAGCGTTGCTCCGTTTTGGCTCAACATGGCAGCCAGGTCCCAAACTTTCTCATTTTAAAGCTACACTAAAATGTGTTTGTGAAAACATTCTGGGTGATAAAAAGGTATGCAGTAAATGCAGAATGTTGACTCAGATTTTATTTCCGCTACCAGTTGCCAATTGACCTCAGTTCACAAGCAGTGATTGACATGACTGACACCTGCAGTAGAGACTCGGCTCTGATTGGTTGTTTCTGATTACGTACGGTGGATTCTTGCAAATGTCATTTGATGCACTATGAGGAGGCAAAGAGTCGTGATTTTTTGTCACAGATTATTTGCCTCATGTACTACTGTGTGGATACAGTAGCAGTTTCAGCAAATATGAAAAAAGATCACGTTTATATAAGTTACCAACAACAGCTTTTAAATCCAAAGGTTTCTCTTAACTATCCTATTTCACAGTAGTAACTTACAAAAGGTATTATGTTTACAGCAGGTGTTATGTGTCATTTGCAAATTTGTTTGCTTAAACTTCCATGATAACCTTAACAGAGTCGCAAATTTTCCTCTTTTCTTTTTGATTTTCTATGTCTCATATTTATATTTATTTCAGTTTATTGTATAAAAAAAAGTTTTAAACTCTCGTTTTCTCTTAGATTTAGTTTACAATATTGATCTTTGCAGCTTATTAATCATAAACCTTAAAGTTTGAGAAAGAAATTCCTTTTTTCCAAAATAACTGATTCTTGGTTATTTGACATGAAACCACCAACTGACCTTGAATACATAGTTGAGGCTAAGATCAGTAAGATGTTCAGAAAATTCCTCTGAGGATCACCTGAGTCTGAGGCAAGGTCAGTTGAGTTGTTATTAAGTGTAGGTACTTAGTTAGTGTTGAGGGACTCAATATTGAAGTTCATCCACCCTGCACTGTTCCTGCCTCAGTATTTCAGATTTTCCAAGCACTTCTACAGGGAGTTTGAACACTCCACCCAAAGTTTTATGATGGCATAATCATAGGAGCTTTGTTCCAAAAACAGACAACATTGGTCAAATGTGATTTGTATTTTGAAGGTACTAAATAGGCTTTGACGCTGCAAGACAAGTAACAGTAGTAGAAAGAAAAACTGTTTTTCTTTGCATATGTTATTGCAACCTTCCTAAGCAACAGCTCATTGAGCTAAATGTCAGAAGTCTTTTTAGTTTGTCTTTCAACCAGAATAACTTGAAGACTGACAGAGTAAACTCCTGGGATATATGTGCGGTGAGTATTTAAAGCAGAGCTGCATGTTTTACACTAATAGATCTGTTCAGTTGCTATTATAAACACAGAGCTCCACTCAACCACACTTGATCATTCCCAGGAGAATTTCACCTGTTGCAATAACTTATGCAAATCTGCCTCACAAGACAGCTTGTACAAGAATGACAACTTAATTTATGTGAGATAAAGCTATTAAATTCAGGAAAAACATCTCCATTCAGTCTCTCAGTGGTAATACAAGTTGTTCATGCAGAATACTTTTTTTAGGGTCTGGTATCTCTCACCAGTGTTATGAATTTTGAACCAGCATCAACACAAGTGGTAAAAATAGAAGAGAATCCATCACTGTCAGCAGAGCAAGGCAATAAGAATTTAAGTTATTCATCCAATAACATTTTGCTTATAATAAGTAATGAAAATCAGCTGCAGGTTAGAAATTGCTGATTTTAAATTCATTAATGAAACTCCATTGGGAAGTCTTTCAACTAATAAAAAAAAGGTGTTTAAGGTGTCAGCCTGTTCCACTGCTCCTTCCAGTATGATCCAATATGAACACAGCATTAAAGGGACAGTTCGGATCTTGTGAAGAAGGGTTCTATGAGGTACTTACTTTAGTCAGTCTATTACCTTCAGTAGATGGCGGTTGGCAAGCACCCAGTTTGGAAAAGCAGGCAGGAGTACCTGCACGGATGCTAAGCAATGTACTGCCGTGGATGCAGCATGGATACCTGGATACCTCTGCCTCGTTCAGTTAGTTAGTTTGTGTTACAGTGTGACTTTGGTAAATCCAGCTAACCCTTTCAAAGTCACATAATAACATGAACAAACTACCTGATTGAGGCAGCTGTAGACCACCAAATCCAGCTATGTTAAGTTACTGTTTTTCTCAATGGAGTCTGGCTTTAAAGAGAGCATAGAAAACAGATTCAGCTCCCCATCGGAAAATGCTGTCTGACAGCAAGGTAAAGTAATGAAAATATTATATAGTGCACACCTAAATTGATAGCTTTTTTAGGTGGGACTTTTTTTAGTTGGTTAATAAAGTTTTGCTGCAGCCCCATCTACAGCAGTATTTGCTTAGCTTCTCTGTCGGTCCCTGCCTGGTTTTCCAAACTGGGGGCTTGCCGACCGCCATCTACTGTACGTAATACACTGACTATGGATAAGTACCTCATACAGCCCCACTTCAAAAGATCCAAACTATCCCTTGAAGTGGACCATACTTGAGTTATTCAGTTCACAGACATATGCACAGACTCAAGCAATGGAAAGCACTGACATCTCGTGACAAACCCCAAAACAATAAACCCACTTTTAGCTCAAAAACTAGTTCAGCTTCATACCACAAGATCAAACAACTTTCACCCTCTTTAAACTCCACCTCCCTTTTTCTCCCAGATATTTGTCCAGACTGAATTATCTAAAACAAATAGCATCAAGTCAAAAACCAACAATAAGAAAGAGTAACAGGAAGTGAGATTTTGGCAGAGGGACTGGAGGTTATAACAGGGGCGTGGAGTACCAGACTGGTGCCAGAGCAACACAGCAGGAACGCTGCCCACAGTGACATGCACAGTAGGCAACCGCATGGGAAGAAAATGACTAGACTGTTGTGACTGGATGGAATGATACTGTTCCCAACACAGACACCAGGACTAGGCCCATTTGTCCTTATTGACAGCCCTTTGTGCGTGGGTTGGACATTGTGCCCAGTAATAATTTCTGCTTTTAGTTCCGACCTATTTTTAACCAGAGATTTTGCTAAACATCCATGCTGCCTCTCAGCAACAATGCCTTACTTTAAGGCATTGTTATACTTACATACTTACATACTTACACAAACAGACACTATAAGGCCTGCACAATACAAACTACTTTAGGCCCAACAAATAAAGAGCTCCTTCTTCACTTATGTTCCACTGTATGTGGATGGCAGGTGGAATCCACACAGCTGTTCCTGTCAGCCTGTGTCCGAGCCTAAACCAGATGTTGCTGTAATTCACCTGCCTTTCCTTGCACATTGAGCCTGAGAGTGGCCCTTACAGGCAAGAGGCAGCTGGACAAAAACTCAATATGACACCTCAGATGTCCTCAGACTAAGAGCGTAACGGTACACAGAAGTCACGGACTGGTTCATACCCTGGTTTAGGAGCCACAGTCACAGTTCAGCTCGAATTTGGTACAGCGCAAATAAATCCCTAAAGGCAAAGGACACGTTTGTTTTCATTTATTTTACAGAAAGTTGTACAAGTGTCAAAGACAGACAAAATCCTCTTGTTAGGGACTAGGGTAGCATTTTTCCCACTGGAAACTTCTGGTGAACTATTTTCATTATAAAAAATAAGGAACCTTTTAAACACTTCCGTATTACACTGTGCGAACACTGAACACTTTCCTAAAAGGCAACAGGTCACAACAGGCTATAAAACTGAAAAGCATCTCTTAAACCATGAAATTGAGAATGACGAAATACATGAAATAATAAAAATAAAAATAAGACTTCTACCATGGCTATAAATCTAAACATTCAAAGCACCCAAACACTTATCATCTTGGTGACTGACACATCTGGGTGATGCTGCCAAATGTGCCATTGCATGCTAGATGTGTCTCCATTCACAGACCCTAAAACAGCAGAGCAACGCAGACACATCAGATACACCACCCATGTCATATACACAACTCTCTCATGGCTGCTGTTGTAGCTGATCAGCAGTGGTGGGTAAACAAATCAGCGCTCAAGTAAAAGTATTGTTACTTTATAATTATATTGACTCATGTAGTAAAAATACTAATTAAAATAACTACTTGAGTAAGAATAAGAAATTATCGTGTACAAAAACTACTTGAGTAGTGAGTAACTTCATTAGATGCAATTTATTACATCAGTGTATGACATTTAAACAGGTGTTCAACAAGTAATAACTAACTGTTGTTAAAGTGCCATATCCAGATACAGAGAAATTACAAAATGCATGCTGTCAATGTCGAATTCTTGAAGGTTGACATGTCCACCATTTTGGGCTGACAAAGTAGGCAGTGCATAATATTACTGTTGCTAATTGTCATTTTGAGGACAAAAAGGATATGTATGTATGGCCAGGGATGTGTATGTGCCTCCTCTGAAAGAGACGGAGGCATTTTATCTTCTGCCATGATTTTGAACTGAAGTCTAATGAAAGGGGGTCGTTGAGGTTGTAGGGCCACATGTCCATTTCATCTGCTATGCCATGATTGGCTAGTAGGCTTCTCTTATTTCTCGCTGATGCTGTCGCAATCGCTGTTGTGCGTGTAAGCTCGGCTGAATGTAAAACTTATTCATAGCTAAATTAATCAGTAAAGGTAGTAGTTCATTTGCGCTCATCAACCAATCAACTTGTTATGCTAACTTCAGCATATGCTGCTAATAGCGAATGGCTAAATGTTTCCAGACAGAACTCAAGCTTGTGAACTTTGGTGCCATGGTACATGCATCAATCTACATATCATGTATTCTGCATGCTGCTGCAATCATCGGACCATGACTCCCATACCGTGACGGTTTAGAACAAATATAGGTACTGTTACAGCCCTACCTCCAACATAATACAAATTTAATTCAACATGTGAACTAAAACAGGAAGTTTTAGTGCTCTAAGCAAGTTAGTCTGGATTAGAACGTAATATCATCAAGATGGGCAAACAGCTTTCAAATTCAAATTCTCAAACAAGAGTGACACACAGACTCTCACTATCATGCATACACCATAATGGTGCATCATGTAAGGCTCTTCTTTTGATGTTTGGTCTTGGAGTGCTACAAGGTCAAGAAGGTCAGTGTTGAGCATCAGTTAGGCAGTACACTTTGACATCAAATAACAACTTTGGATCAGTTTTTTAACTATTCAAGCTTTATTTTGTTATGCGTAAACCAGTAGAACGGTGTATAAATCCAGCATTAACCTGCTGCCTCTTGCAGCACAGAGGTCATGATTCCCTCCCAGGTTTTGCATTGGTCAAATTCAGACTCATGAACCAAGTAAGCAAATGACCTACAGGAACATCTTGAGGTTGATCCTGCTTCCTGTGTCTGCTTTCTGAAATGAAAAAGACTATTTAGTCATTGCAGTGTTTACCCAGACATAATCAGGTGTATGTCCTTCTCATGTGCAGCCTTGTTGGCATGTAGCTCTTATCCCTCATGTTGCACTGTTGGACCTGTGCCATTTAATCAAGGGCCAAATGTCTCACCTTTCTGTACCCACACTGTCACAGTGACTCCCCTGTATGCAAAGAAAGCAGCCAGCTCAGACAAGAGGACACAGACTAGGACTTCTTTGTGTTTTATTGATATTTAATTGCTTAACATGAAGGCCACAGCTCTGCTTCCTGCATCTCAGAGACAAATCTTTCCTTTAAATTCTCCAAAATCACCACAGAGGAAACCAGTTGCTTCTTTGAATGACTTCCACTGGTCTCACACTATATTAATAACAAATATTTGACACTGAACTTTATGATATCTCTCTAGAAGCTCTGTGCAAAGGTGTCAGACCACATTTGAGTCTCATTTCTACAGTAGAAATATTCCACTTCCTGTTTCTAGATCCCACAGAGAGCCCTCTTGAACCAACTTCCATCTGTCCAAATCAATATGAAACCAATTAATGCTGGTAAGTCAGTCAACATGAAGCATGCACTCACTCACCCCAAACCTCCTATTCAAACATGCTCTAAACATCACCTGTACAGTGACAGCCACTGAAGAAGAGAAGAGGGGGGAGCTGTTACCTTTATACTTCTCTCTGACGTTCTCATAGGCTTGCACATAGTCCTGCTCCTCTGACAGCCGCTGACCTGGGTCAAACATGGGCATGGACATGGCCTGGCAGATACTGGGTCGGAGTTAGGGCACCTTCCTCTCTCTTGAAACTTCCCTTTAAACTTTCCACTGGCACTGCTCACCTCTCTTTGACTCTCTGTCCCCTCAGTGCTGATAAAAGCCCTCCTGGCTGGCTGTCCACCACCTATCTGTCTGTCCCCACCTTCTTCCTCACCAACACTCAGTCACAGAATTCCCTCTAAAGCTCTAGGTTTCATTCCAGACCACCACCACTCCCCTCCTCAGCTTGAGAAATACCCATACACACACACACACACACATCAGACCCTCCTCTTAAAGGCACAGAGACAAACACACACCACAAAGATAGATACCAGTTGAGGCAGACCAGCAGGTCCCGCAAACACACACACGGCACAGGCCAACTCCACCCCAGATACAGGGACACACATGGCTACCTCCATGAAAAAACAAATGACGAGGCTGCGTGGGGTTATTTGAGTTCTGCTGCTGGAGAAACTGGGACAAGGCACGTCAAGTGGATCCTGTACTATTCACAGCTTTAAAAAAAACTCCTAGAGCACTTACATGGTTCTCCTCAAAGTCACGTCATATTCCCAAAACTGAATGACGGCACATTTTTACACATTAATGCCAGAGGACCACACCTCTTCAGTGCAGGCCTAAACACTGGGTCAGTGCTGGATCACACAGCTGAACAATTCTGATTATGTGTGAAATTTACAACCACAGTAAAGGAGAACGAAGTTAAAACTTTAAACAGTACTTTTAATTCCTTTAGAAGAAAATATCTGTGTTTGTTATGTTTCCAAAAGCCACCCTGCTCTGATTTAGCTGTGGGAAACTCTAAATGAAGCAGATTCCAGTCATTTACAGTGTAAGATATGAACAGAGTCCAACTCTTAGAGCCTGCACTTGAAGGAGTGTTAATGTTATCAAATGTCAAAGTGCCAAGAAAATAGCAAACATCTACTTCACTATTATATCCAGAGACATCACAGACCCTCTCAGATGAAGCAGTGACAATAGTGTGTCAGGACGCCAAGATAAACTATGGCTGCACTTGAACCTTCCTACAAGGAAGTGGTGCTTGGACGAAGCACTGAGAACTTTAATCTAACAGAAAAATTTCAGAGGAAATTTACTGTGATGAATCATTCAAAGAGTATTCCTCTCCAAAAAGCTGTGTGTCCACCTAGATAAAGTTCAACAGTTGATAAGAGCAAATCATTAGCCTATTCTTTGGAGGATTTTGCAATTAAGTTATTAGATTATTATAATAATAACCAGGGATGTCAAGAATGTCACGCATGTCAGTCTATAGATTTATTTATTAGTCGGCAATAATGCCACCCCTACCCGACAGCGTTACAGTGGAAACATGGTGGCCATCTTCCGGCTTCCCCCCAGGTTGCCCCAGATGTAAACCACCTTTAGCATTGTTAACTATGTTATCACTGTTAGCTCTGTCAGCCCCAATAGCAATATTAGTACAGCTGGTGGTATTTACATAGTGCACACTGTCAAAGGGGTTTTGGGGCTCAAAATGAAGCCATTGACTCACCGAGGCAAACTGGGGGTGAACAGAGGGTGGCCACCATGTTCCTGATGCAACATCACCCCACCACCAGGATGGCGTTACTTGAAGCAATCGCAAATAAGCGGCACCACAAGCTAGCTGGAAGGTTAACAGTGGGCACTACGTTAATGCAGCTAGCCAACTGTCTGTCAATAAGGCTGACAGAAAATGAAAGGCAAGTCATTTACATCACAAAACATTAAAATTTCACTACCTCTTAATGGATTACGCTTGAAAATGCAGTGGTGAAGTTCACACTGACTCAATGGAGTGCCAGGAAAAAAAAGAAATGCATCTTGTATTTCACAACATTTTGCGCGTCTTTTCTTGAAAATGAACTGGCTAGTTAACGGCTAATGGGTGTCGGGCTATCGAAAGCAAAATTAACTGAAACTGACACCCTAAGTTGAGTCATCATAAGGGATGCACGATATTGGAATTTTTTTGCCAATATCCGATATGCCGATGAATAATAACTTACTTGGCTGACCACTACTGATATTGATATATCCACTTTTTTCCTACCTATTTTTAAGAGATCAAGTCTCTTCTATAGTGGAATTAACGTCGTATTATGCATGTAATGTATGTAATATTCATTCATTGTGCAAATACAAAAAAGCATGTTGACCAATCCTGAATTTAAAGCCGATATTGGCTGATACCGATAACGTGCCGATATTATCAGCATGTTGGCCCATTCCAGTAGTTCATTTCATTTTAATGCCAATATCGGCCAGTACTGACGAGGTGCCAATATTATCGTGCATCCCTAGTTATCATAGATGGTGTGGCATATATGTTGACAGTTAAATCAGATAAGATCACTATATTTACTTTTAATATGACTATTTATTGTCTAAATTCTAATTGTGTCCATAGCATGTAGCTACACTACTTGCTAAAAACCACACAATATGATGCTTCACTTTTAAAAGAAAATTACACCTGTCAGTGTCAGTGATGGTGGTAAATATTGATGACTCATAAGTGTCCAAAATTATAACTTACTGTTCACTCAGGGTAATCTACTAACTATGGATTGTAACTGAGTGAACGAGGGAGTTATTCTATACTTCCCATAACAATGAAAAGCACAGATGGAACAAATAACATTAATGTCCGCTCCATTCCAATGCAGTTTCCCAACAAGCCATGACAGCTTGACAGTGAGCCAGCATGCACAATATCAAGACCCTGAGGCTGAAGCAGCTGAATTCAGCAATTATTCAGCCATCACGGCATGTTAAGATTTATACTCTAAAAAGTTATTTAATTTATTGTTTTCATTATATTATTATGCAGCAAGTACTTACCTAACAGTTAGTGAATTGATTTTGCACACAAACTTACTCATGCATTAACAAATGCCAACAGAAATAGACCGCCTTATTTGTTGTTGATAGGTTGAAAATGTTACAGAATCTCAGTGTCTAAATGTCATCTCATCATGGGCTTGTAATTATGTGTGTGCATCTGTATGAGCCGCACAGCTTGAGTACTATCTAAAAATTCTCTACTCTGTCCTACAAATTAATGTTTGACAAAAAATAAAAGAAATAGCAATGCCTCTACACTCTGACTTGTAAAAGGAACAAAATATGGCAGGTATCCTCGCAGCCAGAGCACATATGTCTGTGTTATCACTTTCTCATACAGCTGGGAGTTTTTGTTTACTCAGCTATCAGAAAGAAATCGGAGGATTTCAACAGCATGAAACTGCAAATTGCAAAATGAACATAAATAAATCCATCAAGTCAGGAATGTGAAAACTATTTCAACACCCTGAGTCAACTGAATGAAGTACAGCATTGCAACTTTGAGCGTCGAAACTAAGTGCAGTGTTTCTCAACCAGTGAGTTATGACCTAAAATTGAGTTGCAAAAGAGTTCTTACACTTATAATGTTTATCAGTGATGAGTTCCAGCACCTACGGCACTTTGAATGGAGGTGTTTAAAACTCCATCAATCTTCAAAATGCATGCAAAAAATGAACATATGTCTAAATCCAGCCAACTTTACTGAATCTAATAAACACTTGAGGATCTACCTACGACATCCAGATCATTTATATAGCAGCAAACAGCTGTCAGCACCATTACCGCGCTGTTAGCACTATTATCCATTAGCCACTGTCTCTCAGTCACCTCCATGCTGAGAGCTGTGTGTAGACAATCATGGCTCAGACTCAAAATCATATGTGCTCTGAGTGTCGCATACAGCTACTGACTAAATTAACTGGGAGAAACTGATTTTTCAGATAAAAAGATCTTTCATTTTTTCCAGATCAAATCGTTAACATCAGGGATACAGTTGAAATTCAAGATTATGGCTGTAATGATAATAGAGTATTTTATATAGTATACACACCTCTTTAGGCACAAATTCCTGTTATCAGACTTTTTGAACAGAATTTAAAACATCTCCAACAGTAGCACTTAACTTGATTTGATACAACAGAGCAGGCAATCTGACTACAGATCATCATCATCATGGTACCTGATAAAGTATGATTGTGCGCATCATACAGCTGCATGTTCAGCCACAAGAGTGTAACTTAAGTATCACATTTCATATTTGCCTGAAGAAACATTATCAGTCAGACTCAGACTAAAAAAAGTAACAGCAGAGGCTTGTTTGGAATAAAAGGCAGAGAACCTTGCAGTTTATCTGAGAGGCACCATGAAAAGAAGTCAGAGAAAAGAGAACCACCTATAGAAAGTCAAAATTTTATCAACAGAAGATCAAGGAAAACATTGTCACTACTCAGCAAAAACTGAGTGACAAGTCACCTCTGAGAAGTGCGGTGCAAACCACCACATTACTGACAGCTCAGCTCATCAAAGAAAAACAATGATGGTTTCACAGATTACCAATCTAAAATTGAGGGCTCAATGATGTATTGAATGATTTCTTGCTTAGAGGACAAGTTGGCTCTGATATTTCTCTTTGATGGGGAAATGTATGAATCTCTCTTTGCCACAGTATGTGTGTAAAAAAAAAACCATCCCACTGTTTTCTCATCACTGGCCAGCGGATGGTGTCTCTCAGAGAGAAAGTGTCACTTTTGTCTCTCTGTCTACTTGTCTGACTTTGGCTCAAGTGAATGACTGCAGTGCCAACCAGCCCTCCCACACATCACCAAACTAAAGACTCTCTGCCACGGCTGTGCCACTAATTTATGTTCTCTGCTAAGAGAAAAGAGAGCAGCAACCCATCTAAGGAAGGATACGACCGCCAGCTCACTATTCATGGATTGTTTTTTGTGTATTTACTGACTTGTGTTTGGGAGACCTTGCCTAGTTACTTGCTTACAGGTCTGCAGCCTGAATACTAATCACTATTTGAATACAATCCTTGTAGCAATAATGTGTTCTCAAGTCATATATAACAGTAATCACATTAGCATTACTGTTCCAGTGTCAGTAATTAAAGTCACTGAGACGACATACAGGTCACCTTTAACCTCTTCAGTGATAAAATCCAGTGCATTTATTTTTGACACATGCTGTAAATGTTTTGTGAAGCACTTTTTAAATTATAAAAATAAATAATTTCAAATAAGATTAGAGTTAAATAAGATCAAATTAAACATGATAATAGCTAAATAAATAAAACTTACAGTGCATGCAGTGCAACAATAAACAGCCATGAATCTGATAAATACAGATGGGAATCGAGAACCTGCTCCAGATGAGAACCAGTTCCAAACTTTCCAATCCTATGCTTACAAGCTTATCAATTCCTTTTATTGATGTCAGCATGTTTATATGACAGTTGTGCATTGAAAAACAATGACATCAAATTCATGGTCATGCAGAAAATGAATCAAAGGCACAAAGTTTTTAATTTACGTTTATACTCAAAATAAAGTATGTCCTGTAGGAACATCTACATAACAAGTAAAGCACACATGAACGAGTAAATGTTTATGTTTGCATTCAGCGGTTAAAGTTGTAATAAAACACAGACAGACTGTCTTTTTAAAAAACCTAGAGATTTTTGATGAGATATTTGAATACATTTATTGACCGAGTGAACATAAATAGCCTTGCAAAGTAGTTTTAGAGGACATAAAGTACAGTGATGTAATGCAATTATTCCCTTGGTGAAGTCGAGGCAAAGTGTAATTCACAACCTTGTTTGGCCAATGACCCTGACAAGGCATATAATTTTCTGTTTTTTCCTGCAGTCTGAGCCTTGGCTCTATTCACTGACGCAGCTCAACATGTTATTACTGTGCACACATGTAGTTTTAGAAGATTCTACATGTAGAAAATGAATTAAGAACTTGAATTAAGTGGAATTAAATAAATGGTTTATAGAAGAAGATACAAAGTATACTATGAGCAGGAACACCGCACAGTCAGTGAAGGGACTGAAAAGCATGCAGACACGCTCCAGTGCACTTTATTTTTGAATACTGTCCTCTAGTGTCCAGCATGTGTACTGCACAAACCATATGCATGTGTCTGATCACAGTACTCACATGCAAACAAAAACAAACAAAACTTTGCACTTGTCAGCTGCACAGGAGTCCCAAAGATATCCTTACACACTGCTGATGCTAGCAGCCACGGTGAAGACTGTAAAATGTAAAATCAATAACAGATCCACAAGTCAATATTCTGACAAAAACTGCAAAAATCCAATACTGAAAGCAGCTCTGAATAATTTATCTGACTCTGTTACAACCAGACCCCTTGACATTTTCTCAACTCAGTGTTCCTTGAAAACAGGTCAAAGTAAGAAACTACAGCATGACATTTTAAGACATATCTGTGGTGTACAGTTTTAACATGGATGTCTCTCTTAAACAGCTCAGAATTGAGCATGAGATGTAACTTTGGGATAATCTGAAATAAAAGAGTAAGTAAGGATATCTAATTCAGAAGGAAAAAACAGGAGTACTCTCACAGAAAACAATAAAGAAAAGCCAATTCTGTATTTCCTCCTCATTCTGTCTCATATCCTTGTTCTTGTTCTGTGTTAGGTTAAGTTAAACACCCTTCAGCAATGTTCCTGGATGAAATATGGAACAATTCACTGGTACTGGTACTGCAATAACTCTGTACTCTTCTCCCACACTGTGGGGCATGACACAGCCTGAGTCATTGTGTATCTCTCACTGAGAAACAGGATTACAGGTTATAAATTCAGAACATTTAAAAAAAGATCTAAAAATGTTGATGTTATTTTGTATATTCAGGAACCGAACACAGACCAAAAAAGAAGCCAATCTTTATGGACACCATGTTCATACACTATCACCAGAACTTTGTCAATTCACATGTACTGATGCTTGAATACAGTAAAGAAGACGATAACCTGCACTTTCAAACTATTCAAAGACCAACTGACAGACCAAAATACTCATCCTTAGAGCCAGGATGCGAGAACGGCTAAAAACCTTAACCTCAGTAAGATTTTAACCCAGCTATGACTATTACCCAGTCAGACCCCAGGTCAGAGGCAAATCGCTGTTGGCGTGGCACTCACAAATCAGGGCTCAAGCACTATGTGTAAACTGTTGAAATACATGAGCCAAGAGGTAGGGTTGGATAACATTCACATCTAAACTGATACGGGTACTGGTTCCAGTACCTGAAATTTGGTACAGTGTGTGTGTGTTTGAGAGGGAGGGATAAAGTGACAGATAGAGGGGGAGAGAAGGTGGAAGGTGGACTATTCTACACAATGTTTCTGTCAGCTATTAACCAAATAACTTATTCAGAATGCTGCTTTGTCACTTTTGGACTTTAATATTCTCTAGTAAGTGATATGGTGTGAAATTATATGAAGGTAAACAAAAATATTAATGAAATTATACTACTTTTTTCTACTTTTGGTTAATAGTCATGTTGTATTTGTGCAACACTATCACTTAGTACACTGATTTTTTTTTTATTTTTTTTTCCAGTTGATTACAGTTTTTTGGGCTGTGACAGCCTGGCACTTGTAGTAGGAAATGAGTGTTTTTACATGTGCCTTGATGTAAAGCACCTCAAGTGTCCAGCAAATAACCCACTTACACATTTATTCATTTAATCATTTTAGGCCTTTCAGCCCCTGGTGGACATTATAAGCCATGACTATAACAACACCTGACATGATAAATCAGGATTATTCACTACCCTCCTTTCTATAATTCTGCTGACTTATTCTGTATCACTGTATTCTTTTCATTAGTTTCATCAGCACTTTATTGTGTTATATTTATCATTATTACTGTACAGACATCAGCAGAGCAACTGTCAAGAGTCACAGTTATCTGATCAATAAACTAGCATGTTCTAACCTTGATGTTGTCTCACTGACATCTTATTTAGTATCAGCCAACACTGTCTGCCTCTCAGACTGTCTGCAGCTTGATAACAAATGGTCCTGTCTCCATTTGTTGTGAGATAAAGCTGCAGCTCCAGCCTTGTATGTGTTTCACAAGGCTAATGAATCAGGCGAGGGCCATTATGGCAGCAATCCAATGAGACAACATTGATACAGTCACCTTTATCTAATATATTTCATCAGCCGACGGCATCCTGGTCTGGAGGCAGTACAGTTACTACAGTAAGTCATGAGAAGGACATTAAAGTGAAAATTCCACACTCCAGAAATAAATCAATCACATATCCCAGTATCTCCTGAAACTCCAGCTCGTCAACCAGCTCTGCAGAAGTACTTGGAGTCATACAATCCTGCTGCTGCTATTGTGTGTTCAGAGACAATAACTCCCAGCCGAAGTGCTGCAGTACCCCACCCCACCAAATCAATATCAGAGACAACGAAGGAGGGGGGAGAAAGTAGTCGTGTTGCTGTTTGTGTTCCGAAGAGACTGTATGGACTCAATACCCACAACAGGAAGTGCTGAGGCAGCGAGTCACATCATCTGAACCATACCTCAGTGTTCAGACAGTTAACAGAGGTGGAGGAGCTGCAAACCTCCCAAGCAATCTAAAACTCCCCGAGGGGAATAAATGAGCATAATGAGAGATGGCAATAATGTTGTTACACTACCTATCTCTTTCAACTTCCTCAAAGAGTCTCTGAGGTGTAAAGTATGTATGCAAATTTGGACCAGTAGATCTTGACATTTCAAGGAATATAATGTCTAGTGCAGGGGTAGGCAACCTATGGCTCCAGAGCCACATGTGGCTCTTTAGCCCCTGTCCAGTGGCTCCTTGAACCTTTGAGAAAAGAATTCTATGGAAATTCATTCTATGAATCCAAATGTTGCTGAACCTCGATAGCAGTGGCTGGTTAGCTATGGATGCCAAATCCAAAAAAGTAAATTGAATAAAATAGAGAATGTACTAGTGCGTGGACAGATTTGTTTGCTCTCACTGCCAGCTCTGCAAAATTTAAGTACCAAATAATCATAAATAGTGCCCTGCACAGTGGCCACCTTGTGGTAAAACATATTAACAAATGCTTATTTAGACCATAAGTATACGCTAATTTAGACTTAATAGGCTATTTACCTTGATTATAAGGCTCAAACATGTTTTGCAGCTCCACACAGATTTTTTCAAATTATTTTTGGTCAAAAATGGCTCTTTTAATGGCAAAGGTTGCAGACCCCTGGTCTAGTGAATTAAGATGGATATATTCAAACCCAACAATTGACCTTATAAGCAGCCACAGTGTGATACATACAAGCTGTGCAGCAGATGGTTATCAAAATAAAATCCCATAAAATTTATGGTATAAAGCAGACAACATTTCTTATTAAATGTTGTTGTGCTATTAATAGGCAACAGATGATCATCAGTAAATGGGAGCCGGTTTAAGGCTGGTAGTGAGAGCGGCTCAGTGTGGCAGCCATGTAAATTACAGAGCATGACTTCAACAGTTAAGCTGTATTTGTGATATTAAGAGTAGTAAACAAGCTGTCACATAAACCCATTACTTTTATGTAATGTATTTGGCTGAATACAAAGTGTGCAGACAAAATGTAAATAACACTTCCTTTTTGTGTGGGACAAAAGCCACGAAGCCAACATTACAGGGAATTAATTATATGAATGGGCTGAGCACACGGCCACGGTTATGTTTACATCAATAAACACAAAGAGCAAATGTGCCCACAGGCAACAACAGCAACAACCAATTCAGTCCATAATACTTAGAAAAATCACCTTTACCAAAGTCAGCAGCAGGAGAGCATCAGAATGCACATACCAAACAACAACCAAGGGAAACATAGGTCTGTCACTGTCAGACATCTAATCACAAATGGCAGTGCTTCTGTATATAGGTAAACAGCATTAAGCATAAGAGTAGAAACAAACAGAGCTGAACAGAACCAAGACATCAACTCACAATACAACTGTCAGCATATGCAAAGGATGCTCAGCTCTGTAATATAAAGCCCTGAGTCTATTGCCAACAGCACTGACAGAAAACTTGAAGTGCACATTTTAGACAACAGCTAATATAATGATGATACAACAAACAGAGTCACAACTTGTCAGCAGTCTCAGTGAGGACAGTTATCACAAAGACACCCCAAAGTGAAAGTAGCAGCTGGTGAGAGGTGAGCTTCATCGTAAAATACTACATGAGTTGCAGCAGAGTTTATGAAAAAGCACTACAGCAGGAATCTTAAGAAAAAGAGAATGCAGGACTTAAAAATAATGTCTTTTGACACATGCATGTAGCTGCCCAATCTGTACAGGAAACCCAATTTGTTCTATGCATGTGCAGAGATGTTTGGGGGATGAGGCATTGACCTTGACTAGTTAAGGTCAGGACAGTTCATTGGTCAGGGGATAGGTTATGACAAGATCAGGTTTCTGGTAATGAACTGATAATGACAATACATTCCCCTCACTTCTACCTCCATTTTGTTTCTATGTGAACATCATACCTGCGATGCGGATGACGGCCCTCTCTGCTGGATCCAGCACATCTCCTGAGGCTGACTTGGAGCGCTTGATGCGATGGTGTTTGGGCAGGTTCCAGGGCAGAGTGTCTCCAGGAGATGGAGAGTAACTTATTGAACTCAGATCACTGGAGCTCTCCTCTGATGCAGCCCTGACCAGAGGCCTCCTCTTGGGCTTCTCCTTCACCTCCTCCATAGTCTGGATGGACACAGTGAGAAGAAAACAATATACGTGGAGGAACACAAACCTCTCAGAACAAAACAGAGACAGTCCCTGTAATTACTGTAATTTATTATGGATTGTAGGGCTGGGTAAAATATCAATATGATATTGATACCATAACATAAGCCTAGATATCATCCCAGATTTTGGATACAGCCTTTTCTTGGTTTTGAAGGCTGTATTACAGTAAAGTGGTGTAATTTTTCTTCTGACTGTTCTATTATTTGCCTTTAACCACTCAGTCATTATATCCACATCACTGAGGATTATTTATCAAAAATCTTATTGCGTAAATATCATGTGAAACCACCAATAGTCAACCCTACATTATTGTTGCTGCATCAATATCGAGGTAATTGATCAAAAATATTGTGATATTTGATTTTCTCCATATCACCCTTACTGGTATCACCCTGCAATCACCACATATTAGACGTACCAGACCACCAGGTAGTTTTCGTGTTTTTCACAATTTCAAGCAGACAAAAGGAACTACTGAGGAGTTGACTGTTTTCAGAAATAAAGTTGTTTGACCTTCATGCCTGAGAACAAAGCTCTACAAAATATTTGGCTCAAATATAAGACATGCATGCTTTTGTTTTTGGATGAAGACCTTTCTTTTAAAGACAAGACAAACTTTGAATAAAACAAGGTCGCCCTTAGACAGCTCCTACATTTACATTCTAGACTTAATTTATTCAGTTTAGATTAAACCACAGTAAACCGATACTAAGGGTATATAGATAAGTTAATTGCATGAAAATAGAATTAAAAAAATAGAGTAAACATCACAAACTAGAGAGGGTCAACATGCTTACGTTAACCATTGAATTCAGTCATTTGTTGAATTTAATGGCTTTCAATTAAAAACACGTCTCTGTTAACTTTTAACAGAGTTTCCTTTATTGTAGTTTTAGTAATATTTTTCACCAAATTGCCCATGGTCAAACCTTTGGAAGGAGTCCATTTTGAGACCTCCTCTGACTGTTAGCGGGCTAACTTTACCGCTAACTATCTCTGTGTACTCACCGTTTTCTATTGACATCTTATTTTTTAGCCGCCTGACAGACATTCCTGTAAAGTCCATTCCGCGATTATTTCAACAGTGGGACTCGGGTTGTTAGTTAACAAGTTAATGTCCTAACGTACATTAGTCAGCAGAAAATTAAACTGGACTAATATAATAAGGCTAACCTGAAATATTTTGGGCTGACTAACTAACATCATCTCTAGAAACACCTGCTAACGGTTGTGTATAAAGTTGCTAACATTAACTCGAAGCTAAAAGCAACCCATAATGCAAAGCTCTCTTTAGTAAAAAGGTTGTAAGCCTAAAGGTAAGCCCAGGTGTCCTCATCCATGAATGAAAATATTACTGGCTGTGAATAAAAATGTAGCCTTTAGTCTTCAAATATTATATGCCTTTTTCTAATGCTAATTTTCAGTGATCTTATATTTTGGCTGGAGACAAAAAGGTCTTATTTAACAATATTCTGGAGCAGGACTAGGGAATATGGTTGAAATCTATATCATAATATGAATTTGTTTCAAGTAAAATTTTTGCTTGCAATCAATATACAGTATATATCTAATTTATAGCCTATATCAAATTAAAGCTGTACATTTGTTTTTTAAAAGGAGCTGAATGCGGCATATCTATGATTCCTTTGGGATTGGGGTGAACTGGAGGATGGGAGCTATGCTTCAGCAACAACACCATCCTGATATCAGCACTATTGGACAGAGCTTGCATTACAACGCACACTGAGCATGACTTCATTCTGTGCTCAGGAATGAAGGAATGTACCTGCATTAGTCTATGCACATCAGATAATCAGTAACAGTTATCAACAATTAACATTTGCTATAAAATAAGAAACTAAAGTATATCTACATGTGATTCCTTAACTCCCATACTGACATAGTTTTCAACTAGCCTATATAGGCCTACTACAACAATATCATAGAATTCCTGACACTCAGTCATGGCTTTCTTTTTTGTGTGCCACCTTGAGATTCTCAGTGGTCCCATTTGGCCACCCCTGTGAAAAACGTATGGGGATGGCTCTTTGCAGTACATAATATATGTAAAACAAAAACCCCAACAACTCATTTTGTTATTAATTACAGTTTTCTGAGAATGATTAAAATGTTGCAACACCATGCAATCATATTACCACAAAATGATTCCACAAAAAGTTAGGATTTCCCAGCACTATTTTGGAGCATCTATATTTAGACCTAATGTGCAGCAACCAGGACAAAAGTTTACTCTTGCAGCCCAATACTCAGACTGCTGTCTGATGAGGAAGTATTTTTTACCAAAATGCTTGAGACCTGACCCACTCAGGGAGCTGCTGTGAGGAGCAGGGACGGTGCTGCTGATGCACTGTACAACGTCACCACGCTCCCACCTTCTTTTTCAGCTGAGTCACCATCCAGCACTCAGGATGCTCCCCACAGGGGCGCTGGCTGCACCGACACAGCCTCTCTGATTGGACAGGAGCAGACAGGACCAAAGTCCCAGGAGTAATGTCTACATGCATTAGATACAGTTCACATTCAGGTTATGATTTAGCTCAATGCTATTCCTGGCTACTTGCTGTTTGTTGTTAGGGCTGCAGTACTGCAACACTATTTATTTCTTATATTATCATTAGGAGAAGTGATACTGACATTACACATTATTAATCAACCTATGTGGAAGTTTCCTTTTCAGGAAAACTCATGTTCTGCCAGTCAGCCTATCACACCATACCCCAATATTTCATGAGCAAACTAACAGTGTTTGCCTCTGAAAGTAGAGCGGTAACACACAATACTTTCCTGTGGCAGTTCATTGATGTAACCTAATGGAGACATGGGCACTTTGCCACTATCTGACCAGTCAGCTAATACTGGGGTTTTACAGGTTCAGCTTGGCTTCCAGGATTCAGTCTTTCATATGCAATAAAAGATACTTCAAGAAAATGCAGAATAAGTTTCATGAAAGACTAGAGCTGCATCTAGTCAAAGAGTTATGTTAAAAATTCATAACTTTAAAAATAGCCCACACACAGCAGATAAGTCTGCCTAGAGGCACCACTGAAAGTTGTTACATATGCATGTGTATAGCATATGTGCATATGTATAGCCTCAATATACAGAATCCCTCAGGATTCAGGCAGCAGAGTGTGAGCCCTTTTCATGTTTGAAGCTGTAAATGGATCATCACTGTACTGCAGAGCACTGATCTACTCAATAATCACAGGCAATCATCTGCTGCTTTGACTTTGAGACAATATTACACATGAATGGGCAGCTGAAGGGTCCTACCAGGCACAAGCCCAGGGGCCCGAAGTGACAGGGAGCCCTGTGGCCATCACTTGCAAAATGTCATTCAATTGAATACGTATTGACCACGAAGAGACTCAAAATGAACACAAAGAGATGCACATGACCACAAAGAGATGCAAAGGAACTGCAAAGAGACACAAACTAATTAAAAAAGTGTGCAAAACAACCGCAAGAAGACACCAGACGACAACAAGGAGACATAACATGACTTCATTGGGACACAAAACAACCACGAAGAGACACAAAATGACTTCACTGAGACACAACATAATCACAGTGACACAAAACAAACACACAGAGACACAAAATGACTACAATGAGATACAAAACAACCACAAAGAGACATAACATGACTTCATCGAGACACAAAACAACAACAAACAGATGTGAAATGACTACAAAGAGATTCAAATCCACTTTAAAGTCTGTGGTTCTTGTTCCTGTGTAGGAGACCTGGTGGGGCCCTTTGCATATCTGTGCCCAGTGGCCCATTGTCTCATAATCCGCCCATGACTACACATTTCTGATGAAAACATTAGTTTTATCCTCCTGGAACACACTGCTATTCAGAGCGGCTTTGCCTTCTTGTATGGCCTTTGCCCAAGCAAGCTGAAAGCATCAGGGTGAACCGTAGTTACCAGGCAACCCTGAGGAGCTGTAGGGAGTATGCTCCTGTAACTCCCCGGACTTGGAAGTGGAAGAAAGTTAAGTGGTGTGTGCTGGTATGAATAGAGTCTGACAGAGGCTGAATCACACTGACAGCTGACTGAGGCTCCCCCCTCTCTCTCGCTCTCTGTCTTCGCCCCTTGAAGCTGATGGACTTCATTAGGACTGGATCTGTTAATCATCAGGTGACAGATAAAGCTGTCAAGTCTGGATCCTTCCCAGAAAAACTCACCCCTTCAGGCACTGCATCGCCACACCTGAATTCAGCTGCAGTGATGGGAGACCTGAGAGGAGCACCTGCTGGCTGACAGGTTAGCATGATGCAAAAAAAACCACCCTCGCATTTTCTGACAGTGGTGACAGGTCGAGTTATGTCTAATCTGCGGGGGGGGGGTAATGACACTAAATCATGTGATGAACAGCGTCGGCGATGCGACAAAACATGAATTATGAATAATCTGTATCCCTGGTTTACTCACGCCAAAAATATCCAGGATGGCAGCTGTTTGTGGTCCCAGATGAACAATCGCAATAATCTGGTTATCGCAGCAGCACCGTCGGCGGATAGGTCCCAGTTAGATCCGCTCAAAGTTACAGGAGCATCTTCCTCAGCCGCAGCGAGAGTCGCGCCTGCGTCCTGCGGTATCCTGGCTGTCCTGGCTGTGTGGTGGGATGTTGAGCCGCTCAGACCTGGACTGATCCGAGCTGCAGGGTGAGCCGAGAGGACGAATCTGCTCCCTCAGCCTGCAGCCTGCATACCTCCCTGCTAGTACAACGACACGGGCGAAGTTGTCGCTCAACAGCAGGCACGCATTAGGATGAAGATGAGAGGAGAGATCTGATTTCATGCTCGGCCGGTGCGCATGTGAGAACTGAGCTCAGATCAGGTCGATTGCAGCGTGCGGAGGCAGGGGCTTCTTCACACGTTACACCCAAGTGATTTCACGTAAAGTTCGCTGGAGAAATATTCAAACAGTCGTATCAACCTACTGTATTTCATATTGTGCTCATGTTAGGTGAATAAACGAGCATAAATCCATAATATTTTATGGAGACCTCATGCCTCCACTCTGGGGGTTCTTCTCTTTCCTTAAACTTTTCACCTTCAGCTGTTACAACAGAGGACACTACTGCTGAGCTCAGCATATTTTCTGTATGTGGAAACAGATGGCTGCTGTGATAGTAAACATATAACTGAATACACTGATTCCATTTACACTTACATATGAGATCTGTCATCTACGTGTATGCTCTGGCCATACCTGGGTATAGTTTTTCACTTAAGCTTGAAGTCAACAGTAAAAAAAATGGGGCACAAAACAAAAATGACAATAATTATGCAGGCTGGTTTTGGACAAATGCAGAAACTTGTTATCCAAGTTCAAAGTTGGTTGTCCTAAAGGTCCAGTGTGTAGGATTTAGCGTCATCTAGCGTTGAAGTTGTAGATCTGAAATTGTCCTTTGTGCCAAGCATGTAGAACTACGGTGGCCAACGCGAAAATGTGAATGGCTCTATCTGGAGCCAGAGCTTGATTTGTCCATTCTGGACTGCTGTAGAAAGAACATGGCATATTCTGTGGAAGATCAAGCTCCCAGGAACAACACAGCAACCTCCGGGACTGAAAAATGAAGCTAACACGGAAGTGCCAAAAATTGCAAGTCCTTCTACTGGCCACTTCAGGCTGGCTCCAGAAACAAGTCAGTCCCCATAGACCCCATGTTAAAATGCCCAACTTTACAGCAGAAAGAAACATGTATACAGCCTGGTACAAAAAACAAATGTGGTCTCAATATCTAATTTCCCTGTTCATGACAACTGTATGGGGTTGATTTTTTTTATATAACTCATCCTTTAAAATTTTATCAAGCCTCACAGTAATGCATAATTAAGGGCGTACTGCTCTGAGTGACAGGCTGTCTGCTGACAGTGTCCTCGGTTTCTCAGTCAGATCCACCCCTTACTCCTTCACAGCTCCAGCGTCTACCCCAAATATGGTCACTTCTGGCTCCAAAAAGACAAGACAGCCAAAATGCCAAACTTAGGGAATGCAAGCTGCGATTAGACCATCCTGAGACTGGTTAGTTTTAACCTACTGATGATGTGTTGTTGCAGTAGTAATTCAAATGCCAGTTTGACAGTGTGGCCAAATATGGAAATACAGTTTCTGGGTTCATCACATAATGCCAATGAGCCCAAAAACACTTTATCCCATGGACTTACGTTGTGAAAAAGATGACTGTTAATCAGTGGATATATTTTTTGACCCCTCACAACCCCATGAAAGGATTCATTTCACTATCAGGATTTGATTGATTCAGCTCCTGACAGTTAGAAAGTCTAGAAAAGATGCACAATGAAATAATTTTATCCCCATTCAAGTTAGCGGAGGGCTAAACTGAAAGTTTCGTACCATGGAAATTGAGGGTTTTTTTGGCCTCATGCACTACTGAGCAAAGTTCATAGAAATGACCAGGGCCCTGCCTCCAAAGCTGTATCCAGTTCTCTTTGTAAATGCATGAAGAGGACTTGCTCCATATTTAGATCTCAATGGCTCATTCTAAGGTAAAAAAAAATATACAATGATCGTTTCAGGTGATTATAAACTAATAAAAATAGTTTTGAATATTATATAACATTTCTGCCAATAGATGCCCCTAATTCCTACACACTGGACCTTTAAAGTATAACAAGATAATAAGTAAAGTTAAGACAAATAAACCATCTCCATATCAACTGAGTAACTCCATCCAGTGAAAAAGGCCATGAAATGGTAAAAGCTCTGGAATATACACTGTGATTTGACCTTACGTTGAGGTTTTTTTATGTTATGTCATTATGATGTATGAAAACAAACCAGAAAAAGTAAAAAACAAACAAACAAAACAAAATTGAAAGTTCTCCCTAAAAGTCTTGGCTCACCAAATTCTTCCTAAATAATTCCAGTTGTTAATTTAATGATTACATACCTATTAGCATTCAATTTCTCTTGTGACTCTTAAATGTATAATGAAGTCTAACTGCAGTCTAACGTTTACGAAATCCAGCTCATCACATCTACTGTACACTGTATGTGTTCGCTGTGTCTGCTAACTGACCTCTGCCTGCACTTTAAAGTCATAAAAATGCAAACGATGCCTGATACAAATGCTTTTAATCAGGAAAACTGTTCCATTTACTCTTCTGTTGCCTTGTGAGTTGTTTGTTCTGCATCATTTTTTTCAAGTTTCTTTTCACTCCAAATGGGGCCAAGTTGTACTGAGCCGAATTAAAAACTATCATGCTGAGCAATTACGTAACTACAACACCATGAATGATAGACTGCTTGTTTGTGTGGCCCTACTACATTATTAGTTCTTGTAGAATGAATCAATGGGCATGGAGGAGTCGGGGGCAGGGGGAGGGGAAGCGCTGGCTCAGTCCCGCTCTGAGCCCATTCTTGTATTCATAAACGATGCGTGCTATCAGTTCTGAATGCCAGTGTCTCTTTGCCAGCTCTGTAGCCATTGTGCTGACGGGTCAACGTGATCAACCAAGTGCTCCATGAAGCCAGAGAGCAGAGGAGCTCAGGAGAAGGCGAAGGATGCTCCAGGTCAGTTTAAATGTGTTATAATTATTGTGATAAATCATTCAGTCATGAACAAGCCAGGTGACTAATTAAGGCTTTTATCTTATTCCCAAATACTCCTACTTCTCTGTGTGAGTGCCTGAAGTTTGCTCTTGCAGTATTTTAGTAACATACAACTAATGAGCTGATATTTTGTTGTAAGTGTCCATAGGACACATTTATATGGTGCTTGAGATGTATTAAAGGTCCAGTGTGTTGGATTTAGTGGGATATATTGGCAGAAATAAAATATAACATAATACGTATGTTTTTTTTAGCGTATAATTACCTGAAAATAAGAATCATTGTGTTTTCATTGCCTAAGAATGAGCTGTTTATATCTACATAGACATCCAGTCCTTATGGAGATCACCATGTTGCACCACCATGTTTCTACAGTAGCCTGGAACAGACAAAACAAACACTGGCTCTAGATAGGGCCATTCACATTTTTTGAGGTTTTCACGTTGGCTAGTGTAGCACAGCCCCTTCGTTACGAAAACATGGGAAAAACACAGATTTTTTAAATGTGAAACAACTTCATTTAGTGTTTTTAGTGGATTAAGTCACTGGGACTGGTTGTTTCGGAGAGGAGATGTCTGCAGATAATTCAGCTCCTGGTAAAAACCTCCTGAACAATGGACACTGAAGGATTCCTAACCGAGAGAAGTTTCAGCTGGTTTCAATCTGCAGTCCACACCATGAGAAGCCACACTGGACATTTAAGTGTGTATCTTAAAGGGACAGTTCACCCCAAAATCAAAACTACATATTTTTTCTCTTACCTGTTGTGCTGTTTATCAGTCTAGATTGTTTTGGAGTAAGTTGCAGAGTGTTGGAGATATCGGCGATAGAGATGTCTGCCTTCTCCCCAATATAATGGAACTAGATGGCACTCAGCTTGTGGTGCTCAAGAAAAAAAATTCAACAGCAATGTCCCTTTCCATAAATCATGACCTGATTACTCAAGTTAATCCACAGAACTTGTTGTGAGCAGTTTCATGTCAGAACTTTTTTCTTGCAACTGACCTACATCCACAAACAGAAACATGGTGCAGAAAGAAGCATCATCTACTTATGAACAATAGGTTTATGCTTGTGGTAATGCAAGATGTTAACATTAATGGTGTTCTCCTCAGCTGAGCTGTAACGTTAGCTAGCTCAGTGGTGCTAGGTGAGCTAGCACACTTCCTTCTGTGTGGTGACACGGTTGGCGGGTCAAGTTAAGTATTTCCCACAGCAAGGTCTGTGGATTAACCGGGTCATGATTTCTGGAAAGAGATATTGCTGTTGAGTTTTTTAAATGTATTTTTTGGCACTTTAAGCACCACAAACAGAGTTCCATCTAGTTCCATTATATTGGAGAGAAGGCAGACATCTCTACGGCTAATATCTCCACCAATTCAGTCCAGACTGGTAAACAGCACTATGGTTAAGAGGAAAAATATGTAGTTTTGATTTGGGGGTTAACTGCTCCCTCAAATACAACTTAAAAAGAATTTAAATAAATTTTAAATAGTACATTTTAATGACAATAAAGGCACTTGAAGATTCAATATGATGTAGTGCACAAAAATGTATTGTAATCACCTTTAAACTGAGCTGAAATATCTAAAAAAAAATCACTTAAACCTAAGGTTGTTCCAAAGTATTCATTTAGTATGCTATAATTCACATATGTCGCATACGTATATTATCTTTCAACTGGGTAAAAATCAATATTATAGTCCACTGCCTTCATAGTCACATTAACATCTGACAGAGGAAACAGTCATTTGTGTTTCCTCAGGCATCCACTGATACAATGCAAAGCAACACTGTTAGTCAGACTAAAAGGATTAAAATGAACATGCATTAATTGTTTCTGTACTTCAAGTGTAGAGCAGCTGACTCAGAGAGCACAGTGAACAGACAGCTCAAATCCAAATCATTGTTTTAGAAAGGTCCAAAGACTGACTTATTAAACCAAACACAGTGGATGGAGAGAGTGATTCTGAAATGCCAGGAAACAAGGCCTTTGATGACACACAGTGGAGAAACATTCCTCACCTTCTGTGATCTCACTGCAGTCACAGTTTCCATGTGTACTTTAAGAGGTCGTCTCTTCCTTTTCCTGACTGCCGGACACGGTGGCTCCTGTCCAAGGGCCACAGACTCCTTCACCACAACTTCCTCTGACTGGACAGAAGCAGCTGGCTTCTCTTTGGGCTTTTTCTTCCTCTGAAATTACAAGATGCATTTATTTTTTTTTTAAACATGATTATCTACCTGATTATCAGAGCAGAGTTGTCCCTACTATATCAGCTGCTGCTGCCTCTCTGACATACAGATTTTAATTTGTCAGGGTTTCAGTTTAGACTTTTGGCTACAACATGATGTTTCAGAGGCAAACACACAGTTTAGGGACAAAAACCTCAAATCACTGTAACATAACATCTGACATAGAGCCAAGTTCAGTTTTTATTTCCAAATTAAGGCTTGTTTTTAATGTTTGCTTTGAGGAAAGTCCACTCTCCAATTATAGATCTCACCATTGGAAAACAGCAGCTCTTGATATTTGGCATGCCTCGACTGAGCCGGACAAAAGACTTCTTATTCAGAGCCCATTGATTGTGATTAATGCTGTCAGGTAAACAAATGGGGTTTTGTTTTTCCTGCTGCTGAAATTCCCTGAAGAGGAATAAAACTACACTGAATGAGAGTTTTCATCCAAGTGAAAAATCATATAGAGTAATTAAATGGAAACTGTGCAACATTTGAAAGTGAAGTAAGTTACGTTTTTACTTGACATCATGATAACAGCTTCTACAGCGTGGATAAATAAGACACTATAGTCCACTCTAGTATTTGTCAAATCACCTTTGCTCTTTTATCCATAGCTGTTTGTGTTGGTCATCTGCCAGCAGGCTTTTGGAGGAGTTATAAATTTTGATTCTGTCTAACTCCTGCAATAATCTTTAGTTAAGAGTTTTGAGGCATGCAGCATTTTGGTAACTGGTCATTTTATAGCTCTTCCTGTATTGTGGCCCTGAGAGCTCAACACACTGCATCTTAAAAAAACACATGGAAATAGAAAGAACACAATAAAATGTAGAAAACATCATCATTAATTTGAAAATGCGTGCAAAGTAGTTGAGTATTTCAAGTGTGAAAGTGAGAAAACAACCTAACACAGAAATGCTGCAACTGGTACAGAGCACAACAGACCATTTTCCAGACTTTCACATATTTTGCTGGTAGTCTACGATGCGTTCTCAGCCCAGGTCGTCTCGTGCCGTTGGTGTAGATACCAATGTCTAAGGCACCCTTTGGTGTCTCTAGAAGATGCACTTATGTGAAGCACAGTTGTGTCCTAAGTGAAACTTGTACCATGTGGTTGAAGTTGTTGTGGTTAGGTTTTGGCAACAAAATTACTTGGTTAAGTTTAGAAAAAACCTCATGTTTTGGGTTGGCATAAATCTGTAAGAGACAAACATGTCACAGGGCTTTCGTCAGTTCATGACAGACGAACACAAGTTACATAAGATCACGTTAAAACAGCACTGACTTCATACAAGCAGTGGTGTCCTGGGTGTTTGTTAGACCCATCCACCTCCCCTCCCACCCACCGTAGACAAACTTTCTCACCCTTAATACTATGGCAGTTGTTCTGAGTTGTTCTTGCTGCAATCTGAGTTTATACCGGAGTTACTTAAGAGCCTGTGCGTCCAACACGTTCTCATCCCAACTTGTCAAATATCACCACTTTGTCAGTGGACTTTCACCTCTAAATATGATGTGTCAGCTGCCCTCCTGCATCTGTTGTTGACGTTCCAGGAGGGCATGTCAATTTACGCTTGTCACATGTATTGCCTTTTAAAAATACACTTATATTTTCCCAGGAAATGTAAGCACCTTGTTGTTTTTACATTTATTTCCTTGTGCAACAAAAGCAAGTGGTTAGGTTTAGAAAAAAACATCTTGGTTTGGTTTAACATTCACACAGGAAGAGAACAGCAGGCTCATGAGTGAAAGGCTGCGGTTCATCGGACCCATCCACCTCCCCTCCTGCCCACCCTATTGAGAATTTCCAGCTCTTTATAGTACGTTGTTGCCTGCCTTACAAACTTACACTGCCTGGCGGAGTATCATAACGCTGTGAAAGGTGCCTTTTTTTCTAAATGCTGCGCATGTGCTGTCAGATTAATGAAGATGTTTTCTTCATATTTTGTGTTATGTGTTTTCAAGTTGCAGTGTGCTGAGCTCTCAGGACCACTGTACCCTTCTTGCTGTTAATTAAATCAACAGAATGCGTGAGTGACATTTCCATTGTCGAACAATGAACAAGCCTTTCTTTCATTCACTCGCTGGAAATCACATGCAGTCCTCATGAAATCATTCACATATTGCATATATTGTAGAAATGAAGCTCTGCTGTAACCTCTGACTCACCAGCAGATACAGATCATGATGGAATATTCATGGACCCCCTCCACAGCTTCATATTCGTCGTTTTGAGATGTTTTTGCAATAAATAGATTACCTTTAACACCCTTGGCACTTTTCTAAGACATACAGAACATGTTTATACAGTATTTAGCTTTTGCCACAATGGGGCCATGTGTTCTCCATAGCTGTATTTTTTTTTTTTTATTTGATTCAAGACAGAGACTGACAGCCTAATATTTTATGGTCACACTACATTCGTTGCTGTGTGTAGCTCTGTTCTTTAGACAGAGACCTCACATGCCTCTTTGTTCATACACTGGCTGCTACAGAAGGAAACGGACCTCTGTTGGCGTGTTAGTGCCAAACAGACAAAGGGCTTCACTCATGGAGCCGTTTCAGAGAGCCTCTCAAACTTATCGCACACAATGACTGCACAGTGCTTCTCCACTCTGTAACAACACTCATATTGACTGCGCCAAAACACACTGAGCGAGGTCAGGTACAGTTGCAGATCTCTCAGTATAACATGAGCCCACTTACAGGACACTTAATGGAATTGCTGCGTGATAAAGCTGCAGCAGCTGAGAGGCTTTATTACAGTACACAGATTACATAGGAATGATATAAACAGTAAGGTGGGATAAGAGAGGGTTAAAGTTTAAGAGGGTCCTTTAAATAAGTGTATTGCATTCATGTTGTATGACTTGTAACAACACAGACTGTCATAGATGCACCATTGTTGTATGTCTTTCAAAAGTCTTTGAGGGAGAACAATGTACTTTGTTTTGTGGTTCAGCAAATGCCAGTTCCCCTTATATTTATAGAGGAACTGGCTCATGCTGGAAACATTAAATCCATCACTTCCCCTTATTACAGAGACATAATATCAAATGTAAAAACAGGACATGCTGCAGGCTGAATCACTACAGAGTAACATAAATGTTTTTAGCCCAGCTAGTTAGCAGTGTGATTCTCAGTCAGTACAGACTGACATGACTTGATACAAACTTTGGTATAGTCTCCAGAGGATGAATCCTCATGAGTCTGGTGATCCCCTGATTTTTCATGTAACACCACTATGAAATTGATATTTGTGATTTTGGGTGAAATAGCTCCACAGCTATTGGATGGATCACCATGAAATTGGGTTCATGTTCCCCAGAGGATGAACTGTAGTAACTTTGGTGACCCCCTGACTTCTCCTCTATTCGCAATTATTGGATTGGCATAATATTTGGTTCATACATTTGTCTTCACCTCATAATGACTTGTAATAACTTTGCTTATTCCTTAAATTTTCATCCAGTGCCATCATCAGGTCAGAGTTTTTATTGTTTACCTCCAAAACTGGCATTCCCAGCAGCCTCAGCTGTACTTTGCTTATACTGTTAGCATGCTAATACGTACTAAGATGATGACCATGGCAAACACTACAGACCTAAACATCAACACGTTAGCAATTAGCACACAGCCATAAGAGAGGGTCACTCCTATGTTCCCAGGGTCCTGTGTTCCCCAGATTTATACAGCACATAATGGGAACCCAGTCTCACTCCCAACTTGTCAAATTCTGACACGTCAGAGGCCTTCAGCATCAGACACCAACCCACGGAGGCACCCCTTAGTGGCAGTACAAGAAACACTGGGCAGCAGTATTTTTTAAAGCGTCAGGCAACTACTGTAGTATAAAGAGCATGGAAATCCACATAGGGTGGGCAGGAGGGGAGGTGGATGGGACAAACAAACTCCAGACTTGGAAGCCCATTTGAAACCAGAAGAAGATGGACTTTTCTTATAACAATGTAGTGAGCTAATATGTGTAGCATACTATGCTATTAACATGTGTAATGTGACAATATATTACATTAGTAACAACTGTACTTATTTTAAGCCAAACTATAATGGGGTTTTTTCTAAACTTAATCAAGTGCTTTTGTTGCCTAAACCTACGAAAGTAAAACTAAAAACAAAGTTCTATGTTGCTAGCTTTGTAAGTTTATTTTGAAGAAGACTTTATGTATTTAACGAGCAGAGGCCATTCATTTCCTGTGAAAAAGGAAGTTTGTTTTGAAAAGAGACAATGCATGAAACTAGTGTAAATTGACACGCTGCACCGAGCATCCAAAACTGATGCAGGAGGGGTAGCTAGAGCGTCATATTTTGACATGTAGGACCACTGACTGAGCATCACTATTTGATGAGTTGAGAGTGAGCGTGTCTGAGAGTAGCTAATGAAATTGTAATGGGACATGTCTTTATCTAAATAAGGTTGCTCCTCTTTAAGGAGAACAGTTCCAAAATTATTGCAGCCTAAGGGGGAAAAACTAATATAAGAATGAATTAACTGAGGAAAAAAACCCGGCCAATTTAGGAATGAAAAAAGGGGCAAACTATAGGATAGTAAAGAGGTCTGGAGTCAGGTTTAATTCCCATTTCTAAACAGGTTAAGGTTAGGAAAGAGGTCAAAGGTCAGGTCAAGGTAAGATATCCATAACAACTAACTATTCCCTATAACAAAGAGGGTAAGATTAGGGAAGAAGACCTGGAAAGGAGGTTCAAAACCTTCACAAGTAAACTTTCGTGTCAATTTTAATTAAATTAACATTTACATCTATTTGTGGCTCTTTGTTACGTCTTCATCTCATGTCTATCAATATGCAGAGCAAACAGAAGCTACTTTAGGGACAGAGAGTGATAAGAAAGTGGTACGCACACAATAAGAGGATTGATGCGTGTTCACAGAATACTGAACAGAGGAGCATGCGATAATATAAATAACCTCCCCCAAGGGCGTAGATTTCATTTTAATAGTACATATGAAATTCAGTTCAATTCAATTTTATTTATAAAGCCCAATATCACAAATCACAGTTTGCCTCACAGGGCTTTACACCATACGACATCCCTCTGTCCTGTGGACCCTCACAGTGGATTAGGAAAAACTCCCCAAAAAAAACCCTTTAACGGGGAAAAAAAACCGGTAGAAACCTCAGGAAGAGCAACTGAGGAGGGATCCCTCTTCCAGGACGGACAGATGTGCAATAGATGTCGTACAGAACAGATCAGCATAATAAATCAACAGTAAACCGTATGACACAATGAGACAGAGACAGAGAGAGATGCAGGATAGACGGTAATGGCAGTAGCTTACAACAACATTAATGAAAGTAATAATATTATAATTAATAATATGGGTCCTCACCCCGGAAACGCTTAATTTAATAATTAACAATTTTAATAATTGTGATTTTAATGCATTTTCTTGTTCTGTAAAGCACTTTGAATTACTTTGTGTACGAATTGTGCTCTACAAATAAACTTGCCTTGCCTTAATTTCCTGTATTTTGGTGAATTTTCATGCACCAGTTTCTGCTTTTCCTGCATCAGTTTAGGGTGGAAATATCTTAGATTTCATCAAAATGAAAGGGGAGGTGGGCAAATATATATGTTCTAAATATTAGGGGGGCATATTTCCCCTGCGTCCCCCCTCCAACATCTACACCTACAGTATGTGCTCCCTATTGTCAGTGCTTGACAATGATGGCAGTCTACCAATTGAAATGCTGCTGATTGCCTTTAAGAACTCATTCCAGGCTGTGTGTTTATTTCAAAGCATCAGACCCAGTTAAAAGGGGGTATCCCTGATGGACTATTTAAATGCTGCAAGGTAGGTTTATTGAAAACTGAAGCATGCAACACTTGTTTCCAAAAAGGTACCAATCAAGGCCAGATCCAGCAGTGCTTTGTTGGTTTGATCTTTGTTTTTAGAAACCTACGAGGCCTCTCAAAAGATGTTAATTTTAAGTTTAGATGCTCAAACTAAAATATTTGACAGTGACTTAATTAAAAGCCTTGATGAAACCCTGTTAAACTCCTCCACTATGATCTCTCTGATGCATTGAGGCACACAAACATGACATTTAAACTACTCACACTGCATAATGTTGGAGCAACAATTGTGACAAACTTGAAGTGTCTGTCAGACATTCGCAGAGACATATAATCATGTCATACCTCTACATAATAATAGTACAGCACACTGAATAAGTAGTAATGAACTTGTCAGTCTTGCTGGTCTCATGTGTTCCTCTCCTGTGCAGGCTGGTTGTATGAAACTGAGCAAACTGCAAGTGAACGAGGACCTCTGAAGTCTGAAGGAGGCATTACAAGCTGACACACTACTGTGATAATGAAGGCAGGCGCCACTTTGAGGACTTCATCGTGATTATGCAGGAATGTAAGGCATGAGGTGCTCACATTGTTGGTGCAAACGAGGAAGGTGTTCATTAAAACAGACAACAACGTTGCTCTTATGAGAGATTTTTCTCACCTGAGTTGCAGCTTTAGATTTGGAGTGCTTTGCCAACACTGTATGGAAAAGAAACAACAAATATTACCTTGGATGGAACAAAAAAATGTTGGTCAATCATTATTTCAGCTACGATAATGAAGTGACTTTGCTTTAAATATCTGTAGTACAGTAGAAAGACAGAAAAGTCCTGAGTCATTGTTTGCTGCAAGTATTCACATGGTGCTTGCAGTGGCATGCAGGTTATCATGACTCTGCAGATCACTGTAGGCTTTAGCTGCATGCTGACCCATTGCCTTACATCATGTCAACTTTATACTGTATCATTAGGCTCACATTCTGGAGTGTGGTACAACACTAAAGTGTAGTTTCACATTCCCAGCTAAAAGAAAAGTATGCATGTGATGGCTCACAGCAGTGTCCTAAAAATAAACATATTTTATTGTACTAAAAAGTATGAAAGACCCATTGTGTCCTCTCTCACATGGCGTACGAGCACATTTAAACAGTAATCAGAACAGCTCCAACCACAAAATGGAGGCAGAGCCAACACGAGCTGGCGATTTATGGAAAATGTGGATACTGCAGTCTTGGAAAGGAATCACTAACAATTTACAATTACCAGGCTTGGAAAAAAATGTGCTCCTCCTCGTAAAATCGAGCCTGACTTGAGAAGTGCAAATTTCACAGTAAGCAGCATCAGTTCGGTTGTAAGCCTGTCACAGGCCTCCACACACCTACTGAGAAGGGGGGGGGCACCTACCTGCCAGGTACCTCTCCAGGTTGGGCGAGGATCTCTGGTTCCAACTGTAGCAGCAGAAGAAGAAGAGCCAGACAAGGAGGGTGGCCAGCACCAGAACTAGGACCCAGAGGAGCCGGGCCACAGCTGGATTAGTGACAGCCCAGGCTGTTGGGATATCCATCCTGACGACTGTTTAACACACTGCACACTGTCACCAGTTGAGCCTCACTATCTACTCAGTCTGATTCCCCGAGTGTGACTGCAGCAGAGCTCATGAATGGGTTGCAGTGGGCCGGTTTGTGTCCTCTCGGGGCAGCCACAGTGCCTACAGCAGCAGGAAGAAGCAGCAGCCAGAGCAACGGCAACCACAGATGGATACCAGCTGTTCCAGAAGGAGCCGTGCACAGACCTCAGCCCACGTCAGCTCTGAGTTAGTGTGTGTGTGTGTGTGTGTGTACAAGCATGTGTGTGTTAGCTCGAGTGTGTGTCTGTTGTGTTTTACTGAGTCCTGGAAATGTGCGAGTGTGTGCACAAGGAAAACAGTTTGGAGGAGTGGCTAGGGGTTACAGCAGCAGGCGTAACTGTCAGCCACTCCCAGGCTGAACATCAGAAGGAGTTCTCACATGGACCAAGAGGGTTGTAAAGCTGAGGGGCGACTCTGAAATGCACCTGGGGTATTTTCCACTCTCTACCTGAACACCTGCCAGCATGTTTTATACAATGACAGAGCAGAGGTGTGATTGTCTCCTAACACATAACTGCATTCATACGGTGATCTGGTGCTGGAGCTGTCATGTCTTTACAGTCATTAACCATGTTAGAAGATTAAAGTGACAAACACACCAATTGCACATTCAGGTCCTGATTACTCTTGTTAAGAGTTAACAAAGAGTGCACACTTTAATTGACCAAAGCTATTCACCTACAAGGTTTTAAATAAGCCCTGTTCCATTATGCTGCATGTTAATGTATTAAAGTGTACTGAAGACTGGTTTTACAGTACATTTACACAAGTCAAATATTTGTTTAGATATGCTGAAGTGGAGTAAGCTTGGCAGCGTTATTCAATATTCAGAAATAAGGTGTGGTTAAACATTTACTGAATGGGCAGAAACAACCGACTGTAACCGACAATAAACAAAGGAGCTTTTAGAAGAAGTGTGACTGATGCTTTATCTGTCTTGTGAGCTGCTGTTGCTGTGCTTCCAATCAAATTTGATCTCCACACCAACAGCATCTCCCAATTTTTTCTATTTAAGTACCAAATTAAGGCTGGCTGCAGGAGTGTTATCAATTTAATTTACGTCAATGTTGCATCTGTCTGTTATTAATGTTATTATAAATCATACAAATATTAAATTCAGACACAGAAGTAGAAACTTGAGTCTGGCAGAGTGTCTGTCTGCAGAGAGCAAGAAACAAAAATGAGCCAACTGTGCCATCTAGTGGCCAAATATTAACAGAGGAAGGAAAACAAATGTTTAATGTTAATTCTCTGGTTGGGTTGGGTTGTTACTTCCAAAGTCGGGTGAATAATTGAGAGACTCAGATATAGTATGCAGGACTTTCCTAAAAATCAGTGTATAGACTCATACATAAGTAATCCCTCTCAATTGTTATTTATGAACCCCTAGAAGTTTTTTATTTCCCCGTGCAAATATAGCAAGGTGAAACACCAAATGACAATGAACCTAGAATTGGCATTTATTTCCATTGGTGAGTGTGTTTGCAAATAGTACCTGACAATCCTTCATAGTATACCTTAAAACTTCAAGTGGAACTACGCCCATTTTCAAAATGCATTCATGTTATTCCTATAGTCTAAGTCAGTCCAAGAATATAAGTAAACACAACAACTCTCACTAGTGATTGGTTAGGGAAAATTAAATCCCCCTCCCCGACGAAAATCAGTTAAAATGGATGAAATGCGCGACTGAAGATGGAGCAGAGTGTAAAAAGTTAACAATTCTGTCTGATTTCAGCCAACTGTCTATGAACATCACAAGTTTGAGACTTCCATCTCTGGTTTCTGGCATTAACAGAGTAGCTTATGTTTATAAATATTGGCCGAGACCATGAAAATAACACACTGTAATTCATAACTTAGGTAGTGTTCCTCTTTAATACCAGATTTCAATTAAGTTCTGATGAAGAGAGTATCCACTTAATAAATAACACCTCAAATGACAATGTCTTCATCAAGACTTGCTGCCTTCTCTTGGATATTTTTTTTTTTACCTCAGAAGTTAAGCAGCCAGTTCCATAACAATAGTAGCAAAAATGATAGATTAATGATTTCAATAAAAAGCCCAAATAATGTTGTGAGAGCCATCTGCATCCTCTTGAAGCTGATTTCCATTTTAATAGAAGCCAGAGTCTTGAGCAGCCCAATTCGGTGTCTGAGAAAAGAGCACAAACACAAACACAAAAAAAAAAACATTAAAGAAATGCTCCAACTATTTTCCAAAAAGGCGATGAAGATTTGTTCCAAAATTAGATATCCCTCAACTGAAAACACCTGCCAGCTTCTTTCTCAAAATGACTGACAGGACAAACACAAACTTTGTTGTGACAAAATAATGACAGACTACCTCCTCTTTTGCTGAAGTCATTTGAGATGCCAAAAAAAATATAGTTTTTTTTAAACCCACAATGAAATGATGTGTTGCACAATCAACTAAGAGGAAAGATTCAGAGTTATGTGACAATGTAGTTCTTTTGCATACATTCTTAAGAACAGAGGAAAGTGGTCTGCACATATCAACATGACAGGTGAACAATAAGAATGTGAGTGATGTGACATTTAAAGCAAGCAAGCATGCTAACATGATAAATTACCCCTTTATCCCTACACAATGTTTAGTGCTCAGTCTACCTCATTCCTGTTGCTGTGGGCCACCTTCTTCTCTATGTTCATAGCCAGCATCTGGCTACGGAAGGACAGGCTCTTGGTCTTCTCGATCACCTGCTGGTACGGCGACACTGCGTTGTTGCCCATCACCACATGACCCTGAGAAACAGATTCACAAAAAATTATATCTCTGAAGAACTGATTTCAAATGCAATAACAATAGAGATTTAGATGACTTTGTGAGGTAGCATGGGATCATGGGAGTTGTCTTTATTGTTGAATAACCACCACTGCCAATAAAAAATCTATCTGACGTGGCTCGGGCAGAAATCGTTGTTGTTTTACTTTTAGTCATGTTGTTATTTCATTACAATGAAATAGCTGCAAGTAACATTAGCTAACATAACATTAACTTGCTAACTTACCGCTAGCATTAGATAAGTCGACTACACATGCAGCTACTGTAGCTAACGATAGGTGTTGAATTCAATCAGTGGGTGGCGCTGTTAGCCGTGGTCAGAACAAGCTTCCTAAAAATAGCTTTATGGACATGTAAAAGGTTGTTGTAATATTATAACGTTACGGTACGCGTTAGCTTTGAATCTGGCAAGAGCCAACTGTCATAGTAACACATTGTAGTAAACTATATTGACATTGAGACGCCATATTAATAAATGAGGTCTTTACTGGATCACTGCTTAGTAAAACGGCATGAAATTAATTTAAAAAAATATGCTATGTTTCAAAAAAAGCTGTATAACTGTTACTGAGTATAATTCTGTTACATTGTTTTATTCCGTCCTCACTCTCTGATGTATCATCTACTGTTCAATCTGGAAGTTAGAGCTACTAGAGGGGGTGAAGGGAATATGACGCCACTGACAGGCGATTAAACGACATGCACCATTACCTTAAATACAAATACAGATTTATTTGGGTTTTATTGTTGGAAACACCTGGAATAATGTAAGTACACAACTCAACAAAATATATATAACAGAGGTCTAGTCACTTTTAGACATTTTACTGTGGAAATGTTCCACGTTTTTCTTTTAAGTACTACAAAAGCGGTAAGAGCACCACCAGTTAAATCCTTCGATGCTGCCTTCAGTCAAGAGCAAAAATAAATAAAAAGTTGTCATGATATTGCTACCTAAATTAGTAGTCTAGACAAGGCTGTTTGTGCTGGGCTCAGTGATTTGAAGCTCATCTGGCTGAAGGTGGATCAGTGAATGCAGAGCCTCACCAGTTTGGAGTCGATCTTGGCATCAAGTCTGGCATTACGGATGAGGTTGACGATCCACCTCTCCGCCTCCTCCGGCGTCATGTTGAGCTTGTCTGCCAGCATGCTGAGTGGAGAGAGTGAAGGAGGAGGGGGCATTTCAGTTAAATAAATACCCCTTGGGGGAATGAAAAGTCCTCACATTTTCCTCTCCACAGTTTACTGTTGGATATACTTGAAAAACTAGCAGGACATGAATAATGGCTACAATTTGGGAACACTGAAAAAAGAAATTACTGCAGAAAATCAATCACCTGGGTACAGATGTTGAAAAGATCTTTTCATCGTTTTTTTCTCAGCGACACAGATAAAAGGCCCTGCACACACTGTTTCTGACAAGTACGCCTATTTCAAAGACAGCGTACCTGATGCTGATACACTGATGGATCCGACAAAAAGTCTCAAAGATGAAGAGACGGGCATTCTCAATAAAATCCTCAAGGCAAGCGACCAGGAAGAAGTCATTCACCAGAACCTGAAAGAAAAAGACCACAGAGCTGTAAGCATAGATCACTGTATACGCATACAAAGCATTCATGTATAGAAAGAATCTGAAAAGGACCAAATGTTCCTTAAGTTAGGAAATTATTGTATGTCGGCCAGCACATTTCAAAATATATGCATATATGCAGAGTCATATTTAAAACGTGATGATATAACAGTCTACGTTTCTACATCAGAGGGTGCAGCTATAATTTCTAATTGTACAACTGCTTTAGTTTATGATAAGTATACTTAAAGTACCCTAAAGTGCATCATAGCCCCACAGGACAACCACATATGGAGTGCTGGAAACTATTTCCTGTGGTCTGGCTGTTTTGGCAGAATTTCCAGCTGTTGGTTTATCCACCCATACATTAAAATATCCTGTTCAAAACTTTTCCAACCTCACAATGTAGACAACATATATGTTGTCTACATTACACCATGTATATATATATATATATATATATATATACATATACACACATATGACAGTGTTGTATTGGGCATCTGTTTTGGATAATGAGAATTTTTTTTAAATCCAAACTACTAATTCCAAAACAAAAAGAAGATGATATCACACCTTTTAAAAAAATCAAAAAGTAATATATAATCTTCCTTACTAAAATGCACATTAATGCATTTTGAGTTATACTACTGTTCAATAGAGAAAATCGCAAGACAATGGCCCTGTTTACACCAGGTACTAACATGCATCTTGGGTGACTGGATCACAAGTGGACAGCTCTAACTAAAAGTGTGAATGCACCCCATGCATCCTCAATTAGATCTGATCACTTAGACCACTGTTGGAGGTGGTCTGGGCCGCATAAGACCACAGTGTTTCAGCAGTGTGTATGCTAATATGTCCTAGACCAGGCTGAAGGACCAGCTTTTCAACTGACATCCTCTGCATAGGCAGAATTAAGTACTCTTTCGTGTAACAATGGTGTCGTTTTAAAGGGCAACCACATGAGTTAAGCCACAACAATAGTAGAAGAAGAAGAAAAAGAGAAAGGTGAAGAAGTATTACAAGTAGATGAAAAATTAGTAGAAGAAAAATAATAGTTTTTAATTTTAATTTAATTTAACCTTTATTTAACCAGGAAAAGAAAAGGTTAAATTAAATTAAAATTAAAAACTGCTATTTTAGAAGGAATAGTAGTAAAAGAAGATGTAGTTGAAGTAGAAGAAGTAGTCGGAAAGGTAGTAGTAGAAGTATAAAATGTAGAAGTAGATGAAGTAGAAAAAATAGAAGAAAAAGAAGTACTAGAGAAAGAGGAGGAAGAAGGAGTAAGAGAAGAAGAAGAAGACGAAGAATTAGAAGCAGGAGTAGAAAAAGAGAAGAACAAGCAGTAGAAGAAGAAGCAGAAAAAGAAGAGAAATTAGAAGTAGAGCAATAGGCAGAAGCAAAAAAAAGTAGAACTACAAGAAGTATTAGTAAATGTAGTAGAGGAAGAAGTAGAAGTTTAAGGAAAAAGAAGTAGATTAAGAAGATGCAGAAGTAGAAGAAAAAGTAGCAGAAAAAGAAGTTATAGAGGAAGTAGCGGAAGAAGAAAAGGAAGAAGCCACAACAACAGGCAAAATGGATTCTTGTGGATGGAGTACATAAAAAACACACTTTCTGATTTCCATTTGGGCCGAAGAATCTTCACGGGAAGTGCACGTCTTCCTCTCCTTTTGATTTCTAGCACACTTGCTACAGGAAGTGCATTCATGCCTACTGCCAGTTAAAAACAACTACGCATTTGGCCTTTGCAAATGGAAATGATGTATGTGTTAATGTGCATGCAAAGAATGGAAGCTGGATCCAATCACTCAAAACAAATGTGGAGACGCAATCTAACAGACCACTTGTGATCTGATCACCTAAGACACGTGTAAACAGGGCCGATGTTCTGCCAATATGAAAAAGTAACCAAATTCTAATGCTCACACCTTTAAATATTTAATGTATATGCCAGGCATGTTCATTAAGGTGATAGATCTACTGTTACATAACAAGATGTTAACACATTCCTCCATCATTGTCGCCAAGTTTGTTTTAAAGAAAACATGGAACCAGCCCTGTCACCCAAAATGAGCCGTACAGAGTGTTTCGTAGGAGATTATGTTGTGACGTCTCTATCTGTGGTTTTAAAGCAACGATCACAGAAACATCAAATGGGATGTTTGGCCACCTCACATCTCCAGAGGAGCTTAAATTTATGAATATATTAGTGTCTGGGATTTTGAAAGGGGATGTGGCACCATTATTTCACACGGAGCCGTTATTGTGTGACAAATCCAATTATTCAATGCTTTGCTTAAGTAAACAACAACTAAGGTGCCCTAGTCCACCATAAATATTCAATTAGATTACCAATTCTCTGATTCTTATCTTGTGATTGAGACAATCCAGGTCGACTGCTAACATTAATATTTGACATCAATCAAAAAGTTCCCCTGCACAATAGAAAACCTTAATTCTAAAAAAAAACTGCAAATAGCAAAACAAAAACACCATGTGATGTTTAGACAGTAATTAAGAAGATCTCGAGAGGGAAAATTAATATAAGCATTTCAATTTTAATTCCCCTGACCATTACAAGACAGCAGAATCCATGACAACAGAATGACTTAATGAACTATCTTCATTCTTCTGTCACAATGCTCACACTCCGTATCTAACGCAATAGTTGAGGCCTTCACAATCACTGCATAATTTATTCAACAGGGGTGAAAGCCAACTGATGAGAGTGCTTAGAGAATGTGCAAAGTGGTCCCTCAACACAACTACAAAACCGCAGTCAAGGGTTTCTAAAGAGAAGGCAACCGAGCCCCAAATCTGACAGCTGTTCCGCTTTGAAAATCAAACTGAATAAAAGTAAGAGCCAGCAAATCAGGCCAGACATGGATTTGCTGAGGCTGAATAGCTGCAAAGTTAAATGTCTGGGACTCAGGAGATCAGAGCACCATAGCTAAGGGGAAGCTTCATATTACCCCTCAGTCCCAGCAGACAGCTGACTTTAACAGGCCGATTTAGGCCTGTGCACCGTGGCAAACACACACTGTCAAGCAGGAGAAGTGAAGGAGAAACTTTGGGAAACCATCCTTACCGACTCGCACTCCCGCAGCTTCTTCTGGGCGCTGTCAAAGTCAAAATTCACATAGAGACACTCCACAAACTCTGTGATTGGGTCTTTATATGTGTACGACTCCTGTGGGAGTGAGAGAGAAAGCACCATTCAAATAAATCCTTGACTAAATCCTTGAGCCATATTAGATTAAAAAAAAAAAATCTATCTAAAACATTTATCGACCTAACCTGTTGAATGACTTTCACCAAGTCCTTGAGCACTTGTCTGCGCTTTCGCACGTCTTTGTTGGTGATGACTGCAGTTGTAAGGTATCTTAGAATATGTGGGCACATTGTCTGGATGGCATTCAGGTACCTGAAAAACACAGAGGCAACACAAGTTATTGTATCACTAGTTGCCATCACAACAAACTTTACTCTGAAAGTGACAGGAACAACACATTTTTGTGCACAAAAGCTGTGCCGACATAGCTTTAATTCATGTTATGAATTATATTTAAGTGGAGAAAATACACTGACAATACAACTGTAAGGTGGCCTTCAAGCTAAAAAGACCTTTTCATCAAGGGTCTCAGGTTTAAGCTATGAAAAAGAGTGTGTCCCTCAGTCATATGTTTCTGAGCAAAATAAATATTTCAATATAAAGCCTCGATGACAGCAACATCAATTTTATGTACAGTATATGTCTTGTCTACAAGGTGACAGTTCTTTGCTATATTGAAAATACACAGACTCACTGAGGCTGATAGAGGAAGAGCTCGATTATGTTGTCCCTGCCTTTAGGGTGGTTGAAGAACACAAAGAGGGACCAGTGGATGAGCCAGGTTCTCTGCTGGAGTGACTGCAGAGGAGAGCTCACAGACTAAAAGGACACAAATGGAAGATGTTATGAAATGTCCTATCAGGCAACAAGAACCCAATTCAGACCAATGTTTAATGGCATTCCTGCCAAAGTGCAGAAAAAATGGTTCACGTAGTAAGTATTGCGTTAAATGGCTTATAAATAGCAGGTTTTCAGCATTCTTTATGTTCCAACATCTGAATATCCCCAGTGTTATTTTATCAAAAGCAGTAAACACAGTGAGGTCTGGTGGTTTCTAAAATGTAAAGCAGCCCTTCAAGACTGGCTGAAACACCACAACACCGGGTGTCGCAAACACTCATTTAACACAAGTAGATTTTTAGGAGCTCTGTTGAAATATATATGCCACTCAGTTATTTATAGTACCATACTGTCGGATGGCAAAGCAAAGCTTAGGTACAGATGAAGCCACAGAATGTCAGACGTATTGAAAGTGAAACTTTGGGTCATTCTGCTCGATCTAAACTGGGTCTAAAGCCTAGTTCACATTACACGATTTTCACTACGATTTTGACGTCGCAGGGGATCTTGAGAGCCACCTTGGGTCGGAGGTAAGTCGGCAGATAGTCTGCCACGACGAGTCCTCATGTGTAAGCAAGCCTACGAGCAAGTCGCCCCCTCGTCTGGGACTGGATATCTGGCATGCTAGAAAACTGGAGAAGTGTGACACTACTGACAAAGAGCATCAGCCAATGAGAGGCGGGATACGTCCCACGTCAGCACGCAGGAGAACGGAAGAAATGTGAGGTGGACAAGCCGCGGGGTTGCCAGGTCTGCATATTAGCTGCGACTTTGGGCTTGTTTCTAAAGTGGAGTTGCTTATTTGGGCTTGCTCTCTAAACGTAACCTTTCTCTATATATATCTGTCTAATACGTTATTTTAACGCATGATAATCGCTTCTTTTGGACTTGTTTCCATAGCCCTGGTTGCTTGTTTCTTTCCCAAGATCTGGCAACACTGTCAAGCCAGCAAGCAACAACAACAATAGCGGCGTCCACAGGATCACGGGGAGCACGTTGTGTTTGGACCCAGGCCCTGGAGGCAGATCTGATTCAACACTGGGAAGAATATCCATGCCTTTACGATGTGTCGTCTCCAAGTTTGGTGACGTCACCACATTATCTGGGGCTCTGTTGACGAGGGCTCAGTGGAGAAATCTTGTGGTGTGCACACACAGGTCGTAACGTAGTTGCCCAGACTCCCGCTGACGGAAACACACGTCGCCAGGTATGAACACTCAAAAGATTACGATAGTCTCCGCGACGCAAAATCAGGGTGAAAATCGTGTAATGTGAACTAGCCTTAACTTGCCTCTGAAGCAGCTCCTCCACTCCATCGACATGTTCTCATACTTGTGATTATGTCTTTCTGGCGTACATTGCCATATTTCTATGTTATTCTCCTTAGCATAGTAACAAAGTTTAGCTGCAAACATTGCAAAGCTGTCAAACTGAATGAAACATTTCCTTAAGCATCAGTGACGCTTGAAGCTTGAGAAGACATAAATTATGTGGCATTCCTCATTTGATACAAGCTTCCTCACAATGTATTGAAACAAGGCACTTCACAGGAGTGAAACAAGCTTCGGAGCGTCGATATTAGTTGCCCGTCTCTAGATAACATGAAACATTAAATGGCGTTTCATTATCCACTTACATTGTTATCAATCGTCTCTCTTAGTCGCGTGAGATCCTCCATGGCTGCCTCCCAGTTCTGCATAAGGATCTCAGAGGCCAGTTTGCCCCACAGAGAGCTTAATGCATTCCTGTCTGTTGATGGAACCTGAGCAGAGAGCACATTATCAGTGTATCACAATCAAAACAAATTGAGCAGCATTTTACAAATAATAATAATGATGACAAAAATAACTATTTAATCTGCTTTGGCTTGTACTTAACTTTTATTTATTCTTATGCGTTTATTCTTACCAGAACACGGAAGAAGTAGAGGTACTCTGCAGCCCCAGAGTAGTTACCGCACTCGTACTGGAATTTGGCGTACCTGTAAAGTGTGTCCAGGTATTCTTGTCGAAACTGAGAAATTATAAAACAAGGGATAAATAAACTTAAAGCCCATTGAACTAGGTTGAAAACTGACAAGAAACCAATTACATGGAAGTATGCAGTTCGGCTTTAGCTGAAAGGTTTGCCATTACGACTTGTAATTTAGCTGGTAAAGACTCATTATAAAGGCAAAACTATTAAGGCTATAATGAATGTGGCTTTAAACGGTCTCTGGCCCTCGAGTGCAGTCATGCTAATCCACTGTTTTTCAAACATCTAGTGCCTTCGCTTTTTTGTTCTCTCAAAGAAAGCTAATTGTAAGAGTCAGCAAGGCTGATTAGAGAATGTGCCGGCTTCTTTCATCTTTTCAGCCAAAACAAAGCCTCTTCTTTTTCACACTGACAAAAAGTCCTGCACATGATGTCGACAATATTTTTATGTAAGTGTATTTTATCTGTAGATGATATAAAAAAGGTAAAACAAAGACACGACTGGAAGAAAAGTTGCAAGCAGTGACTCTGATCACTGAGTAAATAATGAGCACATTGGTGGGTGGTGTTGGATGTTTGAAGATTCTGAGATTTGGATAATAGTCCTGTTGGCTCGCAGTGGCAGCTTGTTGTTATGGAAACAAAAACACATTGTGCAACCCACCGTAAAAGATTTGCACTGCACTCCTTATACAACAAGAGGTGTGTGAATGCACCGTTTAAGGTTTCAAAACTTACATTGTGTTTCTCTGAAAGATAGTCAAAGAGCATCCTTCCGTCTCTGATGAAGAATTTAACAAAATAGATTAGTGGATGTTAGATGAGCCTCTTACAGTCTTCAGACAAACTTTCATCAGTATTATAATGCTTTCAGTACTACAGTTTAGAATGACTAAAGTATTTAAGAGGGATTTATTTCTTTGGCATGATGATCTGACCTTGTGGACTGCATCTGCCGAGTTGTCTCTGGGTCTTCAAACATCTTGACAATTGGCTCCGTCTCTGACTGCAGCTGCTTCAATTGGGCGACCACAGTACTCCTCTTCTCCCTCAGAGCTGAAGCAAAAAAAGTTCTCACATTAACCCAATGTTGTTACATCGGTGGTGGCTAAGGGTTAATTAAGTCAATAACAATGATGCTAACCCCAGTGACTTCATGTTTACGCATCTGATTGTAAAATTAACAGTACAAAACAGAAAAACACAAGCAAGATGTTTTCTATCAAACATTTCTGACAAGTAACCAAACACATTCCAGATTAAAGTACTGTTATGTTATGATGTATATGATCAATGAACAGGGATGGGAATTGGTTAGATTTTATTGATACCAGTGCCAGTACTGATGCTACCTTTAGGTTAGATTCTTTCTCTATTCTTGATCAATATACTGTGTGTGTGTGTGTGTACACCTGTACACAGGTTTTCAGCATCAATGCAAATGTTTTATTATCTCTGAGTCTGAACACAGTGTGGATGAAATGAAAGAATATTTGTACAGCATTTGTTTTCATTTGAGTTTTCTTAGTCAAAGAAAAAAAACAGATAATCCTGCCTGTGTGGCGCTAACAGGTTTTTTTACTCTCCGTAGCGGATGTGCTGCTCAGCTGAGAAGCCGTGGCACTCGTGCGTTTAGTGTCAGATACATGACATTCCTGGAATTTAAGGCCATGTTGTCTAGAAACAGGTTTTAGCATGTTACTGGAGTTTCCACTCTTATTTGACATTATCATTTTACAGACTTTACAAGGATCTGTTATCATCTTTCTTTGTAAAATAAAACCACACTCTGGAGTGTTACCTCCCCTCTACCATAATTATTTCTAGCTGCAAATGTTCAGCAGCGTAGACACAAGTTTTTTGTCATTGTTTTGAAATATGCAACTGTCGGAATAACACGCCGGCATAAATAAAAGGAAATGATAAGCTTGTAATTGATCAGGCAATTTGGAACCAGTTCTCCATTCCCATTCCTATCAATACACCATTTAGGAGGCTGGTCAGCATTGGGGCATTACAGTCACTGTGGCTACACACCAAGCGGTCTTATATTATTCCCTTTGACGGTGTGGTTTCATACATGACTTATCATCTGTGTGCACTTGAATATTAGGTTAACACAATGTATTAAACAAACCATTGCCATCTATGAGCTGAGTTGAAAAATAACCTTTGTGTTCACCAGTAACTGTGGCTAGTGGACTCCAAAGTCTACCAAACACTGAAGAGACTATCATTCATTCTGGGCAGCAGGGTTAATTTCCAAACCTACCTAAAAGCTCTTCTATATTGTTAGTGCCCAATATGAATCTTGAACTGTGCTAGATATTATGACGGGATAAAATGCTATGGAATCAGAACAAAATATTAAAATGTGGTGTTTCTTACAGTGTGGGATTTCCTTGTCCGGGTACAGGTTTTTGTACACATCCATGGCGAAATCCACCATGTTTGTGTCGCTGAGGAGGTCCAGCTTTCCCTGAAGAAGTTCCTTTTCATTGTAGATCTGTTAAAAACCAAAATATTTAGTTTATGTTGGGACACCGCATCGCATTTACACACAACGGTACAAAAGAGAAAGAGGAGACAACGCCAGGACAACGCCATCATGGATGCTGACCATCCCACTCAGCCGGTTGTAGCCAACGTTAATCCGCTGTAATAGTTAAACTAAAGGCTAACAAGCCACGTAACGATGATAAGCTCGTTAGCCAAAAGCCCCAAACAACAACAACTGCAGTTTCCAGATCCGTAGCAATACTGCTATTACAACTAGCAATACAGCATCCGCCTAGCTTTAGCAGACTAAGATAAATTTGTAGTTTAGCTGTTAGCCGATAAGCTATCTATCAGACGTGAATGCTAGCCAGCTTGCCGGTTCGGGGTGAGTCGGTGCTCGCTATAACCGTGTTCTCATGTATAAATAGCCGCCAATAAACAGCCACATCACATGTCGGCGTTTTCAGATGCAAACTCTGTTGTACCTCTTTCACAGACAGGAATTCCAACAGAGGAAAAACCAAATGCCGATCCAGAAAATGAGCTATCTTGGTTGTCAAGTCGTAGTCCGCCATCTTGGCTAGCTGAAAAAATACTTTATTGACAAACACTACACACACGGAAACTGGCAAAACTACGTCATAGTATTTTCCCGACTTCACTGAAAAGGAAAAAAAAACAATATATTAGGAATACAACAAACATGACAAGGCAAATTGCACAGACAATATAAAATGATATAATAAAGGATAAGTGATAAAATAAAAAGGGAAAGGAGAATCACAAACAAACAAAATGCTTGGACAACTTAAACTTGCAAGAAAGATACAAAGCTTGTAATATCAGTTTACTACAATGTTTTGGCCTCTCTGTCAATAGCATCCCAACTGATGCAACTAAAAGCAAATGCTAAAAAGACAAATAAATTGATCTAGCTTCTTCTTCTTCTTCTTCTTCTTTTCATAATGTCAATATATACCCACAATAATGTTGAGTGATTTACATCAGATTCATCACAGATAAAACGGTTTTCACATTTAACATCAAACTAGTACAGCTAGGTCTATTTGAACGGATTAGGATCCTTTCTAGATAGGTAGACAGATAGATGAATCACCAGTGGCTGTTTTATTGGATTCAAGTCCTTGCTGACCCTTTCTGGTAAACTGATTTTTTTTTATTTGGAAATTGGAAAATCTTTTTAAGAACCACTACCATCAAAGCATGAAACTCAAAAAGCTCTGAAAATGTCAGCATGCCTCTGTAATTGCTTGAGCCCCATGAATGTAACAATTGGTATTTGAGCTCAAGCTGTGGTTTTGTCCACATTAGAACAGATTTAGATAATTATCCCCTGCAGCTATTACAAGAGCTCCAGACAGCCAGGAACTGGGTGCAAAAAATATATCTATCTTGGCACAATGGCATACGAATATACCACACAAATAAGTAGAAATACATAGATAGTAAGACACATAAATGTATGAATGGATTCATTGTTATTATAATTGTCTTACAAGTTGTTAGACAGGCATCTCACATCCAAGAAAGGCTTCATAAATCACCACATGATAGTATTAATGTCTCAAAAATAATTTAACATATGGGCAGAGGGATACTCTGGGCTCTGAGACCAACCTAAATGAGACAATATGCTGTTTAAATGACCTCCTTTAGGTCAGACAAGAGACCGGTCAGACAAGTGGCAGCTGTCACCACAGCAGGGACTGTGATCAGGGGTATGGGACACTCATCAGTCCATGAAGAGGAAAAAGCACTCCTCAGCCTGCCAGGGATGTTACCAGCTCGAATCACGTCACAGAGTCAATGGGAAAGATCCATTCTGTTTAGGGAGGAAAGCTCGGTTGTATCCTGAGTCTAATTTTTTATTGGCACAGGAAGGAATGATCAAACACCTCTAAGCTTTTGTGGCTGCCAGAAAGTCAATGCTAAGAGAAATATACAGTACCAGTGGTTCAGTGGGAAATTTGTTTCTACGATATTTCATGACTAAAGCCAGAAGAATCTAAAAGACTTAAAGAGTGGAAGTTGGCTATAAGTCAAATCTACCCAGTCAATAATTGATCAAAAACAAATAATACAATAAGCTACTGTACGCTACAAGCTATGCTACCATCCAGTCTTGACTTCTCACTATGAAACTCTTAGATAAGACTCCCAATACCAGCTTGCAAGAAGAAACAACAACACCTCTGTGAGGCTGTGCTCAAGCACAGTGGTGCCTTGAGCTATAAATGCTAAAGTTTGCATGATATAATGTTTACAGTGACAATAGTGACATACTGATGTTTAGCAGACATTGCTCACCATATTAATGTAGCATCTTAGCCACAGGGCTAAGTGGTCTGGTGGTTAGCACTGTCGCCTCACAGCAAGAGGGTTCCTGGTTCAATCCCAGGTGTGAGAGCCCTTCTGTGCAGAGTTTGCATGTTCTCCCTGTGTCAGCATGGGTTTTATCCAGGTACTACAGCTTCCTCCCAAAGTCCAAAGACATGGTTCATTGGTGACACTAAATTGGCTGTAGGTGTGAATGGTTGTCTTTCTCTATGTGATAGTCTGGCGACCTGTCCAGGATGTACCCTGCCTCTCGCCCAATGTCAGCTAGGATAGGCTCCAGGCTACATTTGCTAATTAGCGCTAAACACAGTGTACATGAGAAAGATGCAGATATTTGATCATAAATCAGTTGCACAAATTGGAATTTTTAACCTTCTTGTGTCAGTAGAGGAAAAGTCAGAGAATTGCCAGAGTTGGATTCCAACACATTCTCACTCTGACCATATTGACATTTTGGTCATGGACATTCCACGTCCATATATGACATGCAAGGTACCCTGGGTGCGTTGGTTGTTGACATTCTGGGACACCGTGTCAAGTTCAGCCTGTTACATGCACTGTCTTCTTTCAATATACACCTGTTTTCACAGGAAATAAATGCACTATGAGTGCAAACAAAAACAATGATGTTTTTGTTCCTTCAACAGCAAACACACATGGTTGGGTTTAAGTGACAAAAACATGTGGTTAGGTTTAGGCAACAAAAGCATGTGGTTAAGTTTGGGAAAAAAGAACAGGGTTTTGCTTTAAAATCTTATGGGACATGAACGCCACTCTCTTGGGTGAAGGTCGGTATTCATAAGCAGTCTCTGTAGCCCTCCCACCACTCCTCTTTTGACCCATGTCTCTCTCACACATCTTTCAAATTTTTATATTTTTTTACAAGGTCAGTTTGCTATCTTTCACTCTCCTGTCTTTTTTTCCTTTTTTTGGAACCCAAATTTCCCTTTCTTGAGGGAAGACATTAGAGTGTACTTCAGCGTTCCAGCATCATAAGCGGTTACTCACTCGGCTCTGGTTGAATAGTGACAAATCCTGAGGACTGGCAAAGGTCAGTCTTTCATCTGATTTATTCAGCCCATTTCTGTTTAATTATTGCACTCATAGACATAAAAAAGTGAAAGTAAACTAAACTTTTCATTCCATGCCTTTTGACGGCCCCTCCCATTGCGGCCCTAGGTAATCAATCCCATGCTTCCCCGTCCTACGATGCCCCTGTGTATAACACACCTACGATAACATATGCAACATCCAAACCATACACACTCCTCAACTTGATCTGAAAGATCCACATTTCCATATAACCACCCACAAAGAACAAATGATGATTCCTCTTCATTCACCTCTTTTATTGCCATATATACTGTATGTGTGTACCATGAGAAATGTCTTGATAAAATATTAAAAGGCACTGCAGATGAAGGAGATGGATTTTATGTGAGAGAACTTTCCTTTGCTTTCTATGAGCAAACAACAAGGAGCTGACATCAATGTAACCAGCTTTATTTGATGCTCCTTTTTCTGCAGGCATTTTAGAAATACCTCCACAGTTGTGGTCTTGACCAGGCTTTATAAGTAGAATCCAGACGGCTCTTTGTCAGAGTCCGAGACAAGACAGAGTAAAAATGCAGTTGAGTGAGAGGAGATTGAGGCTAAAAAGTGGTCTTGAGAATGGTCTTAAGACTAAAAATGAGTCTTGAGCACTACAACATTGGGTTCTTAACCTTAGCAGCAACCACATTGCCAAAGTGGTTAAGATGCTGGGGGTAAATGTGTCTCTGATCAACTTCAGCTACCAGGGAATAACGTCTTGGCGCTCCTTCAAGGTCCAAGGTTAGCTTTGTTCTCCCATGTGAGAGGCTGGTTCATAGGAATCTGCAATCAAAATGAGTCTAATTTGCTCATCATACAGGAAGCATCATGGTCATGGAGGTGATCCTCCTGGCCTGCAGTACATGACTGTGAGCTGTATCATTTCTCGGTGTGTCTGTACAGAAGCATTTAAGAGTTAAATAAAAGCAGTAGCTTATACAAGGACTGCATAGTGTAACTTAAAAAAACTGCTCTCTCATCACTTTGCAGTTCTCTCTGTTCTCTCAAAGGCTGCAGTTGAGCGCAGACACTGAGACAATGAATTCTCACATGAAATCTCCATGGAAGAGCTCACTCGTGCCTTCCCATCACACAAAGAAACCTCGACTTGAGTAAGTGTAATGTTGTTCTGGCTGGCACACATCCCCATCCCTCCCCATTTCCCTCTCTCTCTCTCTCCTTGTCCATCCTCGAGGCCAGGACATATCCTGGACTCAATCTCAGCGGCTGGCTGCTTTCCACTTCTACTTCTTTTTTATGAGAACAAGAGCCAGCTGGATGTGAAGCGCTTTAGAGAGGAAGCCAAGGATTTAATAAAGACATAAGAGCAAGAGATACAAATTAAACTGATTAATTACGGACAAAGAATGGCATACTATAAAAAATGTAATACTGCATGTGATATCCTCCCTTGGATGATTATTCATATCCTGTGCCTTCTTGTGATATTGCTATGCTTTCTACCAGGTGGTATGCTGTGCCACTGCTCTCTGGAGCCACCGAGGATCACGTGTCAAAGCAAATGAATTTCTAAGCTATGACTGTAAAGTGAAGGAAATAAAACAGCGGGAACAACAGCATATCCTGGGGACTCCTACCCTTCCCTGAACATCAACTTCCAATGCAGTTTCCACACAGTTTCCCTGCTCTCACAGTCTGCTGGGCGATGTTTACTTGTGCATTGGTAGAAAACAAGACCAGCGGTGGTTTGTGGCTTGTTAGGTGTGCTGGCTGTGCTGCAGTCACCAGGCAACGGTGGCGAGACACTTTCTCACACTGCCCAGCCCTGTGAATACATGTGACACTAAAGATAAAATGGTGTCACATGTTATGTTATGTTGAATTGCGAAGAAACCGAGGTTTTTCTCAGATGCCTCCATGGTAAACAAAGAATCCACAAACAGAGAAATTCTTAAAGAACTGAAGTCAAAGGGGTCCACATTTAACAACAGCAAAGCTATATTAAAACATCCTTGTGTTACTTGTGCACTAAAACCCAAGCCTCATTTATCCAGTCATATGCTCAGTACTTCCCAAACAGACAGCTCTCTGATGAGGAACTGAACTGAAAGTGAAACTTACTTATTCTCTCTTCAAAGCGAGACTCCACTGATAAAAAATTACATTTTGCCTCGCTGAACGTGAGGGCCGCTGCTCTAACACTGACTCGATTGGTAGATTGTTTGTATTTCTGTGTGACTTAACTGAATCCAAATTCACCCTTCAAGTCACACAATAAGACAAACTAACTGATCAAGGCAGCAGTAAACTCTGTGTCCAGTGAGGTAAAATTACCGCTTTTGATAATGGAATCTGGCTTTGAAGAGACAACACATTCTCATCCCAACTCATCAAATGCCAACAGGTAGTCAGTGGTCCTTCATGTAGGGATCTTCCAGCATCAGTTTTGGAAGTTCAGGGCGGGAGTGTCAATTTATGTTAATTACTGTACATGCATTGTCTCTTTTCAAAGTGCACTTCCACTGTCACAGGAAATATACAGTTTCTGCTCGTTAAATGCGTACAGTCTCTCTTACAATAAACTTACAACGCAAGTACACCACTTCATTGTTAGGTTTACTTCTTAACTTTAGGCAACAAAAGCATGTGGTTATTTAAAAAAAACATCATAGTTGAGTAAAAAACAAGTAAGGTTGCTATGAATGTAATGTCATGTCATGTGAAATATTTAACTAGCGTAGCATGCTACACATACTATCACACAACATTGCTGTTAAATAACTCCACTGAGTTTGGTTTCACATTGGAAACAAACAGCAGGCCTCCAGGTGAATGTCTGGACGAATGGTGAATGTTTGTCCCATCCACCTTAACTCCCACCTACTCTATGTGGACTTTCATGCTCTTCATACTACGATAGTTGCCCATTGCATCAGAAAAAGCTGCCGCCCAGTGCAAATAATATCACTGCTAAGGGTGCCTCTTTGCATCAGTGTCTGTCGCCAAGGTCCTCTGACAGAGCGGAGACTTGGATTATACTGCACGAGTTGCGTGAGAGTTTGTAAACAGATGTTTTTATATAGTTTTGCTGTTGTTAAAGCCGGACCAGTACGAGTTCAGTTTTTGAATCTTTCGTTCACCAGAGGTTTTCTTCATGAATTCAACGGAACACAGGGTAAGTAACTGATATACAAATAGTCATTTGCATATGATTCCTGCAGTGATTAAAGAATTTCCCCATGACATACCAAATATATACCAAAACTGATCTGAGAGACAATAATGATGAACTAAACTGTGAATTGCAATAAGTCCAATAAATAGGCAAATAAATAAATAATTTGCTCCAACTGCCTGCTAAATTCACTCTAGATGAGATTCTGTCTATCAAAGCTGCGCTTAAGATGAAGCTTTGAACTTTGCAGAGCATCCGTCTGCTATGCTGCCACGCACAGCACTTATAAAATGAGTCTGAGGGAGGCTGTAGTCACAAGCCTGACTAACACATGGCCATACCATTTTGTAAACATGAATAAAAACTGTATATCTCAAGTGTCACTCAGTTTTGATTACTGTATACCTCAGATCCACAGGGCTTTGAGCCAGGACTTTGTGCTTGTAAAATCATAATTTTGACTGGTGGATTGAGTGTGTGATAGTCTTCCTCCTCTGTTGCTTTTTTACAAGATTCCTTCAGCCAAAGTCCAAACAAAGTCATTGATGTAAGAGTCATATAGCAATTCTTTTTTTTAATTTGTCAAGTCATCAGATTGATGAGACCTTCTATTAAACTGTACCCTATCAGGAATCCCACAGTGTCGAAATACAAGTGAAGGTTTTGCATTCTAAATTTGACCTAAGTTAAAGTACACAAGTATTAATATAAAAATATACTTAAAGTAAAAAATAAAAAATAAAAATACACATTACGCAGAATGGCCCATTTCAGAACAATGTGTATTACTGAATTATGATTATCAATGCAATGACACAGTATTTCAATTTTGCAGCTGGTGGAGGTGCGGCTTATTTTACTACATATACTGCTGGGTGGCTAGTGATTTTCACCATGGGATCAATACAGTTTTTTTCCATGACAGCAGGCTACATTATATTTTATTCGTTGATTATTAATCTGAATCCACAAAGTAATAAATGCAGTGGAGGAAAAAAAACTACAAACTACAAACATTTACTTGAGTAAATGTTTGTAGTTACTTTCCATCACTGTCAACAGCATATGTGATATATAATTCTATTATCATATGTAGATATAAGCTGACCGTAGTATATACTATACAAACTCCCGCAATATATGCACATAAAAATGCTGACTGCATACAGAGTAAATTATTATCTATATCTTATTCTATTTATTCCTAGCATTCTTTGCACTGCCATCTGTAATGACTCTGCAGCAATCTGACCTTGTATATACTGTTTGTTGTCTAGCTCCCGCCTGTATATACAGTATCTTTGTTTGGCTGTCTGTGTTTATGTCCTGCAAATTTGTTGACAGCACTGTGTATATACTGTCAGCATAGGGAGAGCTATATTCCTGTATGTGATAAGATCCTCAGCAAATAAAGTTGATTCAGATTCTTTAAATGTATAAGCTGTATTTAAATAGATAGTCAATTGAGAATTAAACCTCTTTTACAAGTGAGACCTGGCCAAGACAGGGCCAAACAGCAGCATCCAAAACAAGCACGACAACAACATCAAATCCCAGCAGCACCAACAGGTATAGATACAGCAAAAAATATTTAGCCCTTTGCTAAGTTTAAAATCACTTAAAGAAATTGACCTGCCTATTGTTCCAGGATCAAGGACGGAAGTATAGAAAGAGGCTTGTTTTGCCAGCCTCTGTGCTGATAAAAGGCACTTTCACTGAAGCCATTTGTGCCACCTCAGATTATGATTGCTTTGCAAAAATAAAAACGTCTGACTTATGTAAGTTGGAAATTTGCCTGAGATGCTCCTAAAGACAAAAAAATGCACCAGTGTTGTATGCATTAGGTAAGGGGGGTATGTGGGGTTATACAGTAGGCCTACATGGGCGGATTATGAGACAGACGTGAAAGGCCCCACCACCTCTGGAAAATCATATACACACTCTGAGGGGATTGTGCCTTTCTTTTTTTCATTTGAGTGTCTTCATTTTGTGTCTCTGTTTAGTTGTTTTGTCCCTTTTTGTAGTTATTTTGAGTCTCTCTGAGGTCATTTTATGTCTTTATGTTCATTCTTTGTCCCCTTGTAGTCATTTTGATCCTCTTTTTGATTGTTTTGCCCCATTTTTTATATTAATTTGGGGTCTCTTTGTATTTGTTCTGTTTGATGTTATTTTTGTCTTCTTTGTTTGTTCTGTCTCTTTGTAATGAGTTTGTGTCTATTTAGTTTTTTTTTTGTTCCTTTATGTAGGTTTTTTTGAGTGTCTTTGAGGTCATTTTGTGTCTTTTTTGGTTGTTTTGTGTCTCCTTGCAATCATTTTATGCTACATTGTGGTTGTTTTGCCCATTTTGTAGTTATTTTCTGTCTCTTAGAGGTAACTTTTTGTCTTTCTTGGTTGTCTTACATCTCTTTGTAATGAGTGTGTGTCTCTTTTTGGTTGTTTTGTACCTTTATGTAGTTATTTGGAGTCTCTCTGAGATCTGTGTCTGTGTCTTTACTCGTGTTTTGTGTCTCCCTGTAATCATTTTGGGTCTCTTTGTGGTTGTATTCCCCTTTTTGTACTTATTTTGTGTATTGTTGCTGTTCCTTTACATCTTTTTGTGGTCTTTGTGTGTCTCCTCCTGATCAGTACATGATCATTCGAGTAACATTTTATAGGTGAAGGGCGGGGGGACGCCCTGACATTTTGAGCCCCTGGGCCTGTGCCCAGTAATCTATCCATGATACAGTAACCTCTATATGTGGACATTGTCATATTGTTACAAATGAAACTATGGCTGAGGCAGCTGGTCGCAGCAAAGTGCAAACATTTCACATAATTAAATTTTCTCCTGTCACAAAGACAATGTTGCTAGTTGTTGTTGCTTCTTGTCAGCTCAAACACAAAGCTGCTACTTTACTGTCGTTTTCTCTTTTCCTTCACTGAAGAAGACAAACACACTGGTAGTGAATCTTACTCTGAGAACCTTGTGAACTCTGACAGCTTTGACTTCATTGTGTTAGAAGAAAATTTTCCTGTAAAATCTGAACCAGATGGAGACAAAGTAGACTGCAGTGTAGAGGCCATAAAAGGCTGCCAGTCTTCTCATTGATGGACAGTTTGTTAATTACGCTGATATGCAAAATCAATACGGTAATGCTAATGTACTGTATGTAGACATTTACTGTGCATGTCCATACTATATGTATGAATATTGCATGTACATATATGCACAAGTGTGGTATGAAAGGCATTAAACCTTAGACGGTTGGTGCTCTCACTTACAATCATACATTATCACCATCAGAGCCCAGGAGACAGAAAAGGCACAATGAAGATACAGTCTATGGTGTGAAAGAAAAAAGCGAAAGAGAAATGAAAGAGAAAACATAAATAAAGAAGACAGAATGAAATTCTCACTCTATGAATCTGTCTGGCTGTGTAGAAGTGTGTCACAGTTAGAGATTTACTGCAAAACAAGGACATTCAAATGAATCTCCAAGTTCATTTGTAACACTAAACTCGACAGAAATACACACATTTAGACAAAATGAGTGTATGTGCATTTCCATAGGAGCATGTGTAGATGAGTGTGTCAGCACAGAACAAAACACTGAATATAATATCTGTACTGGCTTCAGAGGAATTGATTGAGATCATATCATTGGTTTTGGCTGAACGAAAGAGTTATGTATAGACTAGAAACCAACACACATGTCTGAAGTTGCAATGGTTTTAGCATTTATAAAGAAGGCTGACTGGCCATATTCAACACCGCCAGCGTGTGTAGAAAAGAGAGCAGAGAATGTTATTAGACTTGAGAAAGAGAAGACACAGCTGACATGTTTTTATGTGCCCTGGGCCGAGACATTTTGCCCTCACATATTCTAAGCTGAATTACGTGAACTGAGCTCCTTGAGGTGTCTGCACACACACACACACACACACACACACAGTGAGACTGGAGTTCAGGCACTTTGTCATTTTCTAAGTAATTTATCTGTAAGGTTGAGTGTTACTGCAGTGGGAAAACAAGTCCTCACTGCTTTGATCCCAAACACTCTACCAACCTGGTGACTTTGCTCTGCCACCAAACACACACACACACACACACACACACACAACTCCAGATTCGATTAAATGTTTGCTTTCTATTACAAAACATGCAAAGGGGAGGGCGGTGTTGACCCAAGGGGAGTCTATATGCATATAGTCAAATAAAAGTAACTCTGTGTTGCCGACAGTAGGGAAAATGCAAATTAACTTGTGGTCTTGACTGTAAATGAACTGCAGTCACTGAGAGTGACAGCTACAGAATATGTTGTACTGTAAAATGGGCGTACAATCTATGAATGTTATTTGCATGCTAGTAGTTAGATGCTTATGTACGGTGGAGAAACATATAGCTTATTCATTCCACTCACTATTGTGCTGTCCATCCCACTGCAATTTTCTGAAAAATGTGAACATGGTAATGTGCAGCGCTAGCCTGAGGTGCAGAGCATTTTGCACTGAACACAAAAATTGAAATTGCTCCTACATCGCCAATTGCAAACAGAAAACTCAGCTCAGCATGCAGAATCATCAGATCACAGAGATCACAGCCGCATTCTCAAATTACTTCTTTGCTTTAATGACTTTAAAGCAGTAGCAATCTTCTTTTTTACTGCAGAGCAAGCCGTAAACACAACAATGTAGGGTGTGAAGCTGATGCATGTTAGCAAACAGTTTACACATTTAGCAGACATGGAGCAACATCAGGGTTTTTATGGGGCCATGTTTCTGGCCACCCAACAAATATAAGGCCTAGTCCACATGAATTTTTAAGAACAAGTTTTTTCCCTCTTTGCTTTTGTGAAAAAAAAAAAAAAAATCTTGTCTTCAATAAGCAGCAACCTCTAGAGCTGAAAAATGAAGCCAACACACAGTGCCAAAAACTGCAGTGCCTTGAATGGCCACTTGGGGCAGGCTCCAGAAGCCAGTCAATCCCCACAGACCCCCATGCTAAAATGCCCAACCTTACAGCAGAAATAAACATGTTTGCAGACTGGTACAAAAATGATTTTGTCTCTAAAGCCAATTTTCCCCTTCATGACAACTGTACATAACTTACTCTTTTACGTAAAGGCTGGGCCACTTTGACTGACAGGCTGTCTGGGAGGAGTTGCTACAGTCTGTGAGTCAGATCCCCCCTCACTCCGCCAGCCTCTCATGGCGGTTGAAATGCTAAATTCGAGGCCTAAAAATGAGCGTCGACAAACCATTGGATGACATCACAGTAGCTACGTATGTCCAGTATTTTTACAGTCTATGGTCCACACAAGCACTGTTTTAAAAACATGTTTGTTCACATAATACACAGTTGAGGCATTGTCAATGGAATTCCATATCAACGGCTGGCAATAAAACCCCAAACCTGAGTCCATGCAAAGAGGAAGATTTTGGCCAATCAAAAGCCTGATTAAAAAGGTATTATGGGAAGGCTACCCATAGATCTTCATAGTGCATTCTGATGCCTTTGTTCCTCTATGTAGTGGAGGAGTAACTGTACATTTATGTGTTAACATGCCAGAAAAGTTAGAACAAGCACTATTTTAGTCACATCTGCCATTGCATGAAAAGTCACCTCATTTGGGATGCTTCGCAAAGGAAATAAGAGCACACACTCTGACATCCCGAACCAAAATCTCACTTTTCCCTTTTGACACGTTAACACTGAAAACAGAGTTTCTGAAATTTTTTAACCTGGATGAGGTTTATAAAAGTGCTGTTTTCAATAACTTAAAACACAGTTCAGTCAGGACAACTTTTGTCAAAGAAAACTTCATTTCATTCATCTTCTAACCACTTCATCCTCTTGAGGGTCGCGGGGGGGCTGGAGCCTATCCCAGCTGACATCGGGCGAGAGGCAGGGTACATCCTGGACAGGTCGCCAGACTATCGCAAGGCTGACACATAGAGACAGACAACCATTCACGCTCACATTCACACCTATGGACAATTTAGAGTTACCAATTAACTCCCACTCCCGGGATCGAACCGGCAATCCTCTTGCTGTGAGGCGAGAGTGCTAACCACCACACCACCATGCCGCCCAAAAACTTCATTCAACACGCAGAAAGCCAAGGGCAGAGAAAGCATGCTTACCTGCCCTTCCACGTGCATACGAGGAAAGCCTGAGGCAAAGAGAGCAAACCTCCCTGCCTTTCCATGCTCTTAAATGGAAAGCCTAAAGCATGGAGAGCATTTGTAAAGACCCCCCAGGAACAGAGCAGAGCGAGCATCAATGACAAACTGAACAGAACAAAACAGAAATGACATTGATGAATCAGACGCAAAATGAAAAGGAGGAGCTGGGGTGTAGGCGGTTTGCAAAGCAGCTTGCAGAGGAAGCAGCAAGCAGCAGTTTAAAAATCCATTCTCACTGAGGGCGAATATCCGTGCGGATTATTCTTGCGGAAAAATATAAAAGTTGATTTCATGGGTTCTTATGGAAGTTTGCACACCGGGGCGGAACTTTCATGCGGTGAAAAAAGTTTCTGCCCAGACTTTGACCCCCCGCAGAATTCGCCGGTGCAACTACACAGCTGGGCCAATGAAATTGTTTGTTTATAGTCGCGCAGAGCCGGGAAGGTCCAAAATCCAGTCAGGCAGGACAGCATGGGAGAAAGGTTGATAAACCTCGTTTCACAGCACCCTGTCCTTTTTGATAAAAGACGGGATGATTTTATGATCAATGAATTAAAGGACGTCTGGCAGTCCATTGTCCAGCTTAGTGGCTGCGGTGAGAGTGGTAAGTGCTAAAGAAAGTTGATGTTGACGCTTGCTAAATGTTAGCTTGCTAGCTCGCTGCTGCTGCGGCTACTCTCGTCCATGTTCACCCACACCCGTTCATGCAGCGCGGACTTGGAACACAACAACGGGAAATTTCGCACTGCGTCCGTACCGCGCCTGTGTGTATGGAGCACGGAAAAGCGCTGCGCAAATATTCCGCAAATCTGTCCCGCATTTCCGTATTGCGGCAGTGAGAATGACCCTTAAATAGGGCGCCTCTTATGTTATATTCATCTGTGGGTTTGTCTCATTTTCCCTCTATACCTACCTATTTAATCCAGTGTTTTAAATATTACAGTGTAGTAAAAATGTTGTTTAGTAGTACTGCTTTGATTTTACAGCACGAGTTGTGTGAGAATTTGTAAACAGATATGTTAATATAGTTTTGCTTCTCCTATATTCATCAAGAATTCATCTATGCATTTTTCGTTCACTGTAGAGGCATGCAAGAAAAATAAAGTTTTCTTCCTGAATTCAGCGTCACACAGGGTAAGTAATTATAATCATTTGGGAGTGGGTGAAGTATTTCATTATTTAAAAACATTATTTATGGCACTTTATAAGTAGGCTAATGTCAGATTTCACTATTTCTACCAAACATAAATCAGTTTAAAAAGTTATTTCCCCCTCAAGTCTGCCCCCAGCTTCTTTCCCTGTTTAAAGTTGTTGCATCAAGATTGCAATGTAGAAATGTGTTTCGTTCCGAGTGAAAGCACAAGTGCTTAATGAAGGTTTTAATGAATGGAGCTTTTAATGAATTTGGGCTTCAGACCCTTAAAAAGTAAAGGCTTACTCATCCCATTTTAAGACCCCATTCTTTTTTGTCTCACAACCCTCTGAGATGTTTAGAGGTCTCTTTTAACATTTAAAAAATCTAAAACACACAAACAAGCTTTGGCTTCATTATGAATAAGTGTGAGATTTGTGTGTGTGTGTGTGTGTGTGTGTGTGTGTGTGTGTGTGTGTGTGTGTGTGTGTGTCTTTTTCCAAGAATAACCTTCAACTTAAAGGATATTTTTCTGACTCACATGACATGTGTCACCATTTACATGGCAGAGTGACTGTGTCAATGACTAAGACAAAATAACAACCTAAAATTAACCCTTCAGTGAGAGAAAGAATATTGATTTCTCCATCAGAATACGACCTGAAGGAGGCAACAAAAACCAAAACACAGCTTGCTGACATATCTGAAATAAATAACTCTATTCAGCTAATGGCTAATTATTCTGATAAACTTGACAGAAATCATTATCGAGAATACTTAATATATGCAGAGGAGAAATTCATGTTGCCTGGGTTGTAAAAATATATATTTTGCAATTATGCAGCTGCAGGATGCACATCAGAGTGAAGAGGCGAGCGATGTCATCTCCATTACAAGGGATTTAAAGGCAGGAACCTTCGACTGAATGAGGTCTGTGAAGTTCCCTGCTCGGTGTGCAGGCTCATTATTTTTTGTGCGTAAAGGAGGAGAAACAGAGTGTAGTGTTTGTAAGCACGTGTATCTTCGCATCACTTGCCATGTGTTTGCTCACATTACAGATGTGAATCACTTCAGTTTGATGTGGTTTGAATGACAGGCAGCATAAATCACCCAGGGGATAAGATGAGGTCGGGTGTACCAGCTGAAAAAGAACAAAGAATCATTGTTTGTGAATTTGCAATTTGAAACATTTCATCAGGACTCGCATTCTTCAGAGAGTGCCATCGCTGCCTGCATGTGGCCAGTAAAACATAAAGTCAGAGATGAGAAGGATTTTAATAGTGTGCATCATTTCATCGTGTTTTTTTAAGGTAAAAACCAAACCAGTATTGTAGAGATTGTGCAAGAGATTTCTCTTAAATAAAAGCGATCCCATATCATGTGTTCTATTTTGTCTCCGGCACAGTGATGGATATGTTGTCACGACGAGTCACTGACAAGCTCATGAGTCAGTTGACACATCCTGAACTCCGCAGAGCTGCACTGCTCAGCAAACATCTGCCAGCATGTAAAGAAAAATCATGCACATATAAAATAGTATTTTGAGTACTGCTTGTTAAATATTGGTTCACCTGAATAATAAAAAAAAAAGATAGTTTTGGTTTTATTTGACATATATGCCTCCACCCCCGATACAGTGGAGGTGTAAGGAATTTCATTTAAAAAAGAAAAAGAGAGACTCAGAGACTGACATGTCAGTGCAGTGAAGGAAATATAGATCCTTTACTGAAGTACCACACTGTAAAAATACAAGTAAAAGCCCTGCATTTAAAATGTTAAGAAAGTATAAATTAAAATGTTCCCAAAATGTACTTGTAAAAGTAAAAGCAAAAATGTAAAAGTAAAATTATAGCTGCTGTGCAGCAATGGTTGGTCCAGGCAATTTTAGGCAAAATTAGGCAATTCTGAGCAACACACACACTAAAACAAAGCATATCACAACATAGAAGTTACATCATATAATTATGGCATGCCCTTCAAATTGTGGATGAGTGGCTGAAGTGATCAGACTCATGATATACAAAGGAAAGAAAAAACTCAAGAACAAGAAAGTAAGAATAACATTAACTGCTAGCAATTATGAACAAACTGGCCTGATCTAGCTTAAAGCTAAACATTATCCATGGTGACAAAGATGAAAACATTTTTTAAAATGTTAAAGTAGCTATGGGATAGACTCTGTATATTGACTGATAGCTAAGCCAAATAAACAGGGAAAAGAGACAAGGGATAACAGGGAAAAGTGTTGATAAAGAGAATTTGTCTCTCCGCAAAAGTGCCTGGATCATAATTATTTTAACCTTGGTAGTCTCTAATCCACATAGCATGACGCCTGAACATAGGACTTTCACATTAGAATGTCGTTCTGCCTTAGCTGAGGCTTGAACTCACAACTTCTGAGACTGAGGTCTGGCTTCTATCTCACTGAGCTAATTGGCAAGTGACAGTTCATGTGTGGCTTCACAAACTGACTAAGCCAAGCATCAGGGTGCCAGACAGTAGCCATCCATGCCATGGAAAAGCAAATTTCAAAGTGAAAGTTTCAAAGCTGTAGCACTAGCCTGAGTGTCAGACTGAAGCTCCCAGAACCTTCATTCTGACATGGCTTCCATTGAAGGCGATTTACAAGGGGGAGGGAATTTGATTTTTTCCCTAACCAATCAGTAGAGATCAACGACTCACCCAGAATCTGACGTCATTAGTATCCATGCCTCGGGGGTGCCGAAAACAAGCGAGCATTGCCCGTTTAAAATGTCTCCGTCGTCGTGCACGCCCAGCTGCATCGCCGTTAAATCCAGTTTAGCAGCTTCCTTAATTTGGTCCTCCATTAACGTGAGTAGTGGCGAAATACCTCGATAGCATCATCAGTGTGGTCTGTAGGATCTGTAGCGGTCGCCATTGTTGCTATCCTCACCAGTTACCCACCGGCGTACAGCTTGACATCAGCGTGGCGCTGATTGGCTAATTGCTAGACCCCCAGCGTTCATTGGTCCGTCCATCGTTTGGACGAGATAAATTGCAAATTCATTGAAGTATGCCCCACCAGAGATGCAAGCCTACTCAGTTGAGTGGGCGGGGTCTATGGTCTGGAACCAGGCTACTGTAGCACGTATGGTTGATTTGTTATGAATTTTCAAAGTTTTTAACTTTAGAGGCTTGCTGTAGCGCCACCATCAGGACTATTGTCTTGTGTTTCCAGTTGAGGACATCTGGCATGAGACTGGACATTTGTGCAAAGGTTGGGTAGATTTCTCATATGGAAATATTGCACGAGCCGAGGCTTGAACTCACAATCTTCAACACCAAGAACCATCCTCTATCTCATTGAGCTAAGTGGCAAACAGAAATGTCACATGTCGCTTCATAAATTGACTAAGCCAGTCACCTGTGTGCAAGACAGCAGCTATTAGTGTGTAAAGGCAGAATTCAAACGGCTGTCATTAAGACAAAAATCCAAAAATACACAAATTGCATCTAGACAGCATGGAGATGTTGGTAATTTGTTTTTAACAATGATTTATTGGCTCCATAAGTGAAAAACTGATGTTTAAAAATGCATTGACTCCAATTGTTCACATGAGAGCGAAATTCAAAATGCTGTAAAAAATTCAGTTTTTGAGATAAAATTCTGATATTTTCCAAACATCATCTACCATGACTCCAAAATTTTGTCATTTTTTTCAATGAACATTGAAAATGTATTTAGCAATAATTTGCAAGTTTATGTTTACAATACTGTTTACAGTCAAACATTTTGATGCACTGTAGGCTCAGTTTTCGATAATCAAAAATCTGTGTGGATGGTTTGTGTAGGACAGTCTGAAGATGCTCTGTAGCAAGTTTGGTGTCAATTGAACAAAAATTGTGGGAGGAGATAGGTTTAATAAGTTTTACAGTTTTTGAAAAAAACAGAGCGATGGACTTCATAATTTGCAATAGGTTTAAACGTACAAAAGTTTTTTCAGTATTGGGGCTACATTTTGGTGAAAGTTGCAAATCTGCACATATGGTTGATTTGTTGTGAATTTTCAGAACTGAACTTTAGAGGCTTGCTGTAGCGCCACCATCAGGACTATTGGCGTGTTTTTGCAGCTGAGGCAATCTGGCATGGGACTGGACCTTTGTGCAAAGTTTGGTGATTTTACGCGCATGGGAAGTAGGATTTCCTCGGAAGAAGAAGAAGAAGAAGAAAGAAGAAGAAGAAGAAGAAGAACATGCAGCAAAACAATAGGGTCCTGGCAGCATAGGCTGCCTGGCCCCTAATTAGCCATGTGAGTGTTATAAAATATATCACTGAATTACTATTACTAATGTATCAACATAGCAATAATTTTAATATTTCTTAGAGTTGGGACCAAGTCATTGATTTGTAAGTCCCAAATAAGCCGCAAGTCAAGTCCCCAAGTCTTAAACATTGAGTTTTAAATCCTAACCAAGTCATAATGTGCTCTTCATTAAATGTAATGCAATTTTAATGACAGAGTAATAATGTATTAAATTTGCAAAAGTCATGGATGTTTTTTATAATTTGTAGCCTATTTATTTCTTAAAGGTCCAGTGTGTAAGAATTTGGGGAGTTCAGTGGAATCTAGCAGTGAGGATTCAGATTGCAACCAGCTGAAACATCTTCGGGTTAGAAATCCTTGAGTGTTTATTGTTCAGAAGGTCTCTGTTGGGAGCCGAGTTATGCACAGAGGTCTCTTCCTCTACAAAACAAATGAACCACACGAATAAAACAAAAGAAAAAAAACACTCAGTAAAGAGGTTCCACATCATAAAGTAATGTTTCTCCCACCCTGTTCGGCCCGCTTGCTCGGCACCTGCAAATGTGTGCTCACGTGTTTTCTCATTTAAGAGGTTTTTGCTTAATTATCCACAGGAGTCTCTTCCTCTCCATAACAAATGAACCAAAAATACAAAAAAAACCAAACCCTGAATAAAACAGTTTCATGTCAAAAAAATTCAATTTTTTCTGACGCTGCTCGTCTTGGAGGGGCTGCTAACTACAGTGGCCGACACAAAAAGGTGAATAGCCCTGCCCTTTTTTCAACTACCGCTAAGTAACACTTGGTTATATTGTAACCTTGGTTCTCTGAGTGAGGAGATTATCTCCCCACCCAGTAGTTATAATGTAATTGACATGGAAATTAATAATCTTTAAGACACACCACTTTATGTTGCCTGCATGCGCCAGGCTATAAAAGCCCCACCTCGTGCATGCACCCACTGATGAACATTGACTGGAATGGGTACCGAGCGGCCTTTAGCCTGAGGAGATAATCTCCTCACTCAGAGAACCAAGGTCACAATGCAACCGGACATTATCTATCTTTTCGAGATTTTCTCCCCACCCAATGGTTATATCATAACTATGGGAACCCTTTAAGACACACCCCGAGGGGCCCCAGGAGACAGAGCACTGGTGCCCCTGCCCACATGGAGTGCGCCCCACCCCTCCAGGAATGCATCTGTAGAGAGCATCTGGTGACGCAGTGCTGGACCAAGCATACTTCCTCTCAAGATGTTGACTGGGTCCTGCCACCGCCTGAGGTCCTGCCTGCACTTGTCTCTGTGGACAGAGCTCCAGGCTGAGAGAGAGACGCCTCTGGACTGGATGCATGTGTAGAAGAGCCAAAGGCACCACCCATACCAAGGCTGCCATAAGACCCAAAAGGCATAGACATAGCCGCCACGTGACCCTCGCACCCAGCCAAAAATGAGAGAGGCAGGTCCTGACTGAAACCTGCCTTTCCTGTGACAAGATCACCAACCCAGCTCTGGCATCCAGCCACATGCCTAGAAACTGGGTGACCTGAGCAGGCTGGAGACTGCACTTTTTGTTGTGAATGTGATCCAACAGCACAGACACATGTAGCGGCACTGCTCCTCTGTCTGTGCACATATTAGCCAGTCCTCCAAATAATTCAGTATCCTGAGACCCTGCTGCCGCAGAGGCCCCAAGACCGCATCCATGCACCTGGTGAAGGTGCGGGGTGCCAGTGAGATGCCGGAAGGGAGGACACAGAACTCAAAGGTTTTTCCCTTGAAGGCAAACCTGAGAAATCTCCTGTGCTCCTCCCAGAATGGAATTTGAAAATAGATGGCCTTGAGGTCGATGGTTGCAAACCAGTCGCCTACCCGAACAGCCTGCTTGATCCTAGGCACGGTCAACATTCTGCACTTCACAGGGATGAGAGAAGAAATGGTGTTGAGCTATCCTCAAGAGGGACCTGCGAAGGCCAGCTCTTCAACCTAAACCAAGGTAAATGGATAAAAACACTAAACTCGTCTCTCCTTTTCTTTCTGCTCTCACGTCGACTCCAACAGGTGGAAATCAATAAATCGTTGGGTGCATGCGCAAGGTGGGGCTTTTATAGCCTGGTGCATGCCAGCCACGTATAGTGGTGTGTCTTAAAGATTATTGATTTCCATGTTGATTACCCCAGATGGGGATAATTCCCAAAGTTATGATATGACTACTGGGTGGGGAAATATTCTCGATACGATAGAGAACATAACGCTAGTTCTTCATGGCTCTCTCCTGCAACTTGTGAGGATGCTGTCATGTTGGTTCAAACAAAGTGGATCTGGGGAATTATGCTGAGAATGAATAGTGTTATTGTTAGTTCATTCAGGAAATGAAGGGAAATGAATTGATTTGTGGCACACTTTTTTTTAAAACAGATTTTTAAATCTTTGGACTTGGGGGAGGGTACCAAGTATTTTCATGTCCAAAGTCTCAAGTCCAAGTTAAGTCACGGGTCACTGGTGTTTAGGTCCAAGTTGAGTTGCAAGTCTTTTTTGATTTTGTGAAATCAAGTTAAAGTCATCAAATCTGTGAGTCTAGCTTCAAGTTCAAGTCATTTGACTCAAGTCCACACCTTTAGTATGTTTTGCTTTCTATAGCTGTAACAATGCATCATATCCTCATAAGCTCATCCCATTATCATATCATGTAGTATTTAAATTCCTCATTTGTATGTAACCAGTAATGCCTAACAAATGTAGTGAAGTAAAAAGTACAATATGTCACTCTTAGTTTTATTAGCAAAAAAAGCAGAAAATAGAAATAGCCAAATCAACAAGTACTGCAAAACTGTACAAAAGTAAAGTACTTGAGTAAATGTTCTTTATTGAATTCCACCACTATCTATGGTTCAGTTATGCCAGGGCAGAGTGAGAAACCACAACCACTGATCTTTTTGAAATTAAGTGATGTTAGAAGATAGTTCATTTTTGCACATTTCTGTAACGAATTACCTCTTGCAGGCATGGAACTAAACTGCGAAGCCAGCATTTCCAAATTACAGATTAATTTAAGTTTTAGACACAAATGTAGCTTCCTGGCAGTGCACTTTTAAAAGCACAAATCAAAGCACCAGAGAGAGAGCAGACTTTTAAACTTCCACGTAATTGTACAGTGTTGCATCAGATGACAAGAAAAGCCACAACTCAGACGCTGTGGCCTCCTCAGTCAGAAATATAAAAATATTGATTCTGATAGAGCAGCACAAAAAAAGAATCGATGTTACAAAAAAAACACTCTTGTAGCGTTTGATACAGAAAGATTGCACTCAATTGATTCACTCCAAATAAAGCCATCCAAGGCTTTTGTCCTACTGAGCCCGCTTCTGAGAAAAACCACCTCTGAGTCAGTCAGAGCCAGGAGTGTGACGTCAAACCCTCCTAAAGATTTAGATTCAATGTTATAGAAAAACTTAAATAGAATTAGTATTCTGTAGAAACATTTAACGTTCTCGCTCAGGTACGATTTGTACAGATACAAAAACCTGGCACACAGGATAAATTGCAGCATAAATCAGAGACAAGGTGAGCAAAACTGTCCTGCTGCGAGATTAATTTACCCTCCTCCCTTCACTTCACCCCCCAAAGTGCTGAAATATCTATTCAGTGGAATTACACAAAGGCTTCATCATTTCTTTACTCTGTGAGATACTTGTAAAAGCTCACATGTCACGTTGATGCATCTGAATTTGATGGACCAGTGTTTTTCTAAGACCAATTGATCTATCTTATACTGTGAAACTTGTGAATAACACTGGCCTTAATTTAAACATTAACATCCAGTGTCCTCTATCATTTTGATTCATAGTTTAATCAGTTATTTCAACAGTATTTAAAACATTTTATCCTTTTTATTGCACATTCTTCCACATAGTTCATCTATGTCAGCAGTACCCCTGTGGACATTTTATGCTTCTGAGCTTTTTTATGATTCTTCACTCTATAGCAAACTCTATCTCATACATGCAACTTCAATATTAGAGCAAGCCATCACCTAACAAATTTGTCACAGTTTGCATTTTTGCATATACTGCACAGTGTACGCTATGTATATTGCAGAAATTATTCTATCACTTAAAGGTTTTATATGTACCTTTTTTCATGTATTAATGTGAACAGATTGTGACATGACATAAAAACTTAACTTTAAAGACTTTCTTGACTTTCTCAGTTGCCTATAATAGTTTGTGGACTGCCTTCTACGTTAAGAACTCTCTTAAGGACAAACTTTCCATGAAAATTCAAATGGTGTGATCTTTTGTGGGCTCCAGAGCGCCTTGCTTCTCTTCAGCTCTGCTACAGCACTAAAAGTATATAACAGTAGCTAACGTTAGTTTAGAAATCAAGTCCACTTAAGTCAACAAACAACCAGTATCCACCCCAGCAGAGTCTCCACATGCTGTGTTTCCATTCTATACATTTTGCAGAGGCTATTCGGGGACAGACATTCATTTATGGCATTTGCACTGACTGAATTGGAGCTGCTACGGTTGCCCGAACTGACTGAAGGTCTGTCTCCGGAGCTGCAGTTTGCTCTCCTCCTGCCGAAGTGAGCTGGAAGGGCCGCAGGATGTGCTGGCTAAATCTTGTCTCATTTATTGTGTGATAAACAGTAACTTCATAAAAAGGTAGTGCCCCCTAGACACTGAAAAAATTCTTACTGCCGTCAACAGAGTACAAACACGGGCAACAGGATGCTGACTGCAGTTCACTAACTGCCTCAGAGAGAGGTGTCAATAATAACAAGGATTTGGTTAAAGTGACATGCAGAACCTTTAGTGGATTGACTTTCTAAAATCACCTCTGTGTGAAAATTCATTCTTGATCATAGAAACTGCAGTTATTCCTCAGCGGAAGTTGTCATCATGGTCCATAATGAAGTCACATCATAACGACTGGGTTGTCTAAAGAGAAAATTCTGTCTAGACAAACCCAAACCCTGACCCTCAACACTCACTGACAGCTGCAAAAGTCAGTCAGGGGACCTTGAGATAAGATTTTGGTAAAATCCTACTGCCTGTTGTTTTCTTAACCACTGTTATATAGGTGCAAGTGTGAGCAGTGTGATCTTCCTAAGGCAGCTGCATAGGGCGCCACCTGGGAAGGTGGGGGTATAGTGTGTGTGTGTGTGTGTGTGTGAGAGAGAGAGAGAGAGAGATAGAGAGAGAGGAAAGAGAGATGAAAAGGGGGGAAGCTTGCCCAGGGTGCCAAATGTGCCATAGGTGTGGCACTGAGTATGAAATTTCATATTACAGTATGTGTTAAAAAAAATGCCACAGTACATGTCAGAAAATGAATGATGTTTTATATTATTTGGAAATATTTTTAAGAATTCCAATTTTTGTATTTATCTTTCTTTTGGTTAATTATAAGTTAAATTGCTGTTCAGTGTTTTGGAAATCAAAATTACTTCGGTCCCCCAATTCCTCATTTTGTTCTAATGGCAAAGCCAGGAACATTTCATACATGGGAATCTTCTGGTTAGGCAAACAGTATTTTCTTGCACACAATGCTGCATTGTATTTTTATTCTGAATTTCTTTCACTTGCAATGTGTCTGTATGTATTAATTTGTGTTCCTGATACTCGTCTTCACTTGTTTTGACTAAACATTGGAGACGGAGAGTATATATAAGGGAATGTGCATTATTGGTGTGACGATGTACTGTTGTGGAACAAAAGGAGACATTCTGCTCTGTTTTAAAATAAAAAAAATCTTAATTTAAAAAGAAAGTGTATTGAAGGTTTCGCTTCATTTCACTAAACAAAGGAAACCTGGCTGATTGGTTGACTCCACCATTTTGCAGACAAACACAACAAAAGCTTTTCTGCAAGATCAAGCTCAAATTAGATACACCCAGAGCTGCAAATAAGTCAGAAATGATTCTGAAGGCTGTTGGTGGTTTCATATCATTTTGTTGTTCAACAGCAGGAAACAATGTTAACACAAGATCAGGCATCGGGCTCTAATTCTTCCCTACATACCAACAATGACCCACATACCCAGGGAGGAGACACACAACCAAGCAGATAAATAAATACCCAATGTACATCAGCGTACAATAAAAGTGAAGAATAAGAAGGTAAGAGACTCTGTGCAGTTCTCTACTCTTAAGAGTCCTGACCCAGGTCTACTATGTCTGTATTCATAAAAAAAAATCTATAGCTGAAAATGCTGTGCTACAGTGAAACACCACTGTAAGTCGTCTATTCAGCAATCCAGACTCCAGCTTCATGTTTGATCTAAACAGAGTGCAGGTTTTGCAGAGGAAGTATTTTTTTTTCATGTCTGAAGCAGGGGATGTTTGACAGGAGACAAACGGTGACAGCACCTGACACGCCTACTCAAACGAGGTGTGTAGTTCAAAAAGCCTCTGTATACCGCATAGTATAATGGGGAGAATGTGTCAGTTTCCACACACCACCACAGCTGGCATTAGAGTGGCAAATCAAAAGAAGAGCATCTTTAACTCCCTTATACTGAGCCACCATGGCACACAGGCATTTCTCCGTAGCAACAGGCTGACCCCGTTTCTATGGTTATGGTGTCCCTTCTACATTTCTTCCAGGACAACGATGGCAAAAGAAGAAAAAAAAAAAGGCACATGAGTATGTGGGCGCAACCTACGGCAGGAGGTTCATTTAATCACCACAAACAAAGGAAAAGAAGACACTTGTAGTTAATAAATCTGAGTCCAGAGTGGATCCTGCACCTACAGTACAGTTCACATCTCCTCTAACTGAGTTAAGAGGTCATAGTAAGTTAAAATGATTCAGCTTTTGAACTGATCACTGAACAGCTCCTGGTAGTTGACTTTTCTTTCTCCCCCAGAGTGCCAAGTTAAGATGCAGCCTACAGGTATATCCGCATCAACGGCTTTCAGCTCTGAAAACCTCCTGAAAGACAGCTTGAAAGGGGGGATGTCAGTCTGTGCAGGATTTTGGTTTTAAAACCTCTGAGCTGAATGAATAAAGCTGATAAATGATGTGGATGGTGATTTTATTTCCAACTTGTTCCTCTACTTCCCCTCCTCTTTTTTTCTTCTCTCTTCTTAGCCGAAGCTCTGCTCAGTCCCTTCTTTCTCGGAGCTGTGACTGCCTGCCGTTGCTATGCAACAATCAGTGTAACGAGAATCATTATTGAATAAGTCATTAACTTAAGGCAATAGTTCAAGAGAGGCATTTCAGACCTGGAGGCATGATCTTACTCCTAATTCATCAAGCCCATGGAACAAAGTATGCAAGATTGTGTGACAGAGATTTTCCATGCAGTGTGCAGTTGGTACTCTGTCACTCAGTGTGATGAGTGGTTATGACAGCTGATAATAAGTGGCTGCCAGACGCTGATGTAAAGCACCGCTGCAAAGGCTTTTCTTCTTCCAGGTCCCCGGTGTCCACAGCCACACCCAAGCTCTTGACCCTGAGTGACCCCTTCAGCAATCCAATTCCATTTCCTGCTGCCAGCTGCCCTGAATGATTACTCTGACTAACTCCATTCATGGAAGAGAGGGGGGAAGAGGTGGGGGCCGCCAGCTATGAGTGTGCATGTGTGTGTGTCAGCTGAGAGAGTGTTTGAGTGTGTGACCGTCCGTCTGTCGAGGTGCAAGAGACACACAATTTGTGCACAAGCCTAAGCGATTTGCGGTGAGCTCGTATGCGTGGGATTCTGTTGGGTGTTTTGGCAGTGTGTGTGTGTGTGTGTGTGTGTGTGTTTATTACAGGTTTTGATTTTGTGTCTGGGACGAGTCCCCTGGCAAAACAAACACAGACACCAATTAAAGCTGCTGCAGTGTCCCAGCCCCCTTTACATTACTAACAATGTGCCTGTAGAAGAAACAAGGCGCCCTAACCCCTCTCATCCACACCTCTATTTTTTTCCTCAATCAGCTACAAACAATGAGGCCTTACACGAACACACTGTTATCTGCCAAAATCTAACCAGACTGGAGATTTCACATGAGAGGGGTCTGTATTTGAGCTTTGATTTTAGCAATATAAGAAAGGATCAGAATCTGATAACAACTGTTGGATTGTTTGCTCTCGTTACCATGGAAACGCTTCTGTTAATCACACCCAGTCCTTCCAGCTGCTACAGCTCTTCATACGTTTAAACTTAGCCTTGTTAAAATGTTTGCTAAATGTAGATTTACACAATCCAATTATCCAACCTAACACAACTCAGAATTAATGTTGGCTTTGTACATTTCTGCAAATGCATACATTTGTATTCATATTTAGCAGATATGTTACAACATTACATTTTAATTTTCAATTTTATATTCTGACAGCACTGTGGTTAACATTTGGTTGTGTTCAGACACAAAAGCCACTTGGTTAAGGTGAGAAAAAGATCATGTTAAAGACTGTGTCATTAAAAATACCTGCTGCTGTCTGCTGCTTGGCAGCTGTCTCGCCTGGTGTCACACCAACCACCATCGCCTCCACCTCCTGCTGCTGAGACACTCACCTCATACATGTGATCTAAACTACATCACTTTAGAAATATTTTGGCTATATGATAGATATGAAATGTACAAATGTTACATATCCATGGTTTGCAGAAATGTACAATGCCAACATTTTATTCAGGTGACTGGGCTGGATTTACATTTCACTAACTTTAAACAAGTTGCACAACACAAACTAGCTCCTATTTAGCTGTGACTAAATATTTACACCTCCTAACTGCCAGGTGTTACTGATGCAGTGCTAAAATGAAGCTTGCTAATATACAACCCCTATAAAATGAAGGGAAAAAGAGATAATGTCCACCTCTTCTCACTCCTGACTCATCAAATACTGCCGCTTTGTCAGTGATCTCTGTGCCAGATACCGACACACAGAGGCATCTTCTATGGTGGTATGATACATTCTAGGCGGGGCCATTTCTGACACTGTAGGCAACAACCAAACCCATCATGTACTATCACTTTATCAGTGGATGTTGGTGTCAGCTATTTCTGACGCCACCAGAAACTACAATAGTATATAGAGCAAGAAAGTCCGTATAGGGTGGGCAGGAGGCAAATTTGCGTTTCCTAGGATTAGGAAGGAATGAACTGCCCTACTCTCCCTATGACTGGCTAGGCTCATAGCCTTCATTGGTTGGATTGGTTAGGTTTAGACAGGAAGAGTGAGCTTGACTAGGGTTAGGGTAAGGATGTCAGGGTAAGCCAGTCAGAGGCAGAGCAAGGTGGCCCATTCTTCCGCTATCCTAGGAAACGGCAATTCATGGGTGGGAGGAAAGGGGGTCAAACAAACTCCAGACTTTCATCTGGGAGCCCACAGTTCATATCCAAACTGAGATTTTAAGTTACACCACCCACACTCCCGGAATGGCAACAGAATACACAATACTGAAGTCTTTGCTAGCCAGCTGGAAATTAACTAGTTTGAAACATGCGGCAACAAGCCGGCTGAAAACTGAAGCCAACATTGAGGTACCAAAAACTGCAGTTTTTTGAATGGCCATTTAAGGCTGGCTCCTGAAGCCAGTCAATCCCTTAACACACCCATGTTCAACTTAACAGCACAAATAAACATGTTTACAGCCTGGCAAAAAAATGGATTTGGTCTATATAGCTAATGTCTCCCTTCATGACAGCTGTATGGGGGGAGGTTCATTTTTATTTAACTCACCCATTTACATTCTATGAAGGTTAAGGCCACAGTGAGTGACAGATTGTCTGCCAGTAGTGCCCCCGACTTCTCAGTCAAATCCACCCCTCGCTCCTCCATAGCTAGCAAAACAAATTAACAAATTTAAATGAAATTTAATTTTTTTGTTGTTCAGTAGCTGGAGCAACCAAGCAGAATAGCCAACATGATGTTTTCCTAACCATGGTGTTTTTTGTCCAAACATAAAACTGAAAATGGAAATGTAAAGGAACATAAAGTGTCAACATATCTGCTACATATGAAATGTACAAATGTTACATTTTCATGGTTTGCAGACGTTTTAGACTATAATTATTCTATATAAAGGGATGATTTTCCCCCCTGATCTTAACCTTTTCTTTTGCTTACAGAGTCACAAATTATTTGATTTGAAACCTGGGTTGAAAATAAAATTGATTGTTGACCTTGGAAACAGAATTTGTGGGGAAAAAAAACAGTCTCAGCACAAAAAAGTGAGATTAAATGGACTTTAAACCACCTCATACCAAGTTTTTAGTTGCTTTAATAAAGAAAATAGACCTTGAAACTATGCCATGTTGTTAAAAAGTCATTATTTTATTTTCAGGGCCATTATGTTGGCACTAATCCCCATAAACGTGATGTCAAAATTAGACATTTCCAGGATGGTTACAGACAAATCTCCAATTATGTAACTCCTCAGCAGTAAATGTCAAGTGTTGGTGTCAATGCCTCAGAGCTGAAGAGTAACATTTTCTCTCTGGACTGAATAATTTTGAATTAAAATCAACTGAGAGAAATCTGAACAAGAGTTGAGGACACTGGTATCCCCGCAGACAGTAACCTCAATAGGCCAGAGTGCACTGCAGGTTGTGTTTTGAGTTAGAAGTCTGACTTTCATGTTAGCCACTTTCCTGCTCTTACTATGCCACACCACCCTCTCCAATCCCACATGCTTAATGCAACAAGCTCACAGCCGTTCTCTCTGACAGCTGTTGAAAAAGTCAATCTGGGAAATGTAGGAAATCACTGACTGAAGCAGATGAGTCAGGCTGGAGAGAAGTGGGTAATTCTCAACACTTCACAAAATAACTTTTCCTCTCACACAAGCAGAGGAAAACACCAGGCACCTGTGATGTAAACTGTTATTCCATGACATTAAATGAGGGCGGATTAGCATTAGAAATCAACTTAATATTTCATCAAGAGGTCAGCCGATTCCTACCTATTTAATTACATTAACGAGGCAGGAGTGAGCGAAGGTCATGTGGAGGATAATGTGATCCTGCTGGCCGTAAGCACTTCCAATTACAGAGGCTGCACAACACAGCTCTCTGCACACCGTAAGCAGGGGATACAATTGTTCATTCACAGCATCTTCTGTCAGAGCAGGCAATCCATTACTTCCCACCCCCTTGAATGCAATGCAACATTTCACTCCAGTATTGCAGCTGCAACACTTTGGGTTTTGATAAGCAAGTTAAGTGAGCTTGATTGAGGCAGTTGTTAAAATGCTCTGGGATTTTTTTTTTTCACTGATTCACAACCCTCCCACGAGCAATTAAGTATAACACCAATTACCAGGAGAGCTTCCCCCCCAGGGGTTTGTTGAGTCTCTCCCTGTCTCTCTCTGTGTATGCTTTTGAACATCTGCAGTCAAAACCCCCGAGTGTATTTGGCGTAAACTGAGCTTCCCCGACATCGGTACTCAACCACAAAATCTAATTACACCTCCTGTGGTATTTCTATTTGCGTTTCAACAAGCAAACACCAAGCATCTCTTCAGCATGTCACAATTATATTAAACAGAATTTTTCTGGAGTTCAATACAATTTCATGCAATTGTTGTTTTTTTTTTCTTTCTTTTTTTTTGTAAACCACATCTGCACAGCTTTGTTAGTTGCAATTCTGTGAAGTGATGTTTCTAACAAGGTGGAAAATGAAGGCATTAACAATGACACCGCTCCCGGTTCAGGTTTGATTTCCCTCGCAGCCACAGTATACACACAGGCCTTCAAACATATGATTCTGCACCAGCACAAAGACACAAATTCACTGAAGTAGCAGCATCATTAGAAGCAGTGACGCTGGGGTAAACAAAAAGCTGGGTCAGAGATCATCATAAGGCAAACCACCATCCAACCATGTAAACAAAATATAGATTTCAAGAAAGCATATTTCATGTTTTACCTTTGAAAGAAAAAAACTTCTAATAATTTTGTACAGGTCATCATCATGTGAGGTTTACCATGAACTGAATGTAGCTTAAAATCTTAATACCATACTAACATGCTCATTTGTGCAAACAAGAGGTTGGGTCGCTGTAACAGCTCCTCTTGTCCATTCTAGCTGGAAAGAGATATATGTAAGTGATGCGGAACAAAAGCCACAGTCCTCTTTCTGTGTAAGTAATGTATTTCTGCATTTATCTGAAGTTAACATGAAGCTTTTGGAGTCTGAGTTAGTCATATCAGTTGGTATCTCCCAAAATGACAGTATTTTTAGAACAAAATTACCTCCTTGTGTTTTCCCAGATGGTGTTTGTACCAAATCTTGTACTGAAAAGACTGTAACTGTCATGACTGAGGACGCATGCAGACTGACTTAAGTCTTGCGTAGAAAAATATTAATGAGTGTACTTCTGTTTCCTTACAATGGGCACAACAAATGATAAATTATGACCGAGATAATCTTCCAGTGTTGTAAAATTCTGTCTCTGAGTATTATAAACCTCTCTGCAGGGATCTGCATCTGATAAACCTTCAAACTCAGAAATCTGTTACTCCAACCTCATCTTACTCCCAACTCGTCAAATACCAGCGCTTGGTCAGAGGTCCTCAGCATCAGATACTGATGCACCAAGGCATCCTTAAGCAGTGATATGAGACCCACCAGGCGGCAGCTTTTTTTTGACACTCAGAACTAATGCTGTAGTATGAAGAGCAAGAAAGTCCACACAGTGTCTAGACTTTCACCTGGGAGATGGCTGTTCTTTTGTTGTGTAAAACCAAAAGTCAATCAAGCTATTTTAATAACCAGAGCATTATAATTTGACATGTAGGGCTACTGACCAAGTGTCAGTATTTGGGAGTAAGAATGTGTTGGTTACCCGATCTGGGTTGTATTTTTCATTGGTACCTGAAACAACAAACCCCCACTGATGCAGCCCTTTGTGTTGTATTATTACAGGTCTGTTTTTCACTGAACCCCTGCAAATCCAAATGCTAAACCCTCATATTAGTTTCAGCTGCACTTTAAAATGCATTTTGACTCAAAAGAGGGCTGTGGATTTTGTCCCGGGTCACTTACATTGGAATTGGATTAGGACTGGATCTTATCAGGGCCAATATGGACAGAGGGGGAAATTATAGCAACAAAAAAACTCTGTCAGTGTACTTAAGGGCATGTGAGTATTGTATTAGGACAGAGAGAGACAAAAGTGAAACGATCCTTTAAAACATGTCGACATCAACCAAAAACGTAGCCTCAGCTGTTGGAAATAAAAAGAGCATTAAACCCCCACTACATCCCCGATTATAGGACAGCACTAGTAGGATTTCCTAAGCACTTTTCTGAGTATTTTCCGCTTGTCCCGTCCATAAATTCAGCTGAGCACTTCTAAATCCTCATCAGCCACTGACAAATGTGAGCAGGATTCCCGAGTCGGGCTGGAGCCTGCTCTCAAATTGATCGAGCCGTACAACTTTGCTGCGTGTTTGGAATAAGCAAAAGCTTTCCTTCTCATCATCTCCCCTTTCCACATGGAGATCATGAGCAGGGTGGAGAGCAGCACGCCCCCGAGGGTGAGCAAGCACAGTCCCGCTATGACACACCGGTCTAGATGGGCCCCCACCCTGGCTTTCTCCCTCTCCAGCCGCTCCATCTCCCGGGCGGACACGCTGTCCGGGTCCACCCGGACATCCCTGGGGACGGTGTAGGATATGGCGACCAAAGAGATGCCAGTCACCAGGCATGTCACGGCGATGATGAAGCCGTAATCCACAGACTTTCCCGAGCCGTCAGAGGAGAGGTCGTCGTCGGACAGCAAGTAAAGTTCCGGGATGTCCTCCTCCTCCTCCTCCTCCACCACCACCTCCTCCTCATATAGTTCACTTGAGGAGCTCTGACTCAGTCTGCAGGTTTGTGGACTTGTCCCTATGAGATGGTCATCATCATCTTCTTCATCATCTTGGTGCTTGCAGGTGAAAGATGTTTCTGTTTCCTCCTCCGGCCGCGCAGCTCTCCGGGTCTCTGTCCATGGTGCTGAACCATCTCCTCCGCCGGGATGAAGTGACTTTGCGCCGCTGATCTCGCTGATACTGTGCTTATTTAAAACCAGGGAGGTGTCTCTCGGATCGGAGTGATCAAAGTAAAACAGTTCTAAATCAGCCATTTGAGCACAGGGCTGGGTTTCCCTTTCTGTTAAGCCCATGCGTCCGTCTCTGTCGGTGCAAAAACACAGAAAATAAGATGTTTAAACTACCTGGAATGAATATTTCTTGCATTCCTTGTCGCTGCAAGCCACTTTATATCTGCGCCTCAAGTATTTGCACAAGCAAGACCTACACGCATCTTTCTCCTGGGTGCACCGCAAGCATTTTAAAGTACAGCGAAGCAAGTCTTAAATTAATTCCCAATGCCATAATGCCATTTCCTCTGCTCAGTAACACTTTATCTTTTGCCTTTTCTGGCTTCCGCAAAGCTCTCAAATCGCAGCTTCAAAAACACTTAGTAACCATGCGACACGCTAATGAATCTTATTCCACCTAATGTGTTTCAGTAATCGGTTATTAAGCAACAAAATGCGGTTTGCTGAGTACCTCTCTCTCCGTCTGTGGCTGCTCGCATCCCCGGCTGCTTCTGCTCCCTGGTCAATTAGAGGGAAAGGTTTGGCAGACCCCTCCCACGGACTGAGCTCCGGCAGACCGCCTTATAATGCTTATTACCGAGCCAACTTCAGTGTTCCTCGGCACATGCACACTAATCAGATGAGAGCCTGCAGGCGGCAGACTCTGTGGGCAAATGAGTGGGGATATTTCACATTAGTGTACCACCTCCTCACAAGACACTTTATATAAAGAGGTTACTAATGGCTTAGTTAATACCTAATAAATGTTATATACATCAGCTATAAGCCATAGAAAGAGCAATTTGGGTTGTCTGGTCGTGAGAAATACGTCCTGCCAGAGTGAAGTCATGATTTTTTTTTCACTAAACAGCAAGACAACAGTTAAATACAAGTAAGTTGTACAGGTTTAAAAAATGAATTCTGCAGCTACTCATGTTAAAGGGGATCTTTTATGCTCATTTCCAGGTTCATACCTTTATTTTGGGTCTCTGGGAACATGTTTACATGCTTAACTATTCAATAAAACACTGTATTTTTCTTCATATTGTCTGTGTTGTCTGTATTCATTCTCTGTCTAAAATACTCGATTTTAGCACCTGTCTCTTGAAGCTCCCCTTCAAAAAAGCCTGGACTGGTCAGTGTACCCGGGTCTTCCACGGTAATTATAACAGAGAATAGCAGAACTTTCTACTGTGAAAAATCACCAATAAAAGCTTCTAAACACAACCGAACATGTTCCAGCAGGAATATGATGCGACATCAGGCAGAAATTAACAACATCAACAACCAAGATTACATGTTTCCCTGACATTAGCATGTAGCTACATGTAGCAATGTAGGCTAGTGGCAACCTGGGAATGACTGTGTATGGAGACACTTTCTCTCATTAATAATGACTAATAAAAGCTTCTGAATACAACCAGACATGTTTCAGCAGGAATATGATCCGAAATCGGGGAGAAATGAACAACATCAGCAACCAAGTTTATGTGTTTCCCCAACATTAGCATGTAGCGACATGTAGCAATGTAGGCTAGTGGCAACCTGGGAATGACTGTGTATGGCGACACTTTCTCTCATTAATAATGACCAATAAAAGCCTCTTAACACAATCGGACATGTTCCAGCAGGAATATGATCCGACATCAGGCAGAAATTAACAACACCAACAACCAAAATTACATGTTTCCCTGACATTAGCATGTAGCTACATGTAGCAATGTAGGCTAGTGCCAACCTGGGAATGACTGTGTATGGCGACACTTTCTCTCATTAATAATGAACAATAAAAGCTTCTAAACATAACTAGACATGTTCCAGCAGGAATATGATCCAAAATCAGGCAGAAATTAATAACATCAACAAACAAGATTATATGTTTCCTCGATCTAGTTACATGTAGCACTGCACATAATGTAAAAACGTGTCTGGAGCAGTTGACCATATAAAGAAATCCAACACAAGCTGATGTCAGCTTGTCTCATTGGAAACAGAGTGTACAGAACAGTCTGAAGCCTGCAGTTTCTCCTCACAGGGATTACTTTTACATACATTCACCTCATTATTTGAAACTTTGGCCATGTTTAATACAAATCTCTCTCACTATGATATTAATATATGACAGAAAATGAGGAAAAGCATAATAGTTCCCCTGTAATAGCACCATTAATAAATTATTACAAGTTTCTTACTTTCTAATAAACCTCCAGCAAAAGTATTTTGTAATGAGCCTGTAAAACTAATAGTCTACAGCCATGTCAGCAGCTCTGTGCTGTAAAAACAGGGGTATAAAGGGGCTCTTACCCCAGTTTAGCTAATGTCCCATCCACTAACATGGAGGAGGCAGGGATTATGACCTATTCTGCAGCCAGCCACTACAGGGCAATCAAGACGTTTTGGCTTTACTTTTGGGGGGCTGTCATGCTGTCCATCTTCATACACAGTCACTGCTCTCAGACAGTGGTCTGTTGCTTGGCAGCTGTCTCTGTGACCCAGAGTCTGTGCAGTGGCAGTTGGAAGGTGGAGCTTGAGTCCATCCAGGCCCCCAGAAAAAGCAATGCAGCCTTGCCTCTAATTTTTCCCCAGTGGCCACTTGGGGTATTGCAGCAAAAAATAAATTAAAATAAGATTGTAAAGCTTTTCTGGAGTTGAGAAAAAGTGATTTAAAATTCTGTGACATCTTCACAAGTTAAAGTCTATGAGCTGAGTGGGAACTTGGGGGCAAAGCCAGCAGTATCTAGTTATTTTCATACATCTATGGTTCCCACCAATATTGAATATTATTGAACATTTTAAAACTCAAAATTATTTTTTCATTATTTTTACATTGTGAAGTTTATTTTCTACAACATTTATAATGAAAAGCTGGAACATACATAGTCCATGAAATGAATGTATTCAGTAAGGTTTAATTTATTAAAAAAAAAAAAAAACAACTGAAGAAAGATAAAGTTCCAGCTCTTACACCTGTCCTACCCAATCGCAAGTAGCACAATTGATTGCCAGCACAGCCATGCTTGGCAGTTCTCTGGCCTAGGTGTCATGCTATTCACCATCCTCTCTACCTCCTGATGACAATGTTGGCTCATGTACATGCGATCAAAACTACATCACTTTAGAAATACTGATGTGATACATATGAAACGTACAAATGTAATGTGTCTGTGGTTTGCAGAAACATACAATACCAACATTTTCCTCCGGTGACCTGGCTGAACAAAAACAGTGTCTTGCCCTATAGCTGCAGACAGGATTTTAGAAATACCAAAGTCATAGGACCAAGTCTCCCTTAATGCACCCACCTCCACAACTTATCTTTATTTATTTATTTATTTTTGAAGTTACTCACTTTTTTTGCTCAGTTAAATGTTTGAAATTATATTTAACAACACAAATTTGTAAATGCAGTTTCAAATTCTTGTGAGAAAGACTGAATCCTTTCTTCCTTTCTTGCATTTATGAAAATAAATACACCTATTTGTTTTCTTGCCAAGAGGTCGACAAGAGGATTGATGCAGCACTCATGTCTCTACAGTAAATACTAAGCTACACCCAGCAGCTAGTTAGCTAAGCTTGCACAAAAACTGGAAACAGCTAGCCTGGCTCTGTCCAAAGCTCTCTAGCTGACATATTATATCTCATTTGTTTTAATGGTACAAAAAAAAATGCTGCTGGTAAGTTGATTTTGTTTCCTTTGGACAGAGCCAGGCTAGCAGTTTCCCCCATTTTCATTCTTAATGCTAAGCTAAGAAAACCAGCTGCTGGCTCCAGCTTTTAATGAACAGAAACAAGAGTGGTATCAACCTCAGCATTTCCCAAGCTGTCTATTACTACTCATTCATTTAAATATATAATGGGTATACAATAGAAGAATCACTCCACCACCAGTTTGTTACCCTCTCCCTGATTCCCAGAAAAATAACTAAATAAATGAGTACAGATGATGTGATCTCAATATCCTTGATGTGCTCAACAGCACTTAAGTAAGACAGTTATCTCTAGTCGATGAACAGTCTCATTAATCACTAGAGCAGCCCTCCTCCTGGGAGCATATTCAACATCATTATCAGTATAATATGCATTCAAACAATATTATTGCAACAAAGAAACTGATCTAAGTCCAGAAAAAGGGATTCTCCTCCTTTGAAACGAGCAAATCATTTTCCTGACTGGCCCATTTTCAGAGGAGCACTGTGCAGCCAGAAGAAAACTCTACTTTGATATTCAATCAAAACCATGTCAAATCCTGTACAGTCAGTGCAGAGTGAAAAGCTCATATCTCCAAACTGGTATCTTTTCAGGAACTAACACACACATCAGCTTCACCGACACCATCACCATGTACTGACAGAGGGAAACATTAAGGACCTTTTATTTTATGGATTTAAAAGATTGAAATAAGACAAAAGTGGAGTCGCAAGGTTTTTAAATGACAGCCACAATATGCAGGAGAAGAGATTACCCACTTCCCGAGCCCCTTATAGAAATCCTTCAGCTTGCACTTGTCTCTGCATGCAGAGCACTGGAGCATATGAAGGCTATAGGTAGCCAAAGGTTATGATTACAAAGCGCTTCAATGCTCCACCATTCAAAGTCAGTTCTTCTGTTTGCTAGGATCAACCCCCCTGATGCTTGTGGGTACTCAACACATACTGTATACTCCACTTGCTGTACATTTAGCGGTCAGGACCTTTTCAGAGGAAGAAGAATCTGAAGGCAACACGCTTCAGGGTGACTTTAACATTTCTGATGGACAAAGAGGAAGAGAGGCATTTGTAAAGCACCAGATTTCACAGCTGTTCAACACAACATATAGACATATAGACACATAGACCTACAGTCTGCAGAGAGTCCAAGCTGGGAATGTTCAGAAACCTCTGCAGAAGAATTGTATGAGAGGCACTTATATTATTATATTTGGCATGTAGATAGTCAGGTTAAGTTAATTGGTGACTCTAAATTGATTGTATAGTGTGATAGTCTGGCGACCTGTCCAGGGTGTACCATGCCTCTCACCTAATGTCAGCTGGGATAATCTCCAGCCCCCCCCACAACCCTCTAAAAGGATAAACAGTTACGGAAAATGAATGAATGAATGAATGAATGAATGAATGAGTCAGTTTACTACTCTAAATAAGACTTTTTGGTAGAAAGAACACACTGTTCTCCACATCAGACATGCAAAAATGTCTCCTTCGGTCATTGTGGAGGCACACGAATCAACTACGGGCCTCACACTCCTCTCATTTGCAAACACTAAAATTTTAATGGCTTTTCATATTTTCAAATCAAAGCTCCAGCACCACAAATACACCTCAAGTAAGCAAACCAGGAAAAAAAAGGTAAGAAAAAAGGAAGACAGCATTTTCTTTGGCTAATGTCAGTATCATTGCACTGCAGGGAAAATGCATTACATCGATGAAAGTATGTGGACACCCCTGTCCATATGCTTTTGGTCATGGGCTGTGTTAGGACATTTGATTCATCAAAGGGAAATCTTAATTCTAAATAGCTTAAATGTTTATACTGCTTATACTGTATATATCTAGCATGTTCATATCTATCTCCTGTTCTTTATCATGTATTATTTATATTGAAACCCAACAGGCAGAATAAATGGTGACATTGTACACTTATGCAAACTACGGCTACATTACAATTGTACATTATCATTAAATAGCAGATAGGTTGAAACTATATTTCTTTGTGGTTATATTTTGGTACAAAACCCACTTAATTACTACGTCACTTTAGAAATGTTGATATAATACATGTGAGAGGTATCCATGGTTTGCAGAAATGTACAATGCCAACATTTTCCTCTGGTGACTGAGCTGTAAATTACCACTATAAAATTGTACATTACTCCGCACTTTACTGCTTTTTGCACTCCTAATTTGACTGCATTTTGTTGTCTCACTATCTGTGCTCTATGTAATGACAAAGATGAATCTAATTCAGTATTAAACAAAAGATGCTAAATTGAGACTTTTGCAGGAGCACTTTAATGCCCATAGTTTTGAATGAATGGTTCTTTATCCCCTAACATATTTTCCATTCTCTCCACCTTTGGGTCCTGTAGAAAAGTTCTTCTCAGCCCAGCAATGGAGGGTGTACGACCTTCAGCTCCATGCACCCTTCTCTGCAGGGAGTGCAGGAGACATGGTCATACTGATGTGGGCGATAACCAAGGTTTGATACGCCACTCTAGGCAGTATTTCACTGATACGGTTAAAGTTTCTCTCACTCTCTTTGCTGTACTGTACACGCAGCCTACAGTCTGTTTATTGTTTACAATACATTTGTCCTACAGCATTGTGTGTGGTACAGTAGGTGTAAGTCTTTACGATGCAGTGTTTGGAAAAATAAACTGTTTTATAGTTGTGTGTTAAAGGCAAACCTCTAGCAGTCTGTGTATATTTCAGCAAATAATTCTGCATACAGAACAGTGTGGTGCAACACTGATAACCTACTGAAGACAGTCCTCACTGTAAGTGTTAAGTTGTATTAGTTGTGTTTGTGTTGCAAAAAGTCAGTGTTGAGATTTCATGATGTACTTCTTAAAGGCTCTCTAAGTCTTCCTAAGCCTGAAAAGTTTTTGTCACATACAGTAAACTTCTCCTCACGATCCGCTAGCTACATGTCCTCTGAATATGCTGTGAAAAAGTCTGGTCTCTGTAGGCAGCCCAGGCTGCGCAAATGGCAACAAAAACATTGTGGTCCAGGCTGCACCAACCAGCCAGAGCGAGACCAGCGAAAGCAAGTACACACACATGAACGCGGTGCCCATGTCTCATGGTCTTGCACAAGCATGCACACGTGAACGCGGTGCCCAGAGAGGCAGTTGGAGCTACAGACTACAATGAGGCTAAAAGGCGAGCTAGCTCCGTTGTGTTTGATAACATTGTTGAACGTAAACAGAAGTGTTTTTGTGGTTAACGCACTTCCTTTATGCTTGAAACTATGGCTTCATTTTCCCAGGAGATTGTACAGTGCAGACAAAACTGCGTAGTTAAAAGTGAGGCTAATAGGGAACCAATCTAAAAGCCGTTGGTGACATTATTGTATAACCATTACACTGTGCAATCAACATTTACTTCATAATGATAAGTTGAATCAAAAGAAAAACTATTTCCACTTCAAATTTGAAACACTGACTCATAATATGAACACAATGCTGCAGCATTAATGCCACCATAGTTTCTGCTGTTCTGCCTATAGCAGCCTTTAATATACGACCATGATTGTGCCATGTCAGAAAGAGTCACGCATACTTTCATAACCTCTACACACAAGCACACACACACACACACACACACACACATGCGCGCACACTCACACAGAAGAGCCTGAGGGGGCCGCTGTCATCAGTCCAATGCTAAGCATGGCACGTAACATGGTCCACATGTCAAACTGCAGCTGGAGGTTGAGGACAAAATAATGGTTCATTAGACTAATGTGAAACCAGAGTTGTAGAAAGGTAGGTATATGTTGGATTGTACTTATTATAATTATGCATCAGTTTTGAGCATATACATGTTTGTATACTGTAGTTATCTGATTTAAAAGAAAACAAACTGAGAGGGGGGATAAAGACAAACTGCCATCGGTGCCTTTGAGCAAAGCAGCAAACGGTTATTTAACAGGAGCCTCTCAGCATCTGACAGCATGGTGGTGGTGATGTGTTCTCCTGAGACGTGAGTGTGTGTTACCTAATCTCCCCCTGCAACCACAGTCCCCCGGGCAGTAAACAGAAAAAGGGAAAATTCATCTGTCTAACTACGACTTTAAGTGCAGCACTGCAGTGAAATAAAAACTAACCATGTAGAGAGATGTACTGAGATGAGCGCCTGCAAATATTCTGCTCCATCACAGTCGGAGGAAACCACCAGACTATTCTCATGAGATGTTTTTTCTAGTAACACTGCTGCTCTGTTGTTTATGATCTAAAGTGATTTGTCATTTCCTCCAGAGATGCTCCCAACCAGCAGGGCCCGTTTTATTTACGCCATCCGGCGATGTGTGGCATTTTACACTGACGGATCCACTGTGAAGCCGGAGCTCAAGTAAAGCTAAGAATAGCTGATGGGAAGCCAGAAGCAGCGGAGGCAAAGACGCAGGTCCAAGGTTAGACTAGGACACAACGAAGCAGGCGCTCAGGAAGACACAACTGAGTCAGACGGCCTTTCAGCAGGGGAGGGAGGACGTCTTTGACTGTAGTGATGAACACACGCATACACACACTTATATCTGCTGGATGGTTTGTGTCCTGTGGTCACTAATCATAAGAGCTGAGTCAAGCTGCAATGCAAAGCTGAGCTGAGTGGTCTCATTTCTCTTTATGGTGTCACTCAGCACAACTTAAAGGAGTTTTTGGATGAGGTTCAAACAGTAAATCATAAAACAACATCAAACCAACATTTGCCCTGACAGCAGAAGTGCAGCTAAAGGGGAGACACCACACATAGTTTTTTATACACTGGTCAATTTTGAATTTTAGCTTTTTCTTTCAGACTAGTGGAAAGACAACGTCAGAGAAACACGTTAAGGTTTTCCAGGGACGTAAATATACACAGTGCAGGCAGTGCGGTTGCACGGGGGCCCATGAGGTGGGGGCCCATAGGGAGTGAAGGATGGGCCCTTATGAATGATTGCCACCTTGGAAATATGCCTGTGTTCAAATAAGAACTCTCATGAAATTAATAATTTCTTAATTTGACATACAGATATGCAATGATGATTGCTGGGTAATATGTATGTTGATGTTATCCAATGTCAGGTCTCTGATCATGTGATGAGACGATATGTGCACGACAGCTTGCACTGGGGCCCGTTGTAACTACCTTACGCCACTGAGGTGTTTCATTTATTTATTTTTTTCCTGGATTTTCATGCAAAATGTGCATATTTATTATAAAATGCCTCATTTTTATATTGAAACATGAATTTAAATAACTTGTGAAACAAAATATATAAATAAACATAAATTAAAAAAACTTCTGATACAAAACTAATTGTCTTAAAAGTCCAGTGTGAAGGATTTAGGGGGACATATTGGCAGAAATGGAATATAATATTCATAACTATGCTTTCATTAGTTTATAATGACCTGAAAATAAGTATTGTTGTGTTTTTGTTATCTCAGAGTGAGCAACTTATATCTACATATGGTAAACTCCTCTTGCACAGAGTTTGTCATGTGTCTACAGTGGCCCAGAACAGACAAACCAAACTCTGGCTCTTGATAGCACCACTCACATTTTCATGCTTTTGTGTTGGCTGCTGAAGTTCTCCTACCAACATGGCACACAGGAGAAGTTTGACTTCTGCAACCACACCACTAGATGGCACTAAATCCTAGACACACTGGACCTTTAATGTAAGAGATGAACTTGGGAAGTTTCATGGTGATATCTATTAGTTTAGATGTCTCCCTGTGAGCACGAGGAGACTGAATGTTCCCGTTCACTTCTTCTCATTCACACTTCACTGACAATCCATTGAGAACACACATCTCCATCCTCAAACAAACAAACAAACAAACACATATGAGGTCAAGCATCAATTATTGGACACATTCCCAATTCAAATTCTGGGTTTTTGGAGCAACATAACTGAACTTTCTGCTGCAGTTGCTTGTTCAAAATTTGTCGAGGGAGGTAAGTTTTGTTTCAGCTTGCACAGGAGAAACAGGTTGTGTGTGTGTGTGTGTGTGTGTGTGTGTGTGTGTGTGTGTGTGTGTGTGTGTTTTCTTGCGCCAGATTGTCTAAACAGTTGCTGCTTCACATTTCTGAGAAGTTTTTATTGGCTTGCAGTTTTTGTAGAATTCAGACAAATCCTGTTTTAAAACCAGGACGGTGTGAAATTAAAGTGTTAGTAACTGCTTACAGTGGGTTATGATGAGTGTGAAACATGTCAAAACGGGTCGTTTTAAGAATGGATAACAAATCAATTATTATTTTTCCACTACAAATTATGCATTCAAAACCATACATATGTAAAAATATGTAAGTATTATCAGCAAAATGTACTTTATTGCAGCAATAAGTATCAAAAGTAAAAGAACTCATTGTGCAGTAAAATGATCCCTGTGTCAGTGTTTTACAATTACATATGATATATGTGGATTAATGTTACTACTGCAGTAATGTGTATGTTGCCTTTTACTGCTGTAGATGTTTAAGATTATGTTAATTTTAACTCTTTTATATACTGTTGGGTAGTTTAATCTATATCAGTGCATCATATTCTATAAGGTCATCATACATTTATAGCGTGACTGTCCTGTGAGAACCAAGGATCTCTAAAAAGTCAACTTCTCAAACCAGCCCTGTTATCAGCTTTGTGCAGTGCATTTTCCTGCTGATCCAAGAAGGTTTTTAAAGAGTTTATTTAGTTTAAGAAGGAAGAGAATTTCCTGCCAGACAAGTGTATTGCATCAAAAAGTACATTTAATGAAGTAGAGATATAACATTGCATAAAATGGAATACTCGGATAAATTTAACACATTCTTTTTCCCAACATTAACTACCAACCCATTGCCCGTGCAACAAAATATGATGCACACAGTGCCCCTCCTATGTCCAGTTTGGACGCCCAGAGACGGCCTGGCAAATTATACTCGTTACATGGATAGTCTCTTTTCAAAATAAACTTCAGTTTTCACAGGAACTATACAGTTTCTGCTCATTCTGTTCAAATGCATGCAGTCTTTTTCAAAATAAACTTAAAATGCATGTTAGAAAAAAACCCTTCATGCATTTATATGGAAAGTGCAGACTGGGCACCCCAGTGACAGTCGGGGTTTGTTGTACCCATCAACTGCCATGACAAGTGCATGAACTTACACCGCTCGTTCATGTATCATCCTACTACAACAGTTGCTGTCCGGTCAACTGGCGGCGTATCATAACACCACAAAAGGCCACATTATTAACTGATGCCGCCTATTGATGCATCATACTGCTGTGAAAGATGGCTTCTGATAGACAAGAATATTCATAGTTTTTGGATTTGTCGAACACTGTGGAGGCCTGTGTGATAAATACAGTTTTCTTCACAAACCAATGTGACACAAGGTGAATAACTGATATACAGTGATTGTTTTGTGGATGAAGTATTCCATTAATCTCGTAGGTTTATGACATTTTGTTTCATATTGAAATTTACATTAACCCTGTATTCACATTGTCATCTACAATATGTTATGAAAAATAATGTGAAAGTTTTACTGTAACCTCTTTTTTTTCTCCAGAAAAGTGTGAAGTGTCTAAAACAACACAACAACTTTACTGTGCTTCACCATCCCCAAATAATACATCAACCAAAGGAAAACTATTCCAGCTGATTTTTGTCTTTTGGCAGTCCTTCAAACTTGTGGAGAGCGACTGTAACATTACAACCAAGACAGTCAAATGCAATGCCCGGAGTCTTTTTTGTGTCCAAGTTTTATGTTCCATAAGTCTCATTCCGAAGTCTCACATTCTTTTTCACATTGTCACAATCAGCTAAATAATTAAGCATGACATTGAAAATCATGCAGATAAGAGTAAGATACACTCTCTGTACTCCGATACAGCAATCTCCAACACTTAGTTGCATTGACACCATTTTATTCCTGCAACAAGTCACTCTTGTGAGATTTCAGAGCAAGACTTTGTTTGGGTGCAAATGTCAAACCCTGTTGATCTGGATGTGAGCCGGCAGTTCTGAGAGGTTTTTGAGAACCACAGCGAGCACAACAGTACAGGAGCTTGCTTCAGAGCTCTGTTTGTTACTTTTCTCAACACCAGTATACATAAAATACATGTCATCAATACAAGAACAAGGTGAAGGAGGGGTCCACAGCCCACAGACAATATGTGAAATGAATCAAATAAGTGCTTGTCCCTGCAGACTTTTGCTGCTAGCATAGGCCAAATTAAACAGACAATTAAAGCTATTACTAATATTACTAACATTAGTCTTTAGTGTTAATTTTACTTAGGTTGATAAGTAACAAAATACAAATAGAAAGCACATCCCTTCCTCCCCAAGGTCCCACTTTGTAGAGTCCACATTATCAAATCCCGGTGGATCAAATGGCCTTCATGTGTGGGCATACATAAGAGCACCATCCTCAACCAGAGAGTGGGTCTCAGAAAGAACAATAATTAGAAATGAAACACTGAACAATAAAACAAGTACTTGAATGAAAACACACTCAGTGAAGCAAATGCATTAATCAAATTAATTAACCAAAATAAAATATTCTGCTAAACTAAAAAATAAAGGAACTCTTCGCCTGACCGAGTGAAACTTGAATCCAAAATAGACTGGAACACACCTTTCACTTCTTTGTAGGGTCTTTTTTGTCATGTTGAAAGACACTCATAATAACATTATAACCACCTTTAGTGGTAAAAAAAAAAAAAAAAAAAAAAAGACACTTACTGGATGTAAAGTGACAGGCCACACCTGCCCTAAGTGGTTATATTGCAGCACTGTCTCTCAAAACTGGACCAGTATCAAAAAATATTGTTCCCACGAGTCACTTACACAACATAGGACACCAGGATCCAAGAAAAATACCAGATTCCTCCTTTAAGTAGCTGTTCTGGAACTTACAATCATATTTGCATATTTTTGTTTGTTCTCATTCATATTCTTCTAAAAGCTGCAGTTTCAAAGTTCTAACCTTGAAAACAGCAGATGAAAACTTGTAAATGACTTAAAATAATTACCTTGATGTAAAGTGTTACAGAATTCTAAGATAGTTACAGACACTCCAAGTTGACCTCAGATATCTGAATTTGAATCCACTCATAACAGTAACAATTAGAGTTCCCTCTCACAGGTCAAAGCACCACATTTCTGCACCGTGGCACCTCAGCCTGGCAGTGACTGAAGGCTGCACACAGAAAAGAAAAGGTGTCTCTGTCTGTTTTCTGTCTTCCATCTTTTTCAATGGGAAGAAAAATAAAACTCTCAAGTTCCGTTTAAATCAAGCTTTCCACAGCCATATGTCTTTTCATGACTCTGTCCTTTGAAGGTGAACTTCTACTGATTCAGTTTCCATCTAACAAAGTAACACATTGTGTTTCCATTGAACACACACCATTGTATTCTGTATTTTTTTTGTTTTGTTTTGTTTTCTCCTGTGAAAACAGTGGTAGGAACACAAAGCAGACTTACAGAGGAAAACAGACTTTAAATTCTGAACCTTTCTGAAAGGAATTTCTGCAAGTCACGTTCTCATGATGTGTTTCTGCAAACAGTGAGCATGAAACACTAAAACAGTGAAAACAAATCTTAGTTTTAAATGTTCTCTTCTGGTTACATTTCAGTACATAGTACTGTTTTTTATTAATTATGAACGTGAATTTCACATATAAATTCACCTTCACGCCTCCACACCGTTACACCTAGAAATGGAAGCTGCCCTGAACAAACTCAGCCTTCTGCTGTTGTTGTGAACACAATCAGGCTTCCCTAATGTTTGTGCAGCGGCCGTCGGTGTGTGTCAATGTGCAGGAACACCCTGCAAGAGTGTGAGGAAACAGGCGGTGGGCGGTGAAGGAGACAGAGAGCTGTCTTATCAGCAGGAGTGATGCTTTCTGTCAGTGGAGGTTATAGACTGGACCCCACAGTGTACTTAGCATTAATAGAAGGAGGTCAGGGTCGGAGCAGTGGGCAGCTTCTTTATGACCGACACTGAGTCATGGGTCTGTAGTGTGTGTGTGTGTGTGTGTGTGTGTGTGTGTGTGAGGTTATTGACAGCCATATGGGTCTCAGTTGACTTGGACTGACTTCCTGTAAAATGACCTGCCACCGTCGCAGTAAATCAGAGTGGCCAAAGGTCCTTTCTCATTCTAAAGTCCTGTTATGCTTCTGGTGAGTTATTATGCATAACAGTAAATGTCTAGAGACATGCGAAACCAATCTTTTTTTCAAACAAATAATTATTTTTTGATTTACCGCACAGTGTAGAAGTAAGCTTATGTGTTCAATTGCTGTGCACATTGTGTAACAGCAGTATAACTCAAAGGAAGTGACACATTTTACGGTTTAAAGCTCTTTGGGAAGAGATACACGCACGCTGATATATATGTTATGGGCATAAATGGAGCACAATATCATCAGGCTCAGTCTATCCATATTCATGAAGTACCTGCAGAGGGTATCATAATCTTTCCTCTGCTGCCATCTTTTATGGTGTTGTTTTCTTTATTTGTCACAGCTAAGCAGTACTTGTGTTGAATGTTAGTGAACCACAGCAGAAACATGGCACTGACTGTTTTTGTTATTGTCAGAAGGTAATGGTCTGTGGGGCGCAGGCATCATCCAGTCCTCCTGCTCTGAAGTGACACATGTTCCCCCTGCTGGCTTCAGGTTGAAACCAGGCGCAGCTTAATCTGCAGATTTGTCTCCCCTGTTTATTTCCCTCTTTCTAAATGTAAATCTGACAGAAACAAAATTATGCACATACAGAAAGCAGACTTGGGAAGTGCAGTGCGAAAGACCAAACAGAAAGGGCCTCATTTTCAGAGGCTGATTCATACTAGTGACCAAAAATCATGATATATCGCCCTCTGCTGCATTGATTTCGGCCATTCTTTTTTTTTTCTTTTTTTTCTAAGATCTGTCTCTCACAGGTCCTCCAGTATAAGTGCTACACTAATTCACTGGAATATCCCTTTAACAGGGCAGTTCACCCCAAAAATAATCAAAATTTATCCTCTTACCTGTTGTGCTGTTTATCAGTCTTTTTTGTTTTGGTGAAGTAGAGCTTTGGTCAGGCCCAAAAAAATCAGTCCTGACCTGTCAAAAACCAGCACGGTTTCTGTCCAAGCCCAACCCACACTCGAACCACAGTAGCAGTTTTAAACCACAGTCTTATTAAAAAAAATAATTTCTACTGTAAAAAAAAAAAAATATATATATATATATATATATATATATATATATATACAGTACAGGCCAAAAGTTTGGACACACCTTCTCATTCAATGCGTTTTCTTTATTTTCATGACTATTTACATTGTAGATTCTCACTGAAGGCATCAAAACTATGAATGAACACATGTGGAGTTATGTACTTAACAAAAAAAGGTGAAATAACTGAAAACATGTTTTATATTCTAGTTTCTTCAAAATATACACCCTTTGCTCTGATTACTGCTTTGCACACTCTTGGCATTCTCTCCATGAGCTTCAAGAGGTAGTCACCTGAAATGGTTTTCCAACAGTCTTGAAGGAGTTCCCAGAGGTGTTTAGCACTTGTTGGCCCCTTTGCCTTCACTCTGCGGTCCAGCTCACCCCAAACCATCTCGATTGGGTTCAGGTCCGGTGACTGTGGAGGCCAGGTCATCTGCCGCAGCACTCCATCACTCTCCTTCTTGGTCAAATAGCCCTTACACAGCCTGGAGGTGTGTTTGGGGTCATTGTCCTGTTGAAAAATAAATCATCGTCCAACTTAACGCAAACCAGGATGGGATGGCATGTCGCTGCAGGATGCTGTGGTAGCCATGCTGGTTCAGTGGGCCTTCAATTTTGAATAAATCCCCAACAGTGTCACCAGCAAAACACCCCCACACCATCACACCTCCTCCTCCATGCTTCACAGTGGGAACCAGGCATGTGGAATCCATCCGTTCACCTTTTCTGCGTCTCACAAAGACACGGCGGTTGGAACCAAAGATCTCAAATTTGGACTCATCAGACCAAAGCACAGATTTCCACTGGTCTAATGTCCATTCCTTGTGTTTCTTGGCCCAAACAAATCTCTTCTGCTTGTTGCCTCGCCTTAGCAGTGGTTTCCTAGCAGCTATTTGACCATGAAGGCCTGATTCGCGCAGTCTCCTCTTAACAGTTGTTCTAGAGATGGGTCTGCTGCTAGAACTCTGTGTGGCATTCATCTGGTCTCTGATCTGAGCTGCTGTTAACTTGCGATTTCTGAGGCTGGTGACTCGGATGAACTTGTTTTTTTTGCAATTTTCCGGACTGACTGACCTTCATTTCTTAAAGTAATGATGGCCACTCGTTTTTCTTTAGTTAGCTGATTGGTTCTTGCCATAATATGAATTTTAACAGTTGTCCAATAGGGCTGTCGGCTGTGTATGAACCTGACTTCTGCACAACACAACTGATGGTCCCAACCCCATTGATAAAGCAAGAAATTCCACTAATGAACCCTGATAAGGCACACCTGTGAAGTGGAAACCATTTCAGGTGACTACCTCTTGAAGCTCATGGAGAGAATGCCAAGAGTGTGCAAAGCAGTAATCAGAGCAAAGGGTGGCTATTTTGAAGAAACTAGAATATAAAACATGTTTTCAGTTATTTCACCTTTTTTGTTAAGTACATAACTCCACATGTGTTCATTCATAGTTTTGATGCCTTCAGTGAGAATCTACAATGTAAATAGTCATGAAAATAAAGAAAACGCATTGAATGAGAAGGTGTGTCCAAACTTTTGGCCTGTACTGTATATAAATATATATTTACAATTTGAAGTCAACTAAAGTCTTTTCAGAGTGGTAACAGAAGTTTTGTGACATAGAGTTTGTTGGCAGACATTCTGAGTGCTAGAGCACACCCAGAGCATGTTATTCAGAGCAACAGTAGCTCTGGGCCCTCTATCTGAGGAGAGGGAGCAGCAGAGGGCCAATCATAGGGAGAGTGACACTTAAGAGTTCGTTATTTCATATAAAAAATAGAGACATGAGCGCCAACCCTACTACATTCATGTCTGCATGAGTGTTGAGAAATTACAGCCTGGCCAAACGCAGTGGGTGGGTTCAGGTCCAATTGGGTTTGGGCAGAGAATAACAGCTCTATTTGGGTGTGAGTTTCCAAGTGATCAGCCATAGAGAAGTCTGCTTTCTCTCCAATATAATAGAACTAGACAGCACTTGGTTTGTGGTGTCTAGCACCGAAAGAAATAAAAAAACTCAACTGCAATGTCTCCTTACAGAAATCATGACCCTGTTACTCAAGATAATCCACAGACCTTGTTGTGAGCCAACCATATCACTGCGCAGAAGGAGGCGTGCATCTACTCATGGATGAGAGGCTCATGCTCATGACAGCACAAAATGTAAACGTGAAAATGGAACCTACCTCAGCTGAGCTGTAACGTTAGCTAGCTCAGTGATGCTAGGTGAGCTAGCAGTAGATGCATGCTTCCATGTGAGCGGTGATACAGTTGGTGGGTGTAGTTTGGTAGAAAGAAAATAGTTCCCACATGAAACTGCTCACAACACGGTCTGTGGATTATCTTGAGTAACCAGGTTATGATGTCTGGAAAGAGATATATGTATAATAGTAATCTCAATCAGTTTGTAACATGCAATCTTTATTTGTCTGCATGCCTTTCCTAATGTTAGTTTATGGCCAAACAGAGTCAGAAGTTGTAAACATTTAACATTTGCTCCTCTGTAGAGATTTCTTTTATGACAGCTATATGAAATATTTTTCAAGCCCAGTGGTGTAGTGGACGGTATGCACTGGTATACAGGGTTTACCCACCTCTTTTTCTGGCCATTTACGGAATACCCACCTACCAAAAAGCCATTGGAATATATTAGAGTGTATCCACTTCCTTCTTTGTAACTTACCCATCTACAAAGTAGTACACCCACCTCATCACCTACCACTACACCACTAGTCAAGCTATTTGAGATTACAGAATGCCAAAGAAATTGGACATTGTGTCAAAAAACTAGTGTAATTGTTCTCCAGCTGTCTTCATCAATCAGAAACCATAACACAACAAATGTTGAGGATGACTAATTTTCACTCCTGCCACCTAAAATGAGGTAAAAATTGACTGATGTTATTATTTTTGAGTTACATAACATAAGTAGGGTAGGGATTCAGTGTAAACAGCATTACTAATCTTGAAATGTATTTTTGTCACACTGTTCTGGAGTTCACAGGATGAATGTTTAGCTGACAAATCTGCTACATATCAGCCCATCCTATAATAATCTCAGCTATACTCTACTTGTAAATCAAGGATCTCCAACAATGTAAAGTAAATGTGGTCTTCAAAACTCTAAATATTAGGCCAACAACAGTACATTTACACAACTATATCAGATTTATTTAGGGAATAGCAAAGTAGGATTAACAACATGGGCATATATTTAATATGTGAATGACACAGAGTTGAAAATATTTTAAAATCTCAAAAGATTCAAAGCTTTTGAGAGAACATGCGGGGCCACATTCCCCTCTGCACACAGCATGTTTGTGGAGCTGCTCGCTCAATAATGATGTCGCATTACAGCTGTAATCAACAAGATCATTGATCTATATGGCAATGCATGTCTTTCATTATCCCTCTCCCCTCATTTTTGAAAATGGTTCTTTGGGTTCAAGGTTATGGACTGAACATTAGAAATATAAATTTAGGATGAAGTGACTAAGGTACTAAAAATGTCTCTGGTTCCTCTGAATCTTGGGTGCTGGTCAGGTGTGTCCTTTGGGTGGCAGTAAAACTCTTTCAATTATTTTCCTCTGCTTGCTCTTTCTGCTCTGCTGTGATTTTAATTCTGTAATCAAGCAAAATTATTGTATATGATGGCCCAATTGAACTGTATATGTAAACCATAATAATGAGTGTCTGACAATTACCAGTGATTTCAGCATTACGCCTAAAGTCCTAATTTGTGTCATTTTACTTCACAAGTTGGCACAAAAACAGCTTCTTAAATTCACACTGTTAACCTTTCTACTCTGAAGTAGAGACAGCAGACTCTTAATTAGGAATAATTTGGGAATAAGAACCCCATAAAATCGTGCCACAGTAAACAAATCAGCCTAATTAACCACAGCAACTTTGTGTCTGCTAACTTCACCCAGGATGAAAAAGCAGATGAACAAAGATGGAAACAAGAAACCGAACTACAACTAACTCTTTCTTCATGGCTGAGAGATAATGGGAATCATGGGAGAACATGGGGGGCGTAACTATTATGTAATTCCCCGTTGTCCCGGTCCACCTGTTGCTCGGGATGGATGGCTAGCAGCTTCAGTGCTCGCAGCTCAATCGCGTGATCAAAGTGTGTGCGTGTGTGTGTTTGTGTGTTTTTGCATTTGTGTACGTGTATGTGTGTGTGTGTGTGTGTGTGTTTGTGTGCGTGGTCGTCACCGTTCTCAGCTCCGAGAATGTGCACAGTTGGTGTGGAGGAGAGATTCCCACCTCCACACTGTTGTGCAGAGAACAAGCAACTGCAGATTCCCATGTTGTTGGACAGCTTTGCAGCTAATACAGGTCACTGCAGATCTGTCTTTCTGTGCTTCTCATGTTGGCTGCACAATAGAGTACTGCTTTATATCTCAGCTTTAAGACCTCACGCATAAAAAAGACACTGTATCAGCTTCCTGTTTAGAGAAATAAGCTGATGAAGTGTGCAGTATAGCAGGCAGTGTTGGCATGTCGTGAAGTGGTGAAACTCTAATTAGTACTTAAATAAACCAAACCTGTCGGTTCAGTGTCTTGAGGGTTCACACTTTAGCAGCAGTTAGTACACAAAGTTGCTTTGAAGGAACTCCTCACCCCACAAATGATCATTTGTATATCACTTACTCGACTCGTGTTACGTTACGTAATGGAGAAAACTTTGTTTTTCTTGCATGCCTTCACGGTAAATGAAGAATCTAAAAATGGGGAAAATTCTTATAGGGGTCCACGTTTAATAACGGCAAAACATTATCAAGACATCCATTTACAAACCCTCACACAACTCCTGTAGTATAATCCAAGTCTCATTTATCCAGTCTGAGAAAAAGACTGAACTTTTTGTCTGATATCCGTTTCCATCCTCAGTCTGATATTGCATCCACTGTGATTTTTATGGGGGAGGAGATTCAATTTTCCCTAACCAATCACTAGAGACCAGTGTAACCATCTCAATCAATCAATCAATCAATTTTATTTATAAAGCCCAATATCACAAATCACAATTTGCCTCGGAGGTTTTTACAGCATACAACATCCCTCTGTCCTTAGGACCCTCGCAGCGGATAAGGAAAAACTCCCTGAAAAAAAAACCCCTTTAACGAGGAAAAAAAATGGTAGAAACCTCAGGAAGAGCAACTGAGGAGGGATCCCTCTTCCAGGATGGACAGACGTGCAATAGATGATGTACAGAACAGATCAACATGATAAATTAACAGTAATCCATATGACAAAATGATACATTAAGAGAGACAGAGACAAAGAGAGACGCAGGACAGACAATAATGACAAAAGCTTACAACAACATTAATTTGAGATCATCTGAATCTAACATCATTTTACATCCACACTTATGTGTAGCCATGACAACATACTAGTTTTGCTGGGGTTTTATTAGTGGAGCAGAGTGAAGTAAAATAAAATAAGATGTCGGGCGATATTGAAAATACATGTAGATTTCAAACACCCTTGACAGTCTATCTTGTTTACAGCACTCGTCAATGTTGTTATTACTTCAGCTAAGAAACTGCTATTTTCATCACGTTGTGATGCCAGAAGAATTTGCCAACTGAGACTCAGTGGAAGGATTCAAAGGTCTGGTGTTTTAAAAGGTTCATTCAGATTCATCAAAGTCACGCAATAACAAAAAATTTACTGACTGAGGCAGTGGCAGACCAGCAGCTCCCACATTCAGGGAGGTAAAATGACTGCTTTTGTCAACGGAGTCTGGCTTTGAAGAGAGCAAAGAAAAATTTCACTCTCAGGTCAGTAATAAATAGAAAAGTTTTAGTAAAAATGCATGCATTTGGGAAGTACTGAGCATACAACTGGAGAAGAATTTGTGAACTGATGTTTTGATATAGTTGACAATGACTTCAGTTCATCAAGAATTTTCTTCATTTTTCTATTCCTTGTTCACAGGGGCATGTGAGAAAAACTTTTTTTTTTTCATATATAAACTTAACATACTGTTAATCATTTATATTCAAATGGTCTTTGGGGTGCTGAAGTATTCCTTTAAGTACATTATGCATCTGATCTTTGTTTTCTAGATCAGGGCTGTAGTATTATTGACGTCACTGAGGTCATATCCTCTGTCATTTTCAGGGAATCTGAGTCTTTGAACTTGTACATGTCAAACACTTGTACATTGATGGTATTTTATAGGCTTAATCCAGTATTTTTAGGCCCCATATGTTTAGAATACTGTTAACACTGTGTTTACTTGAAACTATATGTCTTATAATACAAACATACAGTATGCAGAAGAGTATATTGTCTTACCAGCAGAGAAAAAGAAATAATTAATTTTAAAAAATGGTAAGAACTGATACAGAATAAAATAAAGAGTAAATGAAAATAAAAAGAGGTGGATTTCTATAACCCTTTTTTACTGAGGCCACTGGTGTATCTATAGAGGGTCTGTTTGAGCTCTTTCTATAGTCAAATATAATCAGTGTGATCAAGTGTACTAAAGTGTAAGTGGGAAACTAAAAGGTAAGATAGTAGTATTCCTATTCGCTAATATCTCAGTTTCTGGTCTAGTGGAAGTAACTTTGTAGGCACTTTTTTTTTCTCTAACTCTAAAGGTGTTATCACTTCTCACGTCCAGATTGCATGTGTAGGGGGTGTTGCCTGCTTCCAGTTAAGTAGTATTAATCTGCGTGCCCATATGTTTAAATCAGAGTGCTTTTAAGACAGTGGCTTGGATGATAATGATTCAATATTCCTCCAGCAGAATGTGTTTTCTTTAGAGTCCATTTTAAGGAAACTTTAAACCTTTAATAGAATGAAATGATTAAATATAAAAACTTTTTTGGTGTCTGGTCACAAGCACCGGCTAAGGTCATGACGACCAGATGTGACTGGAAAGAAAAAAAGGTTTTATAGTGATGATGTAGACACTTTGCTTAAAGGCTGGTCAGCATTTTCTAGCTAAATCCCAGATTAATGCCAAACATCCATCCATCAGCTTGGAAACATACCTAAGATCAAGCCAAATTAATAGTAAGTAATTTAAGATTCCAGTCCTGCAAAGAGTGTGCACAGGCACAGGCAGGTGGATTTAAAAAAAAATGCCTGTAGGTTTGCCTAAAGCATGCAACTGATCTGCTCCATCTTACAGAGACTGTAGTTCATGCGTGCTTGAGCCTGTTGAGCTGAGCTGGTCATCATAGGTGATCTGCCCTACAAAAACACACAAATTTTACAAACTGAATTCTGATTTTAAGGTTCAAATTGCTTTTAAGATTCAGATCAATAGTCCAGAGACTACATCCATGAAGAGTGACAGAGTAAGAGAATGTTTAAATCAGCAGCACTAACAGTGATTTCCGCAGCCTTCTTTGTGTCATAAACTCTTCACATCAGATGAACAGAAAGACACAAATATGTTGCTGCATTTTTTGGCACTGAACAGCTTTGCTGATGGGGGAAGTCTGGTGTCGAAAATGTAATGATGGGCTAATCCCCTCGCATGCGTAATGAGAGCTCGTGCCAAGAGCAGGGCTCAAAACCAAACCGCCATCTGCCCGACAGACAGTTTGCTCTGACAGGAACACGGAGGCGCATCGCTTTTTACGCACGACACTACCGACCGCGGAATTACACTAAGGTCCGAGCAGCTCTTTGGCACATTATGACGATTTCATGTGCAGCACGCGGCTGGGTGCAATCTTAAGCTGTCTGAGATCGATACACATTTCTCCGGAGCTGCAGAGTTGATTCATCTCTTGCTTCTGTCGCGCGTAAAACCTCTTTGGCGCGTCAGGGAGAAACAATCCCGCCGCAAAGTCTCTCGGATATTTGAGCTAAAACAACACGATGGAAAACTTTACAGCGGCTCCGGAGCTCAACCACACTTTGGGTGTTTGGACGGACTACAGTATCCAGTACAAAGTGCTAAGTAGTTTGCTGCTTTTCCTGATTTGCGCTTTAGGAATCGTTGGCAACGTGATGGTGATCCTGGTAGTGCTCACAACCAAACACATGAGGACTCCGACAAACTGCTATCTGGTAAGTTTGGCAGTAGCTGATTTGATGGTTCTGACAGCAGCTGGTTTACCCACAATTACCGACAGTATCTTTGGATCTTGGGTGTTTGGCCGCTATGGGTGCCTGTGCATCACCTACTTCCAGTACCTTGGGATCAACGCCTCGTCTTGCTCTATAACAGCGTTCACCATAGAGAGATACATCGCCATCTGTCATCCGATTAAAGCTCAGTTCCTGTGCACCCTCTCCAGGGCCAAAAAGATCATTTTGTTCGTTTGGGCTTTTACTTCTCTGTACTGTGTGATGTGGTTCTACCTGTCAGACATCCAGGAGCAGGTGTACGACAACATTACCATCATCACGTGCGGCTACAGAGTCCCCAGGAAGTTTTATTTACCCATTTACTTCTTTGATTTCGGCGTTTTCTTCGTGCTGCCGCTGCTGCTCTCCGCGGTCCTGTACGGACTCATCGCAAGGATCCTCTTCCTCAACCCGCTGCCCTCCGACCCTAAGGACAAGAAGAAGAACGGACAAAACAACCACACCAACAATAAGAGGACGAGCTGCAAAAACTCCCGTCACTCCAGCTCCACCGCGACCTCCCGCAGGCAGGTGGGTGGTGTGTGTGAGCCCGAGCTGTCACTCCAACGTGTTATGTTCTGTTTGCACCGCAATTTACAAATTCATTCTGTTCAGTCGAACTCTATACTTAAGTTCAAATATGTCGTTCTTTACTCAAGTTTTTTCATTTTATGCCACTTGATAGCTATAAGCTTGACAAATTAAGATTTCACATACACAACATATGAGACTATAGAATTTATTACCAGTTTCCCAACAGTATATACTGTTCACACGCGAATGCATCACCAAAGTGTGAAGGCCAGTGGGCAGAGCTTCCCTATTGTCAACTTTAAAAAAAAATATGCCTCTTCACAAATGTCTAGGAACTCAAAATCCTGTAGGCTAGAGAAATACTGAAATGGTAGAAAATATTCATGTGCTATTTTTATTTTTTTATCGACAGTTTGGATTAGTAGTGTTGTCACAATACTGGAAGTTTTAATTTCGATACAATACCTTGAAAACCTTAGATAGTCGATACTATTTTTGGTACCGGGGGCAAAATTGACCTACAGGGCACACAAGTTGAAATTTTTATAAAAAGATAAATAAAGCATTGCTATAACATGACAACAACAGCATTTCTTTCCTTGGTTAGTAGCTGAGAACCACAGAGTGGCTGCAGTGAACATTAACAAGAGAGGGCAAGAGCCCAAAGCTGGTACCAGTCAATCAATACTGCAGAAAATGGGTATTGGAACAAAATAATTAGGTTACTCTTCTGGCAGAGTTAATATATTCCTTCTTCTCACCCACTACAGGTGACTAAGATGCTGGCTGTGGTGGTGATCCTGTTTGCTGCGCTCTGGATGCCATACCGCACTCTGGTGGTGGTCAACTCCTTCCTGGACCGGGCCTACCTGGACAGCTGGTTTCTGCTTTTCTGCCGTATCTGCATCTACCTCAACAGTGCCATCAACCCAGTCATCTACAATGCCATGTCTCAGAAGTTTCGTGCCGCTTTCCGCAAGATCTGCGGCTGTGGGAGGAAAGGCTCGGATAAACCTGCTGCCTACAGCGTGGCCCTCACATACAGCGCAGTCAAGGATACGTCAATGGTGGAGAGCACCGATCACTTCACGACAGAGCTGGAGGAACTCACCGTCACAGACGAGCTGCTGTCTGATCAGAAAATGATGTTCCCAGACCCTTGTGTGTATGGAAAGGTGAACTTTAGCGAAGCCTGAGGTTGGTGGTCTGAGGCCGGCTGGACGGTTCTGTATGCCAGCGAGGATGAAAGAGTTTGACAGTGTTGTTTATTGCAGACTGTGAAGTGGGAATATTGTTTCCTGAGTGCATGCTGACCTTTCTAAAACCAGGCGGTTTTAGCTTGAGATGTAAACACAGATTACAGCCACTGATGCGTAATGACAGTCTTTGAGGCACAAAGCCGAGACTGATCTCAGACATTGTAAAGCAACAAACATTGTCAGATAAGCACTCTAGCTGTCATCTTATCTTGGACCTACCCACGTATATTACAGTGTATGAGTCAACAAAACATGAATGTGAACAAAGACACCGTTCCTACTTCAGATGTATAATTGTTGTGCCACAATCCAGATCAGCACAGACTCACTTCAGATCATTAAAGCTGCGAGAGGTAATTGTCTGAGGAGAGGTGAACTCCCTGGACATATTCCTGTTTATTTAAGGATACCAAAGAGATGACAAAAGCAAACAGAATTCACCCTGTTCTTTGCCTGAACTAGGGCCTGCTGCATTGCATGATTTTGTGCTCTTGCCTCTGTGTAAGAGCGTACGTGCAATTACTTTGCTTAGCGTAGCTTAGTCTCATCCTTTTCTCGGCAAAAGCTTTTTTAACTAAAAAAAAGCTGGTATTGAGTTTTAAATGTTTTTCAGATGACATAACCATTTAGATTCCCAATATCTGATCAGTGTATCCAAATTCCAAATCAAATTTTTGGAAATTTGCACTAACATTGTCGGCGGAGCTGCCTATGTGAGACCAGCCAGTCAGCTTAATGTCACAAAGCAAATGTCGACAGTGTTTTCATTATCAGTGTTTCCAACTAACTAGCAACAAACTTAGTGACTTAAGCAGACCATTGGGGAAAAGGCAAGAAATATATTACATCGTAATTCATTGCAATGCGTGCTGCTCTTAGTAATCACACCACTGCTCTACCGGTATCAGCACAGGGTCTCCCCCCGTCTCCTCTTGTGCTGTGCAGTCGGTGTGGGACAGGCAGCAGAAGAAGAGACGCTGTTCACTGTGGGAGTTCAGATGTAGTGTGTTTCTATGGTTATGTTGATGCTCTCAGGATTGGAAGTGTAAGAAAGCGGTGAACTATCCAAGCGCCACAGCTCTCATGCTATTTAAATGTTTTGTTGAGGATTTTTCTAATTAATCTAATTTAGTTTTAAGGCTTCCATTAATACATAATGATGTCACCAATATGCAAATAAGCATGTGATATCATCTGTTTACTTTTAGAGCTAGTGTTAGCTACTTTCATTAGAGTTCATGATTACTATCACTGTCGGCAAAAAAATTCTTAACACTGAATGTTAATACAAATGATGATGATGATGATGATGATGCTCTATAGCTAGTCCCTTAACTAATGCAAAAGAAGGCTTAGTTAATGCTAGTTAAGTGCTTGGTGTTAACATATGGTAGTTAGCTGTATGGGGGCAGTAACAGTAGTGTAACACTTCTCCTTGAAACCCTCAGTTTCTATGGTGAAGAAATCTAGATTTTATGCACAACGTAGAAAAACTAGCACCCCACAACTGGTTGGTCAGCTTCATCTGTTGATAGTTAGCCCTTTAAAGGTCCAGTGTGTAGCATTTAGGGGGATATATTGGCAGAAATAGAATATAATATGATGAGTATGTTTTCTTCAGTGTATAATTAACTGAAAAAAAGAATCATTGTTTTTGTTTGTTACCTTAGAATGATCTGTTCATATCTACATAGGGAATGGGTCCCTGTCTACAGATATTGCAATGTTGTACCGCCATGTTTTTATCATAGCCCAGAATGGAAAACCAAACACTGGCTCTAGAAAGAACCATTAGCATTTTTGTATTTTCGTGTCTGCCACTGTAGTTAGCAGCCCCTCCATGACAAAAGTGACAGAAAAACACAGATTTATATTGTTTTTTTGTTTTGTTTTTTTTTTACATAAAACTGCTTTATTTGGGAGGTTTTTACTGGTTTAACTCACTGGGTCTGTTTGTTTTGGAGAGGAAGAATTCAGCTCCCAATAAAAATCTCCTGACTGTCTGAATCTTAAGTTATCAGAGAGAACTGATGAGCACACATTAGCAAGTGCTAGGGTAGCAGCCAGTATTTGAGATGAGGCTGATTTAGGCTGAGAAAAAGGATAGATTCTCACACCAAAAAAAGCCTCAACCTGTGCAGCTTTAATAACTGTATGCCATCCTGCCCCCCTGATGTTTTCTGGGCAGGCGGTCCATTAAAGGGTGAGTCACACCTGAACCTTCACAGAGAAAACAGGCTCTATTTTTATTGTGAAGGACACGTATGCGGCCTCGAGCACAATGTGAGAACCAAGACAGACTGTGCTGAGTGTGTTCTGGAGGCCGGGGTTCAGTCTTTATAAAGACCTCTTGATGGCATGTTGAGTGTCTCCACTGCAAAGTGTTCGCTGACAGACTGTACATAAGGACAGCACTTTTTTAATTCAAGAAGGGCCATAATGAAATGTATTATGTGCTGTTGCAGCACCCCCAGCATCACCCCGTTTCTAATAAGGCATATTTATAACTGGTCACTAACTGCTATATTTATAGGCAAGAAATCATTTTATAACCCTTTACAGATTAATAAGATATGTTTTGGGTTGTCAGGTGTCCCTTTTGGTTGCCATTTACAAGCAAAAATGAATATGTCTTTTTATGTTGCTCTTTCAAAGAATATTCTTTATGATTTTCATGGAATCAAACCCTGTTTTCAATACTATTTATGTATCGGCATTCAGTAATTCACATTTTATGTTAGTTTTCATTGTGTCCTCCTGCACACAAGGGATTCACAGGAAACGACGCATGTATGAAAGCTTTTAATAACAGTTGATATCAGCCTGGAAAAACAACCAACGCTCTGCAAGTGGGATTGAGAACAGAGATGCAATTTTCCTGCAACAGTGCCAGAATCTATAAAAAAAATTGGCACTGTAGGCGTGAATAAGATGGATGCAACTGGGTTGGTGTAAGCCGACCCACAGATAAAATAACTTTGTATTGACTGATTGATTAAGGGCTGCCCCCTATAAGTTGCAGTTTGAATCATCAGTCGGACACACCTCAGTCAGCTTAAATACTTCAGTCAAGCAGTTGTTTTTTTTGTTTGTTTTTTGGTAGTCAGTGTGCTGTGCAGTGTTTTCTAGGGACGTTTTGGTCTCCAGATTTTGCTGTAGAGTAAGCACTCTTGACTTTCATCTAACACTTCACAGACAGCTGCAGACGAGATGCAGCAGCAAAGAGGAGGAGAGACTTTGCACCGTAAGGATCCCAAATGACATTATCTTCTCACAGCTCACAGGAGCTTAATACAACACAGTGTCAGGCTTTTGTTTGATATCAAGTGTTGGAAAAATGTTGCACATTTCAGATCCGTCTTTTGCACAGATAGCTTGGTTACTATATCCATGAATGTCACAGTCACCCCAAAAATCCCACTGAAACCTATTCAAACTCCCAAAGTCTATATGGAAAAACAATCACTACTAATTGGTTAGAGGAAAAAACAATATTGCCAAACAAAAAAAAGAAAGGCAATCTGACCTTTCCATCGGGAAAGGGGCCTTTGAGAGTTTGCCATTTCTTACCATTAGTACAGTTTGTAATTGTCATCTTTTGTTATGGAGCATGTTTGCTGGAACCAGTACACTCCAACATCACAGCAGTGAGGTGAGAGATGACAAGTGAAACCACAACCAAGACTTTTCCTGCTGTTAACGACTTTATTTAGAAAGGACCGAAGTTGCGACCTTTTCTTGACGATTTTCTGAGTTTTCAAATAGTCTACAGTTCTAAATGTTCATTAACTAAACACATTATAATACAGACTTGTCACAGCTTATAAACCCTTTATAAAATATGCCTTGTAGACAATGGTACCTTCTTCCCTCTTTAATTATTATTCTACGACTCTCTTATACATTCAAAAAAGGTTTCTCTTTTTTGTTTGAGCAGAGGTTGTAACCCGGAATGTTTCACACTGTAAAAGACTGTATATAGTGTTACAGAGATTGAATGTAAGAACATGTTGATATATTTCAGCTGCAGCACTAAAACGTCCATCCAAGCATCAGTGTTTGAGTGAAAGCATAGTGAAGTGAATGTGTTCGTCCGTGTTTCGTATCATTTGAACTGTGGATGTGTAAAACCTGTCGCTTTGCTCGTCTCGCTCTGTAGTTGTGGAAGCCGTCAGCAAGCCGGTGAACATGGCTGGATGGATGTGTGATGTTTCGACTTGCTGTTGTTGTGTGGCGTTTTCTGCAAGATCAGTGGCTGTTTATGAATTTCCAAGCACAGTCTGCCAAACAGGGGAATATAATTGGGCAGCAGCAGAAGAAGACGATGAAGCTCTCACTCTCAAACAGTGGTTTCATTCACTACTGTGTGAGGGAAATGTCAAATAATAGCTACAGCTTCTCTTTAATGATTGTACCAATACTGTACATGTATTGTGTATCAGTAGATTCATGCCCTCGTGTATGTTCCCTGTGTATTTAAAGTGATTGTTATTTATGGTGACTTCTGTTTGTCAGGCAGAAGTTATCTGTATATCTTTATGCCACTCTTGCTTTCACAATTGCCCATTAAAACATTATAAATATTATTTTGTGATGTGCAACTTGGAAGCTGCTGCCTTGGTCTTGCTTTTTAGAATAACGTGATCCTGTGAGTATGTTTGATGGTTGTGTAGAAATTGCTAATTTGTACGTTTTATCTTTATGCTGCAAATAAAGTTGGTTCTAAAATCACAGTAGATGAATTTTTTTTATTTAATTTTTGCTCTGTTTAAAGTTCAGAAATGCACATTAGGGGGCGTCAATCCTTCTTTAGTTTTCAGTTTGCAACATTTTTCTAAAAAATCTTGTCATCAGTGTCATTTCTTTTAACCATTCCTCCTGTTCATAACATCTTCTCACTCGCCTCCCACACTTAGCAGGATAGGGCTATAGTCAAAGGACAGCAGGGAAATTAAATGTCTGTCTTGAAAATTCAGTGGATCAAAGAAGTCCTAGAAACCAAGAAGAGCCATCCTGCTCATTATATCCTACTGGAAGGTTAAACCGACCTTAGATCTGTCACTCCAAACTTGTTTTTCTTGGGGTTTATATAAAGCCCTAAAAATCATAATGCACATGTTAAAGAAGTGATAAAACATTCTATCTCTTTCAAATTAAAAGCTGAATACATAAATCACACCCTTGCTTAAAGGATAACTTCGGTATTTTTCAACCTGCGCCCTATTTCCCCATGTGTATGTGTGCGTATGATTCATAGGTACAGCTCGTTTTAAAATTGGTTCAGTATTGAGGGAGGCGGATGCAGCTGCTAGCCGCGAAACGAGTTAAAACGGTAACAGGGGCAAATGCATCCTGTATAAGTTTGCACATTAAAAGTGCTTTTTTCGCCACTCACCGGTTCAGATCGCCAGTGCTATCTCTGTAAATAGCATACTAAGCGTTTCCCTTACCTCTGGGCTGTGACGTCATCTCGCGAGAGCTTTGCTTGTTGCCGGAAGAAAACAGAGCCATGCTGAGCGCCGCTCTGAGTGGCGCTGGTTGTCCCGGAGTACAGTTGAGAGTTTTACTGTATCGATTGAAAACAATGGTTCGTGTTTGTGCTTATCCGAATTGCAAGAACAGGATGTCACGCAACACCCCGTACAGCTTTCATAGGCTGCCTTTGTCGGACGGTGAGATGCTGAAGTTGTGGCTAGTTGTGCTACAAATGGATGCTAACACTCCTGTCCAGACACTGCGCCTTGCAGACCATCGGGTCTGCAGTGCTCACTTCTCCCAAGATGACTACAGCCAGCCAAAGAAGAGAAGACATCCAATCCCGAAACACCTCTTCCTCAAGAAAACGGCTGTCCCACGAGTAGAGAGAGCTACAGACACAGTGGAGCAAAGCAAAGCTCTCATGAGATGACGTCACACACAGCCCAGAGGTAAGGGAAACGCTTAGTATGCTATTTACAGAGATAGCACTGGCGATCTGAACTGGTCAGTGGCGAAAAAAAAGCACTTTTAATGTGTAAACTTATACAGGACGCATTTGCCCCGTTACCGTTTTAGCTCATTTTGCGGCTCCCGGCTCCATCCGCCTCCCTCAATACTGAGCCAATTTTATAACGAGTTGTACCTATGAATCATACGCACACATACACATGGGGAAATAGGGCCCAGGTTGAAAAATACCGAAGTTATCCTTTAATGAAACCCTATGCTGCTACAGCCTTACTCAGCTTCATGTGACTAATTGTAGGGCCTTTCCAAAACTGTACCCTACCCACCCCCTCTCTGTCACAAAGTGTTACTCCATTTGTAATCACCTACACAGGTAAAGGAAGCACCCTTCATTAAGGTATGGGGGTAAATACACAAGCAGGCTTTGGGACAAACTTCAGTCTCTGCGGCGGAAAGAGCAACTGTTGTTACTTTTCATAACCATAGAGAAAAAAATAAAGCTTAATCCCATTTAATGTTCTTCATTTATATATGTGGCACTTAAATTTGATTTGTATGTGTGGCTATTGTTTACCTGTGTTTTTGTATATTATCCTTTTATCATTAAAAGTAATAAATAACTTGATAAATTGATTAGAATGAATAGCAATAAAACTTGCTCCTAAGCTTCTCTGGGTTACTTTTTTTTGTAAACATTTTCTCATTTTTCACTCTGATGAAAAGCTGCTTGGTTTAAATACACAATAGCCTATATAACAATTTACAATTACACAACTTACACAACTGTTTCCTAGAGACTAGAGGAAGGTATATCTTATCCTAAATACCATGTAATCTTTAAAATGTCAGCGTCTGTAATGACAATAAACTTTAAATGTCTATCTTAGATTGAGAGGTTTTCATTTGTATGGCTAGCAGTGGAACTTTGTACAGAGCATTTTCCATGACAAATACAATACGGCGCTGCATATGGTCAGTTAGTCCACACTGATGCAAGCTCACTGTTGGAGGATTTTATAGCCCACTTCCACTCTCCACTAGTTGGTTTGGGATGGCACTCAATGAACATAGTGACCACAGACATGGAGTGGAAGCAGGTATAGGGAGAGGGAGTCGTTTGGGAAAGGCCCATTGTTAATGTTAGCAAACTGTCACTAAATATTTTTTGGTTGACTGACATTACTGAGTTTTGATTGTTCTGTATTTTTACCACTGTTACTGTTTAGATTAGTGTAGTCATCATTTGTGGCCCAAGTGACCACTATGTAAAAGTAACAAAAGGGTTACATTACGACTGCAGGCAGGAGTAGCCAAATCTGATTTTTTTACTCACGAGTGACTCAGGCTTTTTTTGTTTTTTGTTTTTTTTTAATTGTTTGATTGTTTTTTGTTTTTTTTTTCATGAAAAGCGTGACCAGCACAAATCACATGGAATGTGGTTTTTTTTTTTTGTTTTTTTTTACAATTTCAACATAGCCCACTCACATGTGGTCCTTAATCAGATACAGGTCTGATTTCCTGCAATGCAACCTCAGTCAGAACAGTCATATTGGAATTCATGTGACTGTTACGTCCCTTTAGATTGACACTCATCACAATTCTCTGCTGGCAGGGATCTCTCAGTGGAGGGACGCTAACAAATGTAGTCAAAAGTTGCCCTTGACATCCTGAAACTGTGGATGAAATCAGTTTCAGTGAAGCCACGCATGTCACGACTCCACCACTCTTGGCTCCTACTCCACTTCCACACACACCTCTGTACAGAAGTAGCAGCCATTGCTCCACGAAAAAAACACAATAAAAATTTGTTATCATCTTATCCTTGTCATTATTGCTTAGGACTTTAGTGGCTTCAACTGCACATGAAACCATAAATGCTCAATTTAGTGGTCTCTATGTTTAACTCAACAGTGTGCTACATGTGAAGTCTGCTAGATGGCATTAGTTAACAAAAAAAAAGTAATATAAGGAGCTGGAAAGTTCCCATAGGGCAGGCAGGAGGGGGGTGGATGGGACCAAGAACACAGTACTTTTACCCAGGAGCCCCGTGTTTGCTTCCCGTATGAATGCTGAGCCCAACCATGATGTTTTGTTAAAAACCTTACTACGTGCGTTTGTTGCACAAAGAAATAAACATAAGTATGAGGTGTTTTACCAATGATCTAAGTTTATTTTGAAAAAGACTGTATGCATCTAACAAACAGGGACTGTACATTTCCTGTGAAAATGGAAAATTTTATTTTGAAAAAACACAATGCAGACACACCCAGGATACCTTTGTAGATGTCTCAGCCTACTAACCATGTGGTGAAATGTGACAAGTTAGGAATGAGAATATGTTCATAATCTTGCTTTAAATCTGCACTAATTAATATCTTTGTATCAACAATAGTTTAAATGACTGTAATGTGAAAGTCGTCACTCATAGTGACAGACCTTCATTATCACTCAACTCTGCAGTTCCCCTCAGCTCAACACAGCGGTTTAACAGCTGAAGAGCCAGGTGTTTCCCTCAGGAGTTGGTGTAGACCAAAATAGAGTGAATAGATTCATCACAGATACCACTTAGATTCATCAGGTGGTCAGACACACGACTCCAAATAAATGCTAATGTTGCTCAATATCTGCTGTATGATGTTACAAGTGGTATTATGTAATAACATGTCAGTGTGTTGTATTGACAGATTGTTGTGCTGCCCCCAAATGACCAAAAAATAATAATTAATACTGCCTTAAAGAATAATATATGTAATGGTTATTTTATCTTTCATGTATATCCCTAAACTATGCATAATTTCATTGTAGATTTAATCATTTTTACAGTTTGTTTTTTTATTTTACAGACAACAAATCATACTCATGTAGTGTTTTGTTGACAGACAGCTCCTTTGACATCTAACTTTGACACAACGGAAATTTACTGATGTTTAATATGTAAATGTGTCAAAACACAGCTGGTATCCAATCCATCACTTTAAATGAGACGCAACAGTAACACTCATTTGCATTCAAATCGAAACGGTATGGCATTTACCTTAAAAGGAATATGTGAAGACACTTCCAGAATCATCTACTACTCAGATCAACCTGAGAGCAGTTTCAGTTCATTTCTAAATTACTGCCATTGCCAGGACTAAAATGCCTGAGTGGAATTTCAAAAGGCTCCATAGAATATCTCTGGAGTGTAAATAACGCTCCCTGATGTAGACAGTTTTTGGTTTCCTTTGGGTTAGAGGTCCAGTGTGTAGGATTTAGTCAAGCAGCAACCTCCAGGGCTGAAAAATGAAGCCAACACGGAGTTGCCAAAAACTACAGTTTTTTGAATGGCTGCTTGAGGCTGGATCCAGAAGGCAGCCAATCCCCATAGACCCCCATGTTAAAATGGCCAACTTTACAGCAGAAATGAACATGTTTACAGCCTAGTACAGAAATAGTTTTGGTCTGTGTAGCTAATTTCAACATTCATGACAATTGTACAATGGGTGAATTTTTAGTCAACTCATCCATTTACATTTTATTGTAAGACTTAAAGTTATGCATAATTAAGGGCAGGGCCATTTTCAATGACAGTCTCAGTCTGTCTCAGTCAGACGTGCCTCTCACTCCTCCGCATCGCCAGCCTCTCGCCTAAATATGGTCACTCCTTGCTCCAAAAAAATAAGATGGCAAAAGCCTAAATGCCAAACTTGAGGCTTCAAAACAGGAGTCCATAAATAAATGGGTGTTTTCATGGAAGCTACGTCCATTATTTTTGCAGTCTTTGTATTTAGTAGCATCTACTGAAACTAAGCATGGAGGAGAGCTACAACGGCCAACGCAAAAACATGCCCTGTCACGTATGATGTGTGACTACCTCAGTCAAGATTTTCCAGTCAACAGAAGAAATATAAACCACTGAAATGTATATGTGAAGCTATAAGCAAATATTTTCAATGCTGTTTAACTTGTGTGTTTTTTAACATATTCTACTACTAATACCCCTCTCTCTCTTTCGACTCCTCACTCCTGCTCGCCCTCCCTCCCACATACAAGAAAATGGCTTTTAAATAACTGCCCACTGTAGTGACCACTATGCCAGTGCTTGGTTTGTCCATCCTGGGCTACTGTAGAACAACATGGCCATCTCAGAGGATCTTCTCAGTGTGTAGATATATACAGCTCATTCCAAGCTAACAAAAACACAAGGAATCTTATTTTCAGGTAGTTATACACTAATTAAAACCTGTGAATATTTTATACAATTTCTGCCAATAGATGCCTCTAAACCTTAAACTCTGGACCTTTAACTAAACCCTCTTCAGCTTAAACGGTACTCATTACTTACAGAAAACTTCATCTTAAAAAAAGAAAAGAATATAAAAGACACAGCTGTGCTACCAACACTGTTTGATTGACAGGTGATTTCTGGCAATTGCAGAGCAGAAACACCACAGCAATTATCCATTAACAACAAGGACAAAATCAAAAAACAAAAAAAACTGTAGATTACCATTTAAAATTATGTTCCTGTACGACAGGCTGTAATTAGCAGAGAGTCTGCAGGATGCAGGCCTTGAATTAGATGAATCACATTACTGCCTCTCTGGAGGTTAAATAACAGGGCATCCTCGCTATAATATTAATAGTCAGAATTAGGCTTAATAAAGTGTCAAAACAGACAAGGAGCAAGCCAGGCTCTGATGAAGTGAGAGCAAAGTTGAGAGAGAGGAGTACAGTACAAGTAGGTAGACAAAAAAAGAAAATGAGGGAGAAATTATTCAGGTAGATGCAGAGAAGCAGAGATAAGAAACTTTCTGGCTCATTAACTCTGAAATAAAAGTGTTTCAGCACAATGAAAAGAGGGTTGTTCTCTGATAATGGGACTGTAATGTTCGTTATGACACCCTGGACAGAGACAGCAACAAAGACAAAGGGTGGTGTAATTACAGCTCTCCTGTGACAAGAGAGCAGCCTCAGCTTTTATGAATAATTACACGTGGAAGAAAATGCACCGTGTCCGTCGAGTGGCTGTTGGAGAGAAGTCACTTCTCCTAAACAACAGTTTTTCATTTCATATCCAGCCACAGTAATCAACCATGAGCTGTAAAGCCTTCAGTCAGGGGTGTATGTGGCTGTATGTTTGAAGGATAAGGCTGGCAATATTCTGTATTTCTATTATTGACAAAAAAATCCATTTAGAGAACAACAGTGAAGTGAGTTTACTGCTAAGTACTGTCTGTGTGTCTAAAGCCTGATATACTGTGCTGTTGTACTGACAACACAAACATGAGCCACACTGTGTGACATGTTCCTTCATAACAATGAAGGTGGCTACTGGAGTCTATTTTGAGTCCATCATACATTCACTGTAGCCATAAAAACGCACCACAGCCCTAAACGTATTAATCCACAGATCAAAGTAGTTCCTATTAACTTTGTGAAAAACTACAGTTCCCAGCTTTTTTCAAAAATTACTTGTTTTTTTAAAAGAAATGTAATTACATAGTTTTGTCAAAACATTATGAGAGACCGACGCCTGGTTTGTTTTGGTGTTTCCATGTTGTTGGCAGTAAGAAAAATATAAAGTATCATCAGCCTTATTCTTTAAAGCTGTTGGAGACCGACATCTCCAGAGTTTAAAGGAGCTGCATGCGACATTCAGAGTCTTAAAGCTCAGGCGCACCAAACCGACTTCAGAGGACTAGCGCTGAAAAAAGCCCTCTGCTGCTTCCCCTCTCATCACCTGTGCTTTGGCCAAAAAGTTGCACATGAGCACTCAGCAAAGACTACAGCCGATGACCAACCAGCACATGTGTTCTGTGGCATGAGAGAAGATAACTCTCCAAACTGCAGACGGCAGTTGTCTGTATGCATCTTTCAAAAAGAGAAAACGGACGACCATCTTGATGCTTGTTAGCAAATTAGCACATAATCAACATGACCCAATATTGAAAGAACAAAGCATATCTATTGTGCGCCAGTGAACAACAACAGAAAGAAATGACACAATAACACAGAAAACATTTCTCCTGGTTAAATGTAACAAGTTTGTTTTGATCTCACTTCCTGTTGATTTAAGCTCTGTGTACTTTACTTACGTTTCTCTTCTCGTGCCAATCAGACTGACTACATTCACCAATGTGCTCCACAGTCGAACGCCACTTCCATATACCAAATCTGGCATAAGCTGGCAGTAGACTGTGAATTTTCTGTAATGTATTATGAACAATATATAGCCTAACCTGAAAACATGAAAACACTGGCAACATGAATCTGTCACTTAAAATAAAGTTTCAAAACCTGCCTTGTTTCAAAGTTGCCACTTTCCATGATGTCCTAACCTTTACCGCCTGTAGTGGGACAGCTGTGCATGTATGACATCTATTACATCTAATTACTTTCCCTCCTTCTACTGATGCATCCCTATTCATTAACAAAGAATGTGCAATCAACTCAATAATGATTCTCTTACTAGAGAAATATGTGGGTTTGTTTACTTTAATAGTTTTAATCACTTAAAAAGGTGCTAATTACAACCTGCAGAGAAAAGTAGTCTCATCATGAGGAGTGGAGCTTTAATCACAAACCAGTTGTTTTTTAAGGCCACTCTTCTCCTTACAGTTGACACAATTATATACAGCTACTGCATTTGATAAAGATATTCCAACACTAAACTAAAGTATTATTCATGACCAGTCCTTATTTTAACAAGAATAAAACACCAATCTGAGCAACACACTGAATAAAATGAATAATTAATGTACTATGTTAAATCTGACTTCATGTTTTTACTCCACCATGCACGCTTGTATCCCAGTTTTCATCATATTCAACATTTATTATATTTTCATGTATATGGAACACAGAGAAACCTGGTTATTCAGCTTTCTGTACACATGATTTAGAAACTGTTGTCTACATCCACTCCTGTACTCAGCAGAACAATCATACAATATTTGTCCTCTGCTTCCTCCCCATTACTGCAGTCACTTCCATGTCAGCATAATGACACTGTTTATCATTATATCAGTTGCTTTACTGATTAACTACAATATCATTTGAGTTTAGGAAATGCCCTGATCCGCTGAAAAACACTGATCACGAACATTGTTAAAGATAAAAGATGTTCACACGTCACAACATCCCAGTTTCTATTAGGGATACATCAATCCACCTTTTCCTCTCCTGAAACAGGAGAGAGACTGTAAATGAGGGTATTTGCTATTTTATCAAATTAACTACATGCTTCACTGTGCGGAAATTTTTCGAAATAAAATGCATAAATGTAACTGAAAATATTGAATTTTATGACAAAGAGAAAAGAAATGTACTGTAAAGAAATATTAATTGTTATGTGGTCACGACATTGCAATACCCAATCTGCTATATAAAGTTGGTACAGTATGGACAGCAGGATTGTTTGGGCAGAGGATCCCTATAGTAACAAAATATTCCATCTAAACTATCCAGGTTTCTGAAACCAGGATATGATTATTTACATGTGAGTACACATAATTGGGATAACCCAAATTCCAGTAGGCTGTGATTTTGACCCAATCACCAGAAAATATGTTGCCATTATATATTTTCATGTTTGTACCTTATTATGTAGCAGACACATAAACTTGATGACTCAACAACACTGTGGTAAACATGTGGTTCGGTTTGGGCACAAAAACAACTTGGTTATAGTTAGGAGAGGAAAATGTTTTGGCTTAAAATACCTTGTTTGGGAGGCAGAGTGCTTGATGGAAAAGCAGTGACACCACTCACAGACGACATACTGAAACCCGACCAGAAACAACCGAGCATTCAAAGGCAACATATAAGGAAACACCACAGCACAACATGTGAATAAATGTTTTGCAATTTGAGTAGTGTATACTGTTTGAATAAAGTAAAGTAATAAAGTAAGTATATTTTTAATGACAATTGCAATGACAATTTTTTAAAAGATTTTTCTGGATACACACCCACCTTGTGCTGATGAGGCTTTCAGGGGGTCTCAAGTTTCAATTTTTGGGTCTTGGACCCCTCGCAACCAAACCATGTTTTGCACCCTGAATAAAGGTAAGATGTATAGAGCACTGGTTCCTAACCTGGTGGTCTGGACCCCCACTCCGGGTCGTCAAAGCTTCACGGGGGTCACAAGGTCATTCTGATATTAAGGTGTAAGAAAACTTTTAATAAAATATTCACAGTAGGCATATATTCAAGCATGCTGTTCATTTCTGTCAAGAAAACCATATGAAATTGTTGTTTTTTTTTGTGAAATGTCTTAATTTAGATCATTGATGAGAGCCTTCACTCTCAAACAACCTCTTCCTGCATTAGAAAAGTATGCAGTTAAAATAGCCAAAGAGCTAATAGAACAATGGTTGAGCCAAAGGAAGAGGAAACAACAGACTATCTCAAAAAGAAGATTTTTCAGTATGTAAGATTGTTTAAAAAAAAAAAAAAAAAACCTTAACAGAGAATCCTATAAAAAGTTCCTGCAAATATCTGGAAACTAATCTCTGATGAAAATAATCTGCTTTAAATTCATCCAGATTCCTCATTTCACACAAACTTCCTGCAGTTTTTGCAGTTACCGTTTGGGTTAAGTTGTTCTATATAGATATTGTTATAAATTAAATATAATGTGAAATATCCATAAAATATGTCACTTGGTCAGGGGTCGTCAGTTTACCCAATGATAATAAAGGGGTACCTCAAGGAAAACAGTTAGGAACCACTGATATAGAGCATGCAGAGCTGACCCCTCATTACATCAGCTTTTAACTGTGAGAAATAGTATTTTGCCTCCTTTGTCTCTTCCCTTGTCTTGAATTCTTAATGTGATAAAACTCCAAAAATCACTTGGTCCTTGTATTGTTTAATTATTTTATTGTGCTGTCCTTGTGATGAACTGTACCTCTTGATATAAAATAAACAGAATAAACATCAGGGTTCCTACAACTTAAAGCAAGTTACATTTGGGCTTTCAAAGACTTTTTTAATGCCACTCAAAATTAAACTTAAGATCAATTTTTACAATAATTAAAAATAGAGATGAAGAGAAAAGAAAACATGAAATGACATCAGTGATCAGGGTGAGGGAAGATGTTACTGTTTGTATTTTAGAATACAGAATATAGATCCACTCAAATCTCCTCTTTGATGGTGGCATTATCTTCTGCCATATGCAATGTTTTAAAATATGCAGCACATGGGCATAAATCTTCATCAGCCAGACTCTAATTATATTTAACACATTTATAAAAGTAAATTAACGGAATTTAATCAGCTTAATCAAAAATGCTTTTTTATTTTTTATTAAATGTCATGACTTACTTGGTTGCCTGAGTCAGCATTGCATCATCAATACTTTCATTATCTTATTATGATTCATGCATCAGTTAAAGTACTCCACTGTCTGAGACTGAATACGTGACTGTGTACCTGTATTACATGCTGTTATTGAAACATTGGAGGTGAAATGGGAGCCAGCTGCATGTCGCCATCATCTCATGAAACTAGATTTTGATGTAGAGCCAGATCAAGTTTCCTGACCCTGCAGCCAATAAAACTCACTCACAGAGGCTGATTAGAAAAAAAAACATGACTGTCAATCTTGAAAATGCTCTTTTAATAAAGTCCTCAAAAAGCCAGCTTTTAAAAGGCATGTGGTGTTTACCTGATCGCAGCAATATGGAGGTTTGGGAAATGCAGACGGCGAGCGGTAACTATCTTCCATTACTCAATTCTCTGTGGTCAGATGGCTTGATAAAGTGGTTTTTTTTTGTGTGTCAGAGTAAAGACAGAGGCCATCCTCAGAGACATTAGTGGTTTTGACAGGCTGCCTTCAAGTACTCAAGGGATGTTGGTTCAGCTAATAAAAACAAGTGGGGCAATCTAATTCAGTTGCACACCGATAATTAAATAAAGAAACTGAGTAAAAGTGGATTTTCCCGAGCAAAACAATGACAGAGAAAAGAGAAAAGGGTGATTACCCGCGGCCTATAGTGTGGCTTAGCTGAGGAAAACAAATCGCCTCGGAAACTGGCAGCACTCGGGGGAGCTGAGGACACAAATTGCAGATAGTCTTCAGAAAATTGCTCCTCCTGATGAAGACTATTGAATTGTGAAGCCAAACTGCTTTTCACACTGATGCACTGTTCCCTGGTTGTTACAGTCCACACAACACAGGCAATTTCAAGCTTGATCAATAAATTGGTTAAAGAACTTCTACTCTAATTTCTGAATATCTGCAAGTTTCACCTGAGAGCAAACACAGACTGGCTGGATTCTGTTTATTGTTGCCTCAAGCCGAACATGAAAAGACACTGATATGGATCTATTTCTAGCAGGAGTCGAAGGTGATGTTGTGTTTAAGCCTCTTGCTTTTTGGATCTAATCCTATGAAAAAACCTTCATCCCTGCATCTCCCCTGCGTGTGTCCCTCTCGCCTTTTTTTCTTGCATTGCAATCAAAGAAAACATAACAAAAAAGAAGAAGTGGACCCTCTTTTCTTTTTGCAAAAAAGCCCATTAGTGTCTCTCTTGAATCTATTCGTTTCTAGTTGGTCGATTGGATGAGTGTGTTTCCTCTGGGTTTTTTGAAATGGAAAAAGAAAATGTCTGCTGACCATCAAGACAGAAATGTTTGTTTACTTGCAGGATTTGGCACAAAGATGTGAAAATGTAGCCAATGCAAGATGCAGCTCTTCCCGTGTTTAATGCTAGAAGAAATGTTCAAAAGTAGTATGAACTTTTCCCCATTATCTGGTTCCTAGGAAACATGTATGCTAGTTTAATAGGACAGAGGAAAAATGCGTCTGTATTTATAAACATACCTCTAGCAAGTATGAGAAGTGTAGTGTTTCCATTTCAACCTTCACAACCCAAAAAGAAGGAAAAAAAACCAAAACAAAATTAGACGTTAGACGTGATTGAATTTTAGGCTTCAAGTCCATCTAATCTGTCGATGATTGAAGCAAATGCAACAGGAGCCAGTGTGATGTGAGAAACATGTTTATGTAAATTTATGGAAATGGCTCTCTTCTTTCATATCTCTGCAGTACTGATGGCAAAATGAGCCAAGGAGAGTGATTTCCTCAGTGCCCTCCTCCCCACTGACCATCGGACAAAATACAACTATTAGTACAACACAGCCAGCAATCAGCAAATCAGCCATTAATTAAAGGAGCTGTATGAGACATTCGGAGCAGCAAACAGCTATTTGCCATGTAAAAGCATAGTAGAGAAAATGCATCCTCATCAGACACACTCCCTCTGTGTTTGTTGTAATCCAAGCTTCTCTGTTTGTTGTTGTGATAGACGGTTCATGCATGTTAGTCCCTGTGTGTGTATCCCAATGGCTAGCTAATTGCTGCCACTCTGTACAGCACTCGTGGTCATTACTGCCAGGGTCAGATCTTCCTATTGGCCACTGGCAACTGAAAAGGAAAAAAAAATCTTCTAATCTTATATTTGACAGTCAAAAAAAAAAAAGAAAATCAAACATAATGGTAATGGTAGAATGGAGTGTATGAGGAGAGCATTAGAAGAGAAAATATACATAATGTATTCTCTTATTGTTTGTTGTTTATCATTATTGTTTGTTAACAACAAACAAGTTACCAATGCCCCCTTTTACACTGCCTGTTCAAGGCAGGAATATCACTTCTTTATTCCGCCTCACCGTTCTTTACAAAACACATGATCACTGACTGGGGGGACAGAGTTGTCTTGACTTTGAGCCGACAGATGAGGTAGAAACAGCGCCAAATTGATGTCTGTGTGAAAGGGACAGCCAGTAAGAAGGGACCACGGATGGGATGGGTGCAGAGTTTTCACGACATGTTATGTGTGTGACCCATTGCTGGGAGATTTAAAAACAGCAATCTCAAAAAAGAAAAACTACGGCTGACAAAGTTCTCAAGGCAATGAAATCAAGGAGCTCCTTACCTTTCAGAGCAGAGGATGAGATCAACCGCCATATTACAAGGACTTTAAAATACTGTTATTGCCCTGTTTTGCCTTTGTTATTGTTTAGAAGGAGCTCCCGTTGCACAAGAGGCTGACGATGCTGTGTTACACATCACAACTGTCATGCCTTGTTTGCTTCCAGGATGCCAGCAAGCTCCTAAAATTACACAGTGATGCAGCAGGATGCTGCTGTTATTTTCTTCTGTATAAACATGCAAAGGCGGAATAACTAAGGGACTTTGTAGCTGCCCTGTAGTGGGATCTCTGTTCCTAAAGGAAAAAAGTTAGCTCTGTCAGCACTGTTGCTGTTGTTCACACTGTCTGCGCTGTTACTGTGCATTCACACCAAAAGCGTCATGAGCGCCAGCGGTCGCTCAGGTCGCTGGCATTGCACTGCCTGGCAGCAGCTCCAGCAGGCGCTTACAGCGGCCAAAGGGACGGGGCCGGCTGCTGCAGATGTGTCCATCAAGGCTGACACGGCTGTTCACTTTACAAGGATGACCAAATATATCATTTATGTCTTCACTTTGTATTATCCATGACTTTCATTGCACAATTAAAATAACGCTAATAAACACAGTCAATATAGAGTCCTTTATCATTACGATTTTACCCTGCTGTTGGCACATAGGACCACTGAGAAATGTAATCGGTGGTAAATAAGCGGGAGCTCATTAATCACACTTTCGGAAGCCTCCTTTGTACTGCATCGGCATATTTGCTGAGGAAACACAGGGACCGGAGCCGTCGGGCCGTCTGGGTCCACAGAGTCCTGCAAACCCGGCAACTCCACGGTGAATTTCACCGGCTCGTACAGCTCCGGGAGAGCCCAGACCTCTACCCGAATCCCGGTCTACAATTGGCTGCTGCTTCGGCAGCGGCGCTGCTCATTTGCATAAAGTTCAGCTTCTCTCAACTTCTACTTGACGCTCTGATAGCTTGCATCGCGCCGCTCGCTGCAGCTGACGCCCCTGACGCCCTTCGTAGCAAGCGTACATTGAAAATGAATGGCTGCTGGCCGCTTATGACGCTTTTGGTGTGAATGCACAGTGAGCTACTAGCTGCCGGTCGGCCTCAACTTCTATATTAAGAGCGGTAATTAGACAATCCCTACCTAGACTCCGAATCATCGATATGCTCTGAATGTCGCAGCTCCTTCAAGAGAAATGTATAACATTTTATTTATGAATTGGAATTTATGGCATTACAAATATCTCTAACTATGCAGCAAGCATTGACAGGGCACCACAGATATGAAATTTATCTTCATGTAACATCCAGTATCATGAAGACAACTGTTCAATTAAAGCATTCAAAGATGTGATGATTATTAAATGACTTACATTCATTTTCTTAATGAATATCCTGGAAACATTCAGCTCTAGAGAATGTTTATTATTATAATTTGTCTTTCAGAGCATGGTTCCTTACTTTTTGACACTTTACAACACAAAAGACATGTGGGAGTTGAAACATGAGGAGGACTGAACAACAGAATTCAGTACAGACACATGAAGCACAAGTTTACACATGAGGATGTTTTTGACAGATCCTCAGTTTGGAATGATGGTGCTCTGAGGGGGAAATAGGATAAAAATACCAAAGAGTCCCAAATCTAATTATTATTGACCTTTAGAACAAAGAGGTTACTGGAGGTCAAGATGTAAAGTCTCTCATTGGTTGCTCTGAAGCCCAGGATTGGTTTATCAGAGTCCAGGCTGGCCACCTGTTGCTTGGCAACCTGTCCCACCTGACGCCCCTGCTTCCTGTTGAAGAGGACGGTCTCCACCGGTGTCGGCTGTCGATAGATGAACGCTCTGCGAAGACACTCGCACAGTGAAGCATAGGAGAAGTTTGGAGCACAGGTCGCAAACTTTTTATCCCGTTTGGATGCCTGGACGTAGCCTGTGAAAACAGAGTGGTGAGATCAGAGACATGCACAGAGCAGAGAGGACCTTCAACAGGATCAACCTGTTCATACTTTCACTTATATACACATCCACAATTAAAAGCTGCCTAGAAGAGTAATGATGCAGTTCCACTAGATAAGTTGGCGTTAGGGATGTTGGTACTCACTTTTGTTCACAGAACAGGAGGAGTCATCTAATACACCTGATTCAAGATCAATTAATCGCATAGAGAAGAAACCTATCCAACTGGTCCTGATTATCAACATAAAAGTACAACAACAAATAATGCCATTAAAGCATTAAGTATATCAGACATTTTTGTAGCCTGTCTATGAGTAACATACTCACACATCCTCCAGTCAGGCTCTTTGAAGTGGTAATCATGGCCGTTTGACAGCTGACCATCTCAGGTTTGTTTCTGCAGTAAAGATGTTGTAAATGTGCTTGCCATTTGTTTTTGCTGCTGAATTTATTTCCTCCAGGGCAGTAAAATTAATAGCACAAAGTGCCGTACTCTCCAGTAGGTTGAACTGGGCTTCCAAAATTATTATACCTGACTGACTCCAACAGAGACACTTTAAAACTACAGTAGGTAAATTTTAAAAAGTTTTTGTTATTTCCTGAAACTGTCACTATATTCTAATAGGAGTACATGAGACAGGTAACATTTGAAAAAATCTGGTTCCTCTGACTCCTTTTAGTACTCCTAATTGCATTTGCAAGAATCCACTGCACCTCAACAAAAACAACGTTTCAGAGCTTTACAAACACAACCGGTAAGAAAAAACAACAACCCACCAGCAATGAAAAAAAAAACTGCCCATCCCTCCGTTGCCAACATCAACTAAAGGCCTTGACACACCAAGCCAATGTTGGGCTGTTGTTAAGTGTGTGTCACGCCAGGCTTTGCAATATGTCCTGCACCTTTGGCCCCGTTGGCCCTTGTCTACTATTCAGCATGACCACTTTAAGTAAAGGGCTGTCTGCTGTGTCCTCTTCTTCTCAGTCAGATCCGCCCCTCGCTCCTCCACAGCATCAACCTCTCACCCACATATAGTCAATTCTGGCTCCAAAAAAGCGAGATGGCGACAGCATAGACAAAACGGGAGTCCACAAACCAATGGGTGACTTCACAGTTGTTATGTCCATTACTTATACAGTCTATGATTTGTGTACACATGCTACCAAGGTAATAAAAGGTCAGTCATGTGTGTGTCTGATTAGTAATCAATTAATCTATTACTTGTAATCATGCCTAGCTGGGGACTGGCTCATGGGCCCCTTAATGGTAATGAGACAAGGGGAAACAGTGCTCTTTTGCACCAATATATCCTACCAATCCAGTAACTAAAGTTCGATTGTTATTGGAGCAACTGGAGCAACTGTCCGGTAACAAGTTCATTTCTGGAATCTTTGGGTTCCTTCTGATTGGTTGAACAAGTGTACAATGTGATATCTGGTGCATAGTTACAGTGGAAGCCTTGAATTACAGTACTTAAAACAGAGTGGGTACCATGTTAACAGATTCATATCCCTTGTCTTTGGTGCACAGGAAAGAGAAGATTTGAACTACTGAAAGCTACCCAGGCAGCTAAAATGCTCTAAAAAAAAAATAAAAAAAGCCAAGTGGCTGAAATAAAAAAAAGCTTTAGCACACACGAACGAGTGAGTTAGTGTAGTAAAGATGGGGTTAAAATCAGCAGCAAATGCTTCAATCCCTCAAAATCATTAGTGTTTACGGATTTACGATTTTAGGAGCTTTAAATACAGAAGGCCCATTAAAGAGACAGTAAATTCAGTTAGACAGCAGAAGTGCTAAGGTAGCTGAAATATATTCATATATACTAAAAATTGCTCTATTAATGTTACACAACAACAAGGTAAAAACAACTGGCAAGAATGCTGTTTCCAGTTCTGCAGACCTGAGGATGTGATTTTTTTCTGTTTCACATCAGTGTGAATTAATTATTTTTTGTTTTTTGACTTAAAGCTACTCTTACCTTTCTTGCATTTCACACAGCATTTAGAAAAAATTTGAACATCCACAACTCACGCCTCCCTCCAACATGGGTGTCGGCAAGGCAACGTTAGATACACGGAAGAGGAGAGCGAGTGTAACACGCCAAGAGAAGAGTAGAAGAGAAGAGTAAAATACGCTGCTGATTGCTGAACGAAAGATAGTCAAACGCAACCCCGGAGTTTTAAAACTCAACTGGAGTCACTGATGACTGATGAGTTTTAGAATAAGGTTACAGTGCTAACGTTAGATAGTAGCGTTAACGTTACTAGTAAGTGGAAACACACAAGGATCATAACGTTAATGTTTCAGAGGCTACGCTACAGTAGGCTAACATTAGCCATTAGCATTAGGGGAAGAGATGTTACGCCGGTGGTTATGTCAGTCAGAGGCCTCCATGTGGGGAAGACAGACATGACGCTCAGCCAATCATTGCATTCGGTCGGAGTTTTCTTAGAACCATATGAGAATGGTACAGTTATGAGTTTTTATCTCTGGTGGAATTCTATTTTTAGTGTGCCATCAGCTTATTAATAGCATTTTAGCCTAAACAAAGAAAAGCATAAAATTTCCAGAAAGGTAAGTGTTGCTTTAACAACTGACAAAACAAGTTATTTGACGACGTCACCTTAGGCTCTGGATAATTAAACAATAACCATTAGTTTAACTTTCGCCCTAAAAAAAAAAATCACATTAAAATCTGCAACACTGACATAGTCTTTCAATCTTTTTGTTCAGTTCTTCAGGTTAAAGGGACAGTTCACCCTATACCTGAAATGCGTTCAATTAGGGCGGCCCCTTGAAAGTCGGAGATTTGAGTCATCAGTTAGAGTCTGCTCAGTAAACTGACATTGCTTCAAGGTTTTTTTTCCCACTAGTCTGTGTGCTGTGCAGTGTACTTCTGAGGATGTTTTGGTCCCAGATTTTGCTGCAGAGTGAGCACTCTTGACTTTCACAATACTCTTTGGTACATTCAGCAACGGACAAGATGCAGCAGCACAGAGAAGGAGAGACTTTGCACTGTAAGGCTCAGACTAATGTTATCTCCTCTCTTTTGCCTAGAAGTGGTAAATTTACAGCTTATAGATACTGAATACAACACAGTTTCTGGCTTTTGTTTTTTGATTAATAAATAATAATCTAGATTGTAGATAATCTAAATTAATAAATAGCACGACAGGTAAGAGGGAAAAAATATGTAATTCTTATTTTAGGGTGAACTGTCCCTTTAAGGTATTTGAAAATCCCTTAAACTTCAATCATTTGCCTTCAGTGAGATGCGCACAACACGTTGGTATTTGCTAAATCTGAAGGTGACTTCACACCATGACAACCAGAGAGAGGACAAAAGACTTGAGGTTGGTGAACTTGTTGGATGAAGGTCTCCATCACTGCTGAAAGACAAACTATCTTTCACTCTACTGATCTGATAAGCTATACTTCTTGTGCAATGAGATTTCCCATCTGACATTAGAGTTTTTCAATAACAGAAGAAAAGACATTTTTCTCTACAGTTGCTGAACTCTGTCATTAAGACTGATAAGGTTAGTTTCACAAAATAATGTCGCCTCCTAGCACCTCAACCAGCACAATCAATACCAAACCCGTTATTACTCTACACAATGAACCTATTGTTTATTTCAACAGTGTAGAACTTATATTTTCTATATGAGAATATAGAAGCTTTAGACACTGGTTTAATATTTCCTCACTCATCTTTCTATTGTGTCGTATAAAGTCTTATATTGGTGTTCAACCATACATGTATTCAGCCTATTTTCCTCTGAGCCTCACTGAGATCATTTCTGAAGATATCACTAGGGATCCATCTGCACTCTCAGATTGGATGATATACCCCAAGAGATGTGCGGACTAAGCAGATTGTTAAAACTCTGTAGTATTAAAAAAAAAAAGACAAATGAAGATGTCATACCTGTAAAAGTGGAAAATTGAAAAAAAAATATAACTTGTTGGAGATGCCATTGTTGAGGAGAGACAGACGAGTAGATAAATTAAATGAAGACAGAGATGGAAACAGAAGCGGCTCTAGAAATGAGAACGCTGGCGGATGGCCTTAGTATCTGATTTGAGATGTGGAGTTAAATTAAAACAACAGTTTCAACACATCAGTCAGTGCCTAAGCTAGGAGGCACAATATTATCCAGTTACGTTTAATCATTCAGACCTCTTTGAATGGTTTATTTGCAGAGAAGAAGAGAGATCTGTTAATGGTCCTGTTTCCATATATTTCTTATTGTGCGTCCTTGTAGACTTTGAGCTGTATCAGTGAACTCCCCCTTGTTGTTAACTGCAGTTTTATTGCCGCCATTTAACACGTTCTGTCGTCTACCCACTAGAGGCACAGCAGCATGACAGGGGATGTAAACAAAGTTAATAGCTGTAAGAATGAATAATTCAACTCAAGGATGTCATGATTCATCAGAAATGGAAATTAGGGTAGACCTCTGCTGAGACTATGCTGCCTTCATTCCAACCACTCCCATATACTGTGGCTGATATAACATTTCACATGACTTAAAGGATCACTGCCAAGTGCTTCTCATATTGGCATTATGTGTTCTACCAGCACAAGGATGTACATGTAGGTGATGCGACAGACATTTCTACCAACTGCACAAGAAGACAAGTCTTTATCCATGAGACTTTAAGAGTCTTTTGTGGCATTTCACAGTAATGAAATGGCAATCTCAGGGACTGGGACTCTTTGGGGACGATACGATTCTCTGAGTAACCCTTAACAAAAGAGACATAACAAAACATGTCTAAAGGCTTCAACAGTGTGCTCTTACGTCTATATCCACTGTAGCAGGAGTTCACCTGGCTGTTTGTGTTTGCATGTGTTTGTTGTTGAAACTCATACCCAATGCGTTGAATGTAGCAATGTGCTCCCACATGTTACTGGGTTGGTTGGGACGAGGCTGCCACACCAGAGCGTCCACATCATGTCTGAGGCAGAAACATGGCATTTCAGACGGATTCACATCGACTGTGAACAGGTACTGATGGCTGCCGAGATTCACCTGGAAAGACACAGACAGAAATTTTACAAAAATGCAAATTATTGAACATTTTTGAGTAACATGGGAAGGACTGATTTTCTGATGGACCCTGCCATCATCAGTTGTGTGGAGCACACTCTGATCAATGTTCCATCTATTTCTATTCTTTCTTTCATTCTTTTGTTTGTTCTGTTTCCTTTTCTTTCCTTCTTTCTTTCATTCCTAATTCATTCTTCCTTTCCTCCTTCCTCCTTTCTTTCCTTGTTTCTTCATTCCCTCTTTCCTCAATTTCCCCTTCCTTACTTCCTTCCTTTCTTTACTCTGTCCACCATCCTTTAGTTCTTCTGTTTCTTCCCTTCCTTCCTTCCTCAATTCTTTCCTTCTTCCTCCTTCCTTTTGTCCTTACTTTCTGTCTCATTCTTGTCTTTCCTTCTTTCGTCATTACTTTCTCCTTTCTTTCTTTATTCCTTTTTTCCTCCCTTTTTTTATCCTTTCTTCTTTCCTCCCTTTCTCCTTGCTTTCTTTCTTCATTCCTTCCATCTTCCTTTTCCTTCCTCTTTGTCTGTGTTTTTTCATCCTCCTTTCCCTTTCTCCTTGCTTTCTGTCTGTTTCTTTACTTCTTTTTCTTTATCTTTCTTTCTTTCTGGTGCGTCAGTCACATGCTCACCATTACAATAGTCAGTTAACAGAGATTGTTCCTTTGGTGTCAGCGATTGTGCGTGATTTTAAAAACTTTTCTGGATGTTTGTTAAATCTCAGTGAGTCACATGTCCAAGGTTTCAGTGTTCTAACAGGGAAAACAATGTAGAGACTGATGGTCAAATTGTTAAACAAATAAAAGGTAAACTGAGTGGCTGTATTGGCACTCTGTGGAGAGCTCACCTGTCTTTGAGTGATGAGGTGAAGCCTGTGTGTGGAGCTTTGTACAAACCACCATTAACAAAGAGGGTTGGAGACCTACAGGGGAGAGTGTTGCACAGAGTTGTGGCTGTCAATGCTTTTGTGTATGTCGTAAATCCTAATGTTAATGACAACTGTCCTTTTTGCACCACAAGAGAGACTGTTTTTCACAGTTTTTTAGATTGTTGCAGGCTCAGTTCTCTGTTTGGTCTTTTAAAGAATTTATTCAGAGTGTTTGGTGAGGTCTTCTCTCAGCAGGCTTTTATTCTTGGGTTTAAATACAATCAGAAACATTGCACAAAGTGTCAGCTGTTCAAATTTTTATTGGGTCAGGCAAAAATGTCTATTTATGTGAGCAGAAAAAAATAAAATAGAGCTCTCCTTAGACTGCGACACAAAAGCCATTTTCATTCAAATGCTCAAAGCCAGAATACAACTGGACTACAGTTATTATTGTGCTGTGACAGATGTGAACACATTTATGGACATATGGGGCTATAAACATGTGTTATGCTCTGTAGAAACAGACCAACTTCTGTTTGGTCATGTGTTGGGATAAGTTTACTCCCTCTACACTCCCTCTTTACGCCCTAGTAATTTTTATGTTTCCTGACTGTTTAAAAAAACAACTAGTTAGTAAATAAAGGTTTCTCTAGACGTTTGTTCCCATGTGGTTAACAATATAATTAAATAGAGAGATTTCGGTCACTGTTGGTCACAGATCTCCTTCTTGCAATTTAGTGTGGCTTTTATGGGTGAGAAGCTGAACCGTTTGTGATAACAGCCATAAAAGTCCATGTATTTGTCCCACATTCACTTTACTTTGATGGATGTGCCTGACGAAATTGCATGTGTGCAGTCTAAATCAATTCTGGTCTGACTCCATTTGTTTTGGAGCTGAAATGACCGTTGCTGTGACATAATCGCTCCTTGACATCTGACTGTTCACACTGATCCCTCACTTGGAGTCAACCCACATCCAGCCAACTGCCAACATGTCTCAGAGGCTGTCAGGCAGCGCTGTCCTCCCCATCTCAATACACACTTGACAGGCATTGAAAATTCAGCACAAATCAGCACATATGTTGGTGGTTGATGGTTGCATGCAATGACAAGCCTTTTTAGCAGGCCATCACTCCTCCACTCTAAAACTCATTTTCTTGCCACTTGTGTTTCGACTTTGAGAGTGCGGCAGACGTTCACTCGTGCTTTGGTAGAGCCTGCTTGTGAGAGATGACTGACAATGACGCCAGTGAGGGCCCTGGTCATGATTTGTAAGCACTAAAAAAATAAAAACAAAAAATGACTACACTGATGATTCAAATCAGAAGATTTATCTGTCATGAAGGCAGAGTGTACACATGTTTCATAAACTCTAAGCTTCCTGCAAGTGATGTCAATGATTAGTTCCTCTCTCTGCACTGAGACCTGCTAATCAATCAGCGAAATGAGGGGAATGGGGCAGAGGGAAAGCTGCTGCAAACACAACAGTAGCGGTATGAAATGGTTGACAGCTACATGAATGCGCACAGATTTTTGCTCTGCCGTGCAGAGCTGACCATGTTGAACTTCTGGCAGTTGCTGCCTGGCTTTGGTCAATCAAACAGTAGGCATCTCTGAAGCAGAAAGAGGAAAAGATGACAAGATGGAGGAGCTGATAATACTGGTGTCTAAATACCTATAACATTTTCACCAAACTTAAAATGACTGGTAAATTGTCCAAATATGCAGAAGTCTTTGGTAATGTCAACTATTACTGTTGTCTTACTTCAGTATGCAGCTACAAGCTAGCTTCCACCAATGCTCACTGACACTGATATATATCTGTCACTAGAATTATTTAAAAATGCTATGGTCATGAAAAAGCTCTACACATGGTGGCTTTAAATAGTACAACTACCACCATTCTTACTTATTGTGGGAGTCTCCAGTGACATTTTGAAACTATTAAGCCCAACATTGTTTTCCATCTAAAAAGAAGCCTTGATTCTGATGCACTGAAAGACAGAAGAGGGCACCAAAATATGGGGCTGAAGAACTTGACACTCAGTCCCATATGTAACAAAAAAACAAACAAATTGTTGATAAGCTTTTCTACTTTCAGAAAATTGCTCTGTCAATATCTTACACCTGAAATATAGTAATATCCTGTGCTCTTACTCGTGGTTGCGGATGCTGGGTGGGAGTGGATATATTCTCAGGTATTACAGTTTTTATTTGATAAAATCATTGTGAGCTGGAAACTCTAGGCCACCTTTATTAAGAATGACAATAGCCAGAAAAATAAATCTAGATTCTTAAACAAACTTGCTCTGTTTTCTTCCTCCAACTCCAGACATTTCAAAGTCAGTGACTCAGAACCGTTATTGTATGACTCATATATTGCTCTACCTACAGTATACCTGGCCTTGGTCTTTGAAAATGAAACAATTTCTTCTAATACACTGCAGCTTGTTAATGCTCACATTTTAAAAAAGGGAAAATCCAATCGTGAGGCTTTTATCTTATTACATGATGTTATTTTACAGCACATATCTTCCAACAGCCTGCTTTCCGCAGATTCATGTCTTTCACTTACAAACGATAGCAACCAGAAGAATCGAAACCTCTATAAAAAAGTTAATCCAAGCCAAACTAACAAGACAAACATAAAAGAAATCTCTCTTGTATTCTGCTTTTGGTTTTTTTCTTTTCTAACAAAGCCATCATTGAATGAGGAGGATTTAAGTGCCAGCAGCAGAACAAAGCATCGGATTAAACTCTTGAATCCAGAATCTAAATTCCTCCTGATTCCTATGTTACCTGCTAAACCATGATATGCTATTCAAAATAGAGAGCGATAAAAAACATGAAAGGAAAGCTCAGTTTTTTGGGGGCATGGGGTTTTTATTAAAGGGCACAGCAAAAACCCTTTCAGGTGTTCTCCTGTATACTGAAAGACTGCTAAATGTTTTTAATGCTTAGCAGAAACAGAATGGGGTTAACCTGCTCTGCCATTTGGGTCTTTTATGTCTGTTTAACACTTTGTGGTAAAACATGAAGTTTGCTTAACTCTACTGAAATGTTTTTCTTAGGGCTGTCAGTGTTAACGCGTTAATTGCGATTAGATTAATGCAATCCATAAGGCATTTATTTTTTTTTAAATCGCATTTTAATTTTGCAAGCCTTTTTGTCCCTTCTACTTACCCATAGTCTGCTCCTCTAGCTGCAGCGTCATGCTTCAAAGCGGCTTCCTGCAGTAAACTTAGCGCGATGATGGAAAGAAAGAGTGCTACTGGACTTCTGAATGGCTTGTTTAACGTTAAAAAACTTCCAGACGGTTCAGTTGACAAGTCAAAAGTAAAATGCAACCTGTGTCAACGGAGTTTAACTACCACCGGAGTACGTCGAGTTTGAGTTACCACCTCCACGCTAAACACCCAGGTACAGCCGGTGTACCCCAGTCAAGCGAGCCTCAGCTCCGCCAAAGTACCATTTTGGAATGTGGGAGTCACCACAGACCCGTTGATGAAAGTACGTCGAAGAAGTTAACTAAAGCGATCGCTAAATGGGACCAGTCAACATCGTAGAAGACTCAGGTATTGTATTAAGTTGGTCTACATGGCACTTTTTTGAAAGAAAATACAAAAGGAAATTCTTTCTTTGTGTTCATTTGATTCCCAATTAAGACACTCTGTTAAGAAATGCTTTACATTATAGGCTTAAAACTGCCTTGAAATGCAAAATAACAGAATTTTAAACATGCAATTCAAAATGCAATTAACTATGGAAATTCTGCGATTAAAAAAATTAATTGTTTGACAGCCCTAGTTTCCGTATACCAACTCAATTTGCAATTATTTAAAGGTATCATGTTTTAGTGTACCTGCTATTCAAGTCCCCTTTATCGAAAATATTTTGCATTTTGTTTTGCTGACTAGGACAATGTCTAAAGTTGTTATTCAAATAGAAAAGTTCCCATGTCTCCATTATTTTACATTTTTAGACAGAATAATATCTCTGAATCGCCGTAGAAATCAGCAGTAATCTTCAGAAATTTCAATGGGTCTTTCTGGTTTTCACCCAGGCAGCAAAACTTCAACTCTCATTATGGGAATCAGGAATTTCGGGGCTGGAGTAGCTTAGTCTGTAGCAGTGTTCGGCAAAGTCTGCTAAGGCATATTATAACATCCACAGTGAAACATCCCAATTGATGATAACATCGTTGTTTGGGGGTCGGAGCGCAAAAATCAACCACCCGGACCCAACCCACAAACTGCCAACTTTATGCCTTACAGTAGCACAAGTGTCAGACCTGAGGACTGAGACAAGGACAGAGACTGTTAGACCTAAGTGCCATGGTGCTCTCCAAGGTGTATCTCTTTTGAGACAGAGAGGGGGAAGAGAAGTCAAGCATGTTGTATTTGAGGGAGGTGGTAGTTCGTGTGCGAAGATATCATCAAAACGTTTGAAAGTATGGCCATACTAGACACATGTAGCATCTGGTGGCAATTTCTTTCATTCGCAGAGGTATTGAATGAAGTAAATAAAAAGGGTATCAAATTAAGTACTTTACTGGTATTAGTATAACTTTAGCAGTACTGGTGTTGGTACCAGTGTACCCATCCCTAGAAGTAATTTTCTTATTTCAACCATGTCCCACCGCCAACTCCCACAGATGGAGTTGCTCTGTTGTCGTGCACAACTGTATGGTCACATGATGTGGTTGAAAACTTCAGAAACAATAGGGATTTGAATCTTGTGCTGACAATTTTTTTTGTCATACAATACTGTCCATTGTCTTGTTGTACTAGTTGCATGACTGATGCACACGACATAAAGTACTACAGGTGGACTCTGTATAGGCAAGTACTCAGAATAAATGGCCTGTTCTCAGTCAGAAAAAAAGCTTTTAGTGGATACTCTTATTTTTTTAATCAAAGGGTTTATAGGCTTTGTAGGTAGAGGACAGGAAGTGAGGCGTTGGCATTATGAAGGCAGGAGCAAATGCATGTGTACACAGAGGCCAGATGTCTGTAATAACAGCTGAAATGCCAACTATCTGTCATCATCGCTTCCGTCATGTTCCTGTAAGGCTGCTGCTCACTCGCCTTTCAAGCAAGCAGACAGATTGTTGTTTATTTACATTCTTTCCTGCCCGAGACACTGAACTTTGTATTTTGTTTGACTATAAAGACACTAGTTGAATCAAACAGCACTGTGATATGATGGCCTTTGATATCATTCAGTCTGGTCTGTGATCATAAATATGATATTAAATTCACTTTCCCTCACCGTGTCAATCTCTGATTTGATATTTAGTTTACTCTCTTGAATCAAAGGGGAAGAAACCACACTTTTTTAAAGCAGGTATAATTAAGTGTTTAACACAAACACTGCACAGTGCATTCACTGTGCTCGGAGATGCTGTCTGTGCTCTGCTACTGTAAGATATTGATTGGCTTGTAGGGTCACACCTGTCCTGGTTGACAGTGCCAACACCATGAAAGAAACACGTTTCACATCGTTTTTTATCACACTGGAATTAACAGAGTAAGTTCAGCACTGCCACGTTGTCACCCAGGATGATTCAAATAAACAATTAGCTTCCACAAAAACTGCAAAAAATATCTTTCTTGTAATTCAAACAATTAAAAGTAGGGCTCAACATTAAGGCTTGTCTGGGACAAGTGTAGATTTTTGTAAGGCAAGTGGAAGAGAAATTTTCTTGCCCCACTGGAAAATTTGGAAGTCATAAACAAAACTAGACCTGAGTTTTGTCATAAATGTGTTTTGTGCAATCACAGTGACCTTTGAGCCTTTGACCACCACGTTATAATCAGTTAATTCTTGAGTCCAAGCTGACGTTTGTGCCAAATTTGGGGAAATGCCCTCAAGGCCTTTTTGAGATATTGTGCTCAAGAGAATGAGATGGCGCAAGGTCACAATGACTTGACCTTTTACTACCAAATTCTAATCAGCTATTTGTTGAGTCTAAGTGGCCATTTGTACCAAATTTGTAGAAATTCCCTCAAGATGTTCTTGAGATACCATGTTTACGAGAATGCAATGGGCAAGGTCACAGTGACTTCGACCTGTGACCACCAAATTCTGATCAATTAATCGTTGACTGGGGCATCGGTAAGCAGTGGATAGTGCCGGCGCCCCATGTACAGAGGCGACGCCTCGCTGCAGCGGTCACAGGTTCGATTCCGGCAACCATTTGCTGCGTGTCACCCCCCGCTCTCTCTCTCACCCCATCTCACTCTGTCCTGTTCGTTAAAGGCAAAAGCCCGAGAAAAAAAAAAAAAAAAAGTTAATCGTTGACTCAAAGTGGATGTTTGTGCCAAATCTGAAGAAAATCCCTCAAGGTGTTCTTGTGATATCACTTTCACAAGAATGGGACGGATGGACAGACATATGTATTTTTACTTCAAAACAGGCAAAATCATGTAATCAAGTAATTACACAACATGAAAAACAAAAAAGTAGTACAAGG